>NW_022111357.1:43031963-43052751 GCF_000313985.2 Echinops telfairi
GACCCTAGGATCTCTCAGATTATTACAGGCTGTAGGCTGGGGCCGTTTTAAGGGGTGTCTAGGGGAACAAGAGTTGCATTCCTGGTCGGCCTGAGGGAAAGGTCAAGCCCTGACTGCTCCCACAGGAGGTCCTGGCTGTTCATGGTCCCCAGCCCTCTTCCCTGTCAGCTCCCCCACTCACTGTATCCTCAGTGTTCAGAACATGAGCCTGTAGGGTCTGGGGATGGTGGTGGTGGTGGTGGTGGTGGTGGTGGTGGTGGTAGGGGTACTGGGAGTGCTCAGAACTGTGAAGGTGCCCACCCCGTCTCCCCTCACCCCCCAGCCTGTCCCCCAGCTTGTCCGCCTTGGGCAGGGTCCATTCCTGCCCTCCCTTCCCCTCTCCTCTTGGAATGTGTTTTGACTTTACTTGCTCCCTCCAGCGTCCATGGGAAATAGCATTTTCCAGATCAACAAAAGATGTTTCCGCTTATCAACTCTGAAAGGTGCCACTTCTGCTGGAAGCCCTGTCTGGCAGGGGCTGGGAGGCGGCTCCCAGGAGATGGCCACAGGGGTGGGAGGTGGGATGGGGCTAAGCCTAGGCAGAGGGACTGCAGTTGGCCTCCTGCCAACAAAGGTCCCCAGTTATGGAGGGGGAGGGGCCCACCGTTAAGGGAGCACTACCCCCTGGGCCCCAGGAGGGAAAGCTCCTGAGCCAACTCTGTCCAGCACCCTTAGAAGGGTCATCCTCCTCCTTCCACTGCATGCTCAGGGTGGGATGGAGGGCTGCCCCCTCTGGCTGGGCAAGAGATCCACTAGGCAGTCCATTGATTCGAGCCTGTGCCCACCTAGCTAGGCAGAGACTGGGGAAGTGCAGGCCTTATTCTGCCTCTGACTGGGGTCTGTTGACACGTCAGAAAGTGGGAGGTCTTAGTAAAGACAAAACTGAGCCAGGTAGGCTATGGGGGAATCTACCAGGCCAGGAAGGTTGTGGTGGCTTATGGGCTAGGAAGGCTGTAGGGGAGTGGTCTGCTCAGCCGAAGCCATGGGGTGGCCAAAGCCAGCAAGAGGACTGGCAGAGAAATCTAGCAGAGTCACACCCAGCTCCAGTTGTCCCTGGGGACACTTCCTCCAGGAAGAGGACAGAGGGGCCCAGGTCTAAAAGAAGAAGAAACGGGTGGGGGGGGGGCGGAAAAGGAGAAGCGGGAGGAGTGGGTGACAAAGGTAGACCATGGGGAGGAGGTAGAGGTGCTGAGCCAAGGTCCTGGAAGAAGACGGAGGGAGGCCTTCTTCTCCAGCACAGGGACCCCACGGCCCTGGGCCTGCCCCTCCCGAGAGGCCAGCTGACACCAAGTTCAAGTTCTAATGAATAATCCATGCGGCTGCCAGCCCCGCCTACCGCAGCAGCCGGGCGATGAGTTGTCACCGATGAAAACGATGAAAGCTGTGATTAAAAGCTGCCTGCTGCACATGTTAATTTGCTTAAGATTCTGATCTCTCAAATCTCCTTTCTGGGCATTTAGCAGAATTCCATCTTTGAGATCACTGGGTTTGAGTGGTGGTGGGGCTCATTCCTGGAGTGTTCTTTAAGGACAAAGTCCACCCACCCACCCACCTGGCGGCACACACACACACACACACACACACACACACACACACACACGAGTTTAATCTCCTTATTTAAAGAAGGTACCAGGCATAAACCAATACCAGGCTGGGGTGGAGGGATTGCTGCCCTGCCTGGGCCCTTCTCCTTGTGACCGGCTGATCCACAGCTCAGATGGGGAGACTGAGGCCAGGAACCCCGATTCTGCCCTCCTAGCCCTACTCCTTCCACCAAGCCCCGCTGTCTCTTCTAGAGCCCGAGCCCTGAGTCCCTGCCCCCGGCTAGGAGGGGTGCTTCAGGAAGGCACCCCCACATGATGACCAGGCAGCAAGAGAACTGTGTCCTTTCTAGTCACCCGCTTTGTGGCACCCCTCACGGCACGGAATAGAGATCCTGAGGCACCTTGGAGTGGCGCCTCCGTAGAAAGGCCTGGCGGGTGATCAGCCACTAAAAACCCTGCTAGGGTCACCGTGCTGGGTGATGGCACCCCAGAACACAAAAAAACAGTGCTGGGGAGTCCGTTCATGGCCCAGCTTAGAGGTCTGCCTGGAGACCTAGGTTCAAGTCTACCTTGGCCCTGACTCTGAGTGGCCCATGGGACGTCACTGTCCCCTCTGGCCCCAGTTTCCCTATTTGTGAACTAGAAGGAAATGGGAGAAGCCTCAAGGTGGACCTTAGAGGAGGGTTTGGGAGCAGTGATGAAGCGGGGAGGGGGGGTGGAGAAAGACCGTCAGGAGGGCCAGATGGGGTCAGATTATCTTGCACCAAAAGTTCAAGTGGGATGCCCCCCCCACCCCCCCAGTGGCCTGGCTGTGAGCCGGGTCAAGCTTGCCTTCCCTGCTGTCCTAAGACGACAGGCCCTGGCTGGGGTGGGGTGGGACTGACCATTAAGGCCACTGAGGTCCAGGAAGCAGGGGCTGTGTGAAACGCCGTGGCCTGGAGTGAAGCCCATTGGCAGCCCCAGAGCCTCGTGGCCCAGGGAGAGAGGGCTGTGCGTGGTCGGTACTGCCCTACATAACTCTCCAGGAGCCGCCCCCAGGCGGCTGCAGCAAACAGCATAGAAACAGCAGAGACAGGGGCTTGGGCCCTGGGTGCACTGTGGAGGGGCGACTCCTGGCCCCCCCTCGGAGCCTCTCCGATAAGGAAACTAAGCAGAAGCGGGTCTTCCCGGATCTCCGAGGCTATGGTCCCCTGGGTCCCCAATTAGGAGGCAGGAACAACATTGTGATTGTGGTTGTGTGCAGTTCTGTGGGCCCAGTACCTCTCCCAAGTATCCTGAGAGTGTTTCAGGACACGAACATGTCCGGAGACAGCAGAGCTACCAGCCCTGCGGCTGGGTGACAAAAAAACAGCCAAACCGTGGGTCCCTTGGGGGTTTAATTCATTATTCAGCATCCGAGCCAACCCAGTGTCACTTTCTTAACTGGTGTAGGAGTTCGGTCGAAGTTATGAAGCTTCTGATCTGAAGCAAAGCTGCTCTGGGAGCCCTTCGGTCAGCTGAGACCACCTCAGGCCTCCCAACACACGGAGACCCCAGGGTGGGGGAGTTCAGGGAGTGCTTGTCTTTGAGACCCTCCCCCCAGTTTCTCACATTCCCACAGTGACCCTCCACGTCCCTGGGCTCCAACTCCCGTGTGCAGTCACTCCTCTCGAGAGTCCAGCCCAGGGCGCAGTCCCTGGTTTCCAGGGAAACAGGTGACCAGGTTGAGAAGGATGCCCCCATGGGGAACTGGCGGGTCTGACCACAGCTCTCCAGGAATGGGCCAAGGGCCACCCAGAGTGACCACAGACATCCCCCAGCTGACCCCAGGCTCCGGGCATGAAGCAGGGCAGGGACAGCAGGGCAGAGAGCAGCACTAAGGCATCAGCATGAAGGGTCTGGCCAGGGCAGGCTCTAGGGAGCGGCCATCTGGAGAAGGCTCCAGATGGGAAGGGGATGGGGTTCAGCAAACTCAGTAGTAGACAGGAACACGGTGCTGGGCAGGGAGACCCTAATACACAGGCTTTGTGACTGGGGACTGATATCCCCATCTGTCTCCAGCATGGCCTGGCTCACCCTTCCCTGTCACCCAGAGACAGGGGCCAAACAAGGATGCTGGTCCTGCTCTTACCCCACCCCACCCCCACCCCAGCAGAGTTGGCGGGGAGCTTGAGGAGGCTTAAGGCTCAGTCTCAGGGCCTATGGGAGCCAAGCAGACACCCTCACAGCAGGGAAGGATGCAGCTTGGGGCTCCGATGTGCTGAAGGAGGTAAGGGTGTGGTAGGAAAGGCCAGGGCTGTCCCCAGGCAGTATGGCACCCCGGTGGGAGACAGTGGCTGTTGGGGGGCTAGGAGAAGTGCAGGCAGGGACAGAGCTCGAGGGACAAGGCCACCAGGCAGCTTCCGGAAGGTTTCAACCTGAATCCTCATGGCCAACCCACATGGTCCCCAACACAGACGTCCACACTTCTGCCTCCTTCCCTGGGATGCTGCCCTCAGGAGGGGCAGGTCGGGCCCTGCCCTGGAGGCCTCGGTCCTGCTGGAGCACGAGGCAGCAGGCGCCTGTCCTCCCGGCCGGCCGACTGCCCTGCACCAGCCTGACCTAGATTCTCAGGCGCTTGCCGACGGCAGGCAGAGCCAGCTCGCCTAGCATCCCAACAAGCAGATTTTAAGAGGATACGCTGGACACGCAGGGTGCCCCTTACCCCAGTGCTCCATCCCCGGCTCCCGCCCCCACCCCCCACACACACTCCAGAGTCCTCCCGGAGGACAGGGGTCCAGGGAGCCAAGGGAGGGAGGAGACAAACCACCACCGCTCACATTCCCTGTCACTTTGGCCAAATCTCAAAACAGCTCTGCTGGTGGGAGCGCATCATTCCACTGCTGCACAGAGGAGTGGGAGGGTGGCTATCAGAACCTCCCCCCTCCCATAAGCCTGGCCAGAGACCCCCAGCCTCGGCCCTGCCTCCCCTCACACACCACACACACACACACACACACACACACACACCAGAGTCAGCCTGTGCTTGTGTGACAGTCCATCAGCATCTTAGCATCTCCGTGCCACCCAGGGCAGGGATGCGAGAGGCTACACGGCCCTTGCCTTGATTAAAAATACAAAAATCCTTGAAACTAGAAGCTCGTGCACACTGCATGCAAATACATGCAAATCAGTCCTGTCCTTTCGAGGTAAGGCCTTTGGAGCCATCCCCCTGGTGGGGCCTGCAGGCACAAAGCCCCTTCCAGGGCCACCTGTCACCCTGCGTCCCCTCCCGGCCCTTCTCACGCCTGCCTGTCCCCTGCCCTCCCAGCTGTCAGCTAATGTTGATTCGGTGCTGGCTGTGCTGGCACAGGAAGGAGCCCCCATGGTGAGGCGGGTTCCTTGCTGGGCTGCTAATGGTGAGGTCAGTGGTTCAAACCCACCAGCCATGCTGCAGAAGCAAGACGAGGTCGTCTGGCAATCTCCTTCTGCAAAGGCAGGCACTGGACAGTGTGGGGTGGTTCTGAACCGGGGGTTGATGAGACACGACGGAGCCGGATTGCGTGCCCATTTATGGAAACAAACGCAGTCTGAAACATGAGCAGGCAGCTATTTGAGCCAATCATAAACAAGAACACTCACCCCTGCCTTCTAGTTAATTCTGAGGAGGACAGGGTCGATCTGCCCCGTGGGTTCCTGAGTCTGTAACTCTTTACACGGGTAGACAGTTTCATCTTCCTCTCACAGAGAGGGTGGTGGTTTCGAACAGCTGACCTAGTGGCTAGCAGCCCAATACATAACCGCTCCACCATTTGAGCCAATAGAATAGACGAGCAAATCAGAGACAACTGTATGGCGACCTGCCCTTTCTCAGGAGATTCCACACAGCAAGAGGAGGGGTCCAAAGGGTCCCAAGCCAAGGCCTTGGCAACAGGGGTCTCATGGAAACGCAGGTGGCCTGAGCAGGTGCCTCCTCACTGACTGCACCTCCCCTGCGGACCACGCCTCCCCCACTGGCTCACTGGGTCCCATCTGAGACGTTGCCCGCAGACAGAGACTAGAGCCGGGCAGTTGGGGAAGGGGTGTGACACCCCCCCCCAGGCAGTCAGTTCCATGAGCCACCTGGACACCCTGGCAGGGCCCTGATCTTGGCATCCAGCCAAGAACTGCCTGAGCCCGGAGGAGAGGCTGCTTGCGAGGGGCTGGCAGAACACGCATCTCAAGTCCTCCACCAAAGGGAGCTCTAATAACCTTTCGTGCGCAGAGGAAGCGATGTTGCATAAGCTCCGAGATTAAAAGCCAACAAGACTACACAAGGCAGCTGAGGAGAATTTAATGTGGCTTAAGGTCCCCGGGTGGAGGCAGAGTGGGGCGGGGGCGGGGGTGTCTGTGTCCGGAGTAGGGCTGGGGTGGGGTAAGGTGGGGGTTGGGGCCCTGCCCAGTCGAGGGTGCCTGGACCTGGGCCTGACCTGTGGTACAATTTGCTCTTAGTATTTGTAGCAGGAGACACCTCTGCCGCCGCCCCCCCCCCAATAAATCCTGTCCCACGCAGGAAGGGGGACAGGCAGGCTTTGCAGAGTTGGTCCCAGCTGTCTGTCCCCTGCAGCCCCTTCCCAGAAAGTCCTGGTAAAAGGAATGGGTCAGGAGCTGAGGAGCAGATGGGTACCCAGGCACCTGGAGGACACCACCCTCCTCCCAGAGCAGAGACACCCAGGCCCTACCCGAACAGTGGTAAGGGATTCAGTCTGAGGGGGAAGGGGGGCTCTACTGTGGGAAACACACACACACGTTGCCAGAGATTCAGTATGAGCAGCTGGCCAGCAGAGGATGGCCAGTGAGCACTGCCCAGAGAAGGCACCTCGCTTGGGGCAAGTGTCGTTCCAGCAGACTCCACGCTGCCCTGTCTCCGGGCTCTCCCCGCCCCAGATGTCCCCTTCCCACCTCAGCTCTTCTTCAGCCTCCCGCAGGGCTGCTCCAGCTGCCCAGTCCTGAGTCCAGAGAGCTCCACGGTCAAGGGCCTTCCAGCCTGACTCCTCAGCTCCCACCCGGATTTCTGCTGGGAGTCCCACCCCCCGCTCCAGGCCACCCCTCCTAGGACCTCTACCACCCCATGGCCCACACCCCCTCATGCACCGCTTCTCCCCTACTGACCACACCCCCCACTGACCAGGCCCCTCCCCTACGGGTTCTGCTCACCCGCACCACTGGTCCCACACCCCGCAGGTCTGGCCGCAGCGTGTCAGCTGCTTCTGCAGTGACCCAAAGGCGGTCACACGCCTCCACAGGACCCTGTGCCACACGGTTGGACCTCAGCCCCGGTCTCTGCTCATAGGCCCCATGGAACCAAGCACTACTGAGTGGCTGATGGATGACCGGGGTCCTCCCTTGGCCTCTGGCAGTTCTGGGTGTCAATCATCTTTCCTTTGCCCTTGGAGCTCCGGGTGCAGACCAGGACGAGGGAACTGCGGCCATGTCCCCTACACACACAATGTTCATCTCCAGCCTGGATGAGCCGGACTTGGGGCACAGACGAGACCCTGTCCTTGGCACTTGCCCTCCTTCCCAGCCCTGGCCTGCCCTCTGCCAACCTCCCCTCCCACCTGGCCATGGGCTGCACGCAGCATCCAGGGCACATAAGCAAATGCTAAAGAGAAGAAGGACACAGGTAGTCCACTTGGTGGTGAGTCCCTGGAGGACTTTAACAGAGAGCAGGTCCACCCAGCACTCCCATGGCAAGATCAACTGCCCCACCCACATAGACTCCCTGCCACTCCTGGGGCTGCAGGTGCCAGGGGCAGCCTTGACTTGGCGAGTGTCTATTCAGATTTCAAGGGTCTTATCATGGCCCTGGCCACTCCTCCAGGGAGCTCTCCCAAACCACCTCCACTGGAAGGGGGGGCTCCCTTCTTGGCAGAGCACGGTCCTCTGCAACCCCCTGGGAGGAAGGTTAAGAGGCATTGGTACACTGAACAAGCATGCAGTACATTGTGTCCCTGGCCGCTCAGGACCCCCAAGAAGCCATTCGTGGTGGGAGGTCCTTGGGCAGTAGTGGGGATGATAATCCCTCTGTTGATGGGCACAGGACCACCCTGGCCACAAGAACCCCCCCCACTCTCAAGGGCAGAGGCACCCCCAACGGGAGGGTTAGCTGTGGCCCTAGGAGTGAGGCAGGCCACCTGGGACCACACCACTGGGAATTTGTCCTGCCCATGAAGATGGAGCTGTCAGCACCAAGCCATACACAGGACGACTACAGAACTCCCTGTCCACCCACGCTGTCTGCATCTGATCCCCCAGATCCCCCAGGTAAGGGCTGGCCAGTGAGAGGCAACCTCCAGGGTCTGCCCAAGGCCACTGCAGCCATACCTGGCTGACTACAGGCTAGAGAAACTAGACCTGGGAGCTCCAGACTCAGACTGGCTCCTGGCTCCAGAGGAAAGGGGACAAGGAGCAGTGACCCAGGCTGCCTTATGAGACCTGAGCCAAGTGTCCTGGGAGAGGCCTGCTCATCCCTCGTGATGCTAGAGAAGGTCACGTGACTCAGGTCCCTGTCCAGGGAGCCCCCTGCTTCGTTCTACGGCAGACTCTTTCCACCTGGGTCCAGCCCCCAACCCTGGGCCCTGTGTGGAGGGATGAGCCGGGGTCTGAGCAGCAGCATCACTGACAAGGGTGTGTGCGTGCACATGCTCAGTGTGGGGGGGAGGTCAGGGCGGGCGGGGAGGGGGGAGCGTCCAGCCCACACCAGTTGACACTACCAGAGGGGATGCCACCAAAATGATTATCTAAGATTTTTTATGCAATGTTTCAGTTGAGTTTTATCATTTTTTGCTGAAACCATCCTCTGGCTCGTTATAATGAAACCATTTTTCACAAGCCCAGGTGTCATGGATCCATGTACCTCCCAGACGGAAACTCTATGATCGTTGACTAGGATCCTCCCAGTGGGCTCCTACTAGGACCTTGAGTGTGCTGTTGCTGCCCAGCGCCATCAAGCGGGTTCTAAGCCACAGCCATACGATGCACAACAGAGCAAAACACTGCCCGGCGCTGCGCCATCCTCACAATTGTCCTGTGCCCATTGTCACCGCCACGGTGTCAGTCCGTCTTCTCCAGGGCCTTCCTCTCTGTGGGCCTCAAACCTCTCATCTGAGTCGGGAGACCATCTGAAGCCAGGATGTGACACACGGCGCAGCACAGCCCAAGGGCAGAGGCGCCGAGAGACGAGGGATGACACTGAGAACAAGACGCACGAAGAGAGCAGAAGGTCACCAGATAGACGGGGAGAGAGGACAGACCAGAGGGCGGTCAGAAGGGACTCTGAACCTCGCTCTTGAATGTAGCGTGGCGAAGGCTGCCGCCGGAAGAGATGGCGAAACAAAAGAAGTAAACGGAAGGTCTCAAAGGGCAGCTGGGGACGCTCAAGGAAAAGATGGTAACGAAATGTGCACAGACCTCGAGTTAGAATCTCCCAGCCAGAAAGAATGGAAGGCGGCAAAAAAAATCAAGCCTCAAGTATGGCGGGCTGCAGGAAGCAGCAAAAGAAAGTGGTGGGAATCCGCAGTCACAGTACCACCGAGGCCTGGCCATCGTTTCAAGAGGTAGCATCGAGTTACGAACCGCTGGGATTGAAGGAAGACGTCCAAGCTGCACTGAAGGCATTGACCAAACACAGGTTTCCGGGAATGGATGGGCAACGAAGGGACGCGTTTCAGTCCAGGGATGCACCCCTGGAAGTTTCTCTCGCCAGAGAACCACGGGAGACAGCTACCCGTATCTGTGCTGGTAAAATGGCAATCCAACAGAAGACAACCTTTGACCCCAGCGATACCATCCCTATCACACACAAGAACGTTTTGCCGAAGGCAATTCAAAAAGAGTTGCCTCGGTGCAGAGCCCTGCCAGAAACTCAAACCGGAATCCGAGCAGGCTGTGGGAGGGGGTGCCAGTGGTGCCGTCAGCAGGATGTTGGCTGGAAGCAGAGGGATACTGGGAAGAAGTTGGATTGTGTTTTCACTGACTATGCAAAGGCATTCAACCGTGCGGATCCTCCTCGCAAACTGCAGCTACCCTGGCAAAGAACAGGAGTTCCAGAACACGTGTTCATGCGGAACCTGTCCTCGGAGCAAGAGGCAGTCGTGTGAACAGAGCACAGGGCTACTGCGGGGTTTAACATCAGGGTGGTAGCCTTTCACCATGCTTGTTCATTCTGCATGCTGAGCAACTCATCGGAGAAGCTGCCCCACATGAAGGAGAGCACGGCATCGGGGCTGGAGGGAGGTTCGTTACAGCCTTCAATGTGCCGAGGTTTGCGGAAAGTGAAGAGGACTTGAAGCCTTCACCGGTGAGGATGAAGACCAAAGCTTACCGCCTTCAGGATGGACTGCATCTCCACCTCAGGAATCAAATAACCCTTAGCAGCCAAACCAATCCGCAACATCACGGTCCACCAACAGAATACTGAGGCTGTCGATCAGTGCCCAGGGAAAGAGCGGTCAAGAGATCAGACCACTGTGGTGGGCACATCTGTCCAGAAGACTCTTTAAAGGGTAAAAGAACAAGCTGTCCCTTTGAAGTCGAAGGCGCAGCAGCCTGACCATGGCATTTCCAATAGCCTCACCTGCGTGTGGATGCTGGACCGTGAGTAAGGAGGGCTTGTGAAGAACAGAGGCATTGAAATCCCGGCCCTGGAGAAGAACCTTGAACGTGCCGCAGACTGGCAGAGGAACAAGCAAATCTGTCTTGGAAGAAGTACAGCCAGGATGCTCCTTCGGATCCAGGATGGCAGGACTTCGTCTCAACTACTTTGGATGTGATATCAAGAGAGACCGGTCCCTTGAGAAGGACATCATGCTTGGTAAAGGAGAGGGGCAAGGAAAACGAGGGAGGCCCTCAACGGGATGGATTGACACCACGGCTGCAACCACGAGCCCCGACATTACAACCGTGAGGACGGTGCCGGAGCGGCAGCATTTTGTTCTCTTGTGCATAAAGAAGGTGGCCAGGAGCCAGAGCCACCTGACGGCAGCTCATACCAGCGGGCTCGAGTCCGAGCTGTCATCACGCGGTGACAATGGCACTTGGAGTCGGGTGGCTTCCTCTCACCCACTGCAAGCCCATGGGCTGTGGTTGTGGTTTCCGCTGCCGCTGTTCTTATAGCTGTTGAGTGTTGTCATTTCTTCCGGTGACGGAGTTATCAGATGGTAACAAGTAGTATTCACGGGCCCGTGTTACTAAGTTTTGAGAATGAAGCCAGTAGTTAAAAAAAGAATTAAAGCGCTTCTGCCCAGGTACCAATAATGTTAGGACGGATACCATCGTCAGTCGATGTTAGAAGGATTTTAGCAAGCCAGCTTGCCATGAGTTATTTATTCATCGAAGCTAAGAAATATTACACGTACAGAGTGTACAAGGAAACGGGGCACCATTCTCAGTGATTAAATGGGTCATAAGCATTGCTTAAGGGTTCTGGATGGTCTGGGGCAGGAGGACATGCGGGGGCGGTGACATGAGTCACTGTGTGAGTGAAACCAGCTCTAGCGGTACCACTGGGTCTAAGGGCCCCTCCTCCTTCCCCCAGGACCCCTAGCTGCATAAAGTCAGAGGATGCCAGCTCCCCAGCTATGCAGGGGGAGCTGAGGCCTGGGGTGAGGGGCATGGAGGCCGACTGTGGCAGTCAGCAGGGATTGAAGAAGTCTCAGCCCAAGGCCTCCTTTTCCCTCGGCCCTTTGTGCTGCAAGGGTCAAGAGTCGGGTTGACAAGGGCCAAGCCCAGGTCTGGGGGAGGCCATCTTCTGGGGAGCCCTGGTTGGGTCCCCCCACTGGCCTGGGGTCTGGAGGAGGACACTGGGGCGCCCGTCCTGGGCAGCGGGAGCCCCAGTGTCCTCGAGTGTCTCCAAGGTTGCTGACGTCTGAGTCAGCAGTGGGGCTTTTTACGGCACAGCTGAGAGCAAGGGGGCAATTTAGGTCTTCCTGACGACAGAGTGCATGGCAGAGAATAGCGGATCTGAGCCAAAAGCAGAGCCGTGTGCCCACAAATGTGACACTGATCCCCACCCCTGAGAAACCCGAGAGAGGAGCCAGGCACTCCGCTGCAGCATGAGAGACTTGGGTCAGACAGGAGAGGGACTGTCCTGCAGGTAGCTTGTGCAGCAGGCTTACACCCCTGACTTGGTGAGCCTGGGTGGGGGTGGGGGTGTCTCCCTGTCTCACTCCAGCATTAGCCTAGGAGGGAGGGCCCAGCAGCCTCCCAAGTCTGGTCTCCTGTTCCAGGGCTACAGCCAGAAGAGGTCTGCTATGTAGGAACTGAACCATGTTCCCCACCCACCCACACACACACAAAGCCTGCTTGGAACCTAACCCTACAACCGTGGATACGAGCGCTACGTTCATGAGGCCCGCATTGTTTCATAGAATCTTTCTACACATCAGTGTAGGCAGAACCTAACCTGCCCGCCTCCGAGCTATAAACAGAACAGACCCACACAGAGACGCACACACATTGTCGCATCACCCGGGAAGCAAGGTAAGCACGGGTTTCCTTGTGCTTACTTATGGTCTCTAGTGACCAATTTCGCATGATATCACCACAGCAAAGCATGGCTGGCCTCTGGCTCTCTCCCAGTCCCAGGCACCTTCTGACCAAATCCAAGCCTCTTCCCAGTCCCTGACAGGGACCAGAGACCCAGCAAGCAGAGGTAAGCATGGGCTACCTATGCCTACTCATCGGTAGTGAACAGGGAAATACGGCCTGTACACCCAGGGGGAAAGCAGGTGCCCCATTCGGCCACGTGAGGACGGGCAAGGAAGCAAGGATCAACGGGCACTTACCAAGGAAGGGATCACAGGCCCTGATGTGGGCTATCAGTCTCTGGAATTGTGAGAAAATACAGGTCTGTTTCAAAAGCACCCCCCTCTGTGGTGTTGCGTTTGGACAGCATCGGGCACCTGAGACAAGACCCAAAGTGGACATCACTGCCCAGGCTGATGCCGGTAGGTGCCATCAAGTTGGCTCCCGCTCACAGCCACTCTGGGCATAACCATTGGCCCTGTGCCATCCACACAATCCTTCTCCTGTCCTCTGAGGGCCTGTGTCAGACAGTGCCCTGTGGCTATTCTTACGGTTTCCAGCGGCTGACCAAGGTCTTCCTTCTTCTTAGTCTGTCGGAGTCTGGAAGCTCCCCTTAAACCTGTCCTCCATGGGGGATGCTGCTAGTTTTGGGATGCTGCTCCTGTATCCTAGCAACAGAAGAAGGAATCACCCGACACTCAGAATCTAACATCTGTGAACCTGGAGGCTGAGGGGTGTGGGTGGCCCCTCTGCCTTGATGCCCCTGCCCAGGTGTGCCTGGATCTCTCAGGGCTGGCTGGCCACAGTTTTGATGTCTGCCTGTCTGTCTAGAGTGCACAAAGATTATCCATCCATGTGGCTCAGCCTCTCAATAAAGAAATTCACTATACTGTCCACTCAGCCCCAGGGCCAGGGCCTATGATCGCAGTGGGCATCCTGGGAGTGGGCTTGCTGGGTGAGCCAGCCGTGCCTAGGAGGTGCACTCTCAGGAGGGTCTGGCCTGGCTAGAGGTGGGGGCAGCCCAGTGCTGGCTCTCCTTCTCTGGGTCTCACTCGGGCAAACTTTATCAAGCACTCTAGCTCCCCTCCCCAGCCTGATTATCCCCCCTAGCAATGCAGTTTCCTTGCAAATACAGAATATAATAATTCTCAATAATGCCAAGCCCAAAATAACCCCAGGACGTGCTGCGTGCCTAACTCCTGCCGAATAATACAACTGACTCAGACACAGCTGCAAACTTGCTTTAAAAATACATCTAAACACACACACACAAACACAAAGCCAGCCTGCAGGGTGTGTGCCCCGCCCACGGGGCTTCTCTCTACAGGTACGGGGGTGAAGGTGGGGCCACAGGCAGGCCTGCGGGGGCAGCTTCGAGGGAGATGGATGGGGGTCGCTGAACTGGCTGCCACAGCAGGGTGCAGGGCAAACAGCCTCCTGACTGTCCTAAACCCGCCAGGACTGCTGCCTCACCCCTGCACCTGTGCTGAACCCTCCCACCCTCATCCGCCAGGCTTGGATGACTTCTCTAAGGGTCCAGGCTGGGCTCCCAGAAGGCCAGGGACAGAGGTCACCACAGAGGGGTTGCTGGGGGCCACTTGCTTTCATGGCCCTGGGCTGGAAAGAGCGAGCAGAGCCCACCACATGGTCAGAGGGCCCAACACTCACAGTGCACTCTGTGGGCCGATGCTCCTGTGAGCGCCCAGCACTCTGTGAGCCAGGTGCTGCCCACAGATCAGACACACCCAGCCACAGTGACCCCAGCAAGTCCACTCCCTGAACCTCAACATCCTCTTTACGAGGGGCAGAAAAGAGGGTTGAGCTCCCTGCTGTGGGGGCCAGGGGAGGAAACACACAAGTCCTCGGGATAGGGACCACTGACCCTAAGGGGAGGGGGTACACTTGTCCTTTGGCAGCATGGCCCCGGCTGCCGGGGGCGGGGCATGGACAGGGGAAGGCCCCACTGAGGTGGAGGTGGCTTCTGCTTGAGCAGAGGGAGCCTCGGCCCTCCCTGCTGAGCCACGTGTTTCCGTGGGCCTGCGTGAGCTCCAGGGGCAGAGGGTTTGCACTGCTGCAAGGCTGCTGCCGCAGGGGCCCTAGGCCAAAAAGAGGCCAGCACAGACACGGGCCAGCTGCATAAGGGGACTGCTGGGTGAAGGTGCAGGGTTGGGCCGGGAAGAGGCCCCAGGAAGAAAGCCCTGCCAAGGCTCCTGTGGCTGTGGCCATGAATTATTTAGGTGCGTCCTTGGCCATCTGCTGCTGTCTTGATGGCTAAGGGCCTGGCGAATGATACAGGAAGTCCCCGGGGTCCGCCGGAGAGGGAGCAAGGGGCTGGGGGACAGTACACTTCTCCTGCCTTCCAGTCTGAGGCCAGCCCCCTACGGGCCTGGTGGAAAGGCCACCGCTCAGGATGGTCAGGCTGAGGACCAGGGACGTGGTGAGTGGGGGAGGCTTTAGAGCCCAGATCAAGCGCTCCGGAGCCCCCAAGGCAGCCCCTCTCTGCGGGGCTCATTCCGGGACAAGCTGCTACCTTTGAGGCCAGATGAAACACTTCCGCAGAGCTGACTCCCGCCAACCAAGGACCCAGCGTGGCATCTCCTCAGAAACCTTCCCTTTGGCTCCCGGAAAGCCCACTGCCTGGGCACCACAGCCAGCTGCCCTCCAGCTCTTCCCTCTCCTGCCTTAAACCTGGGTGCCCCACACCCAGACACCTCCTCGGGGAGAGGACAGAGGGCCAGACAAGAGCTCAGCAGGAGGGGTGAGGTCTGGTCCCCTCACCACGCCCCAGCCAGCACCAGGAAGGAGCTCACAGCCCCCCCCCCTACCTGCACTAAAGCAAGGGACCGAGCCTCAGGAATAGAGGGGCCGCCAGGCACGGCCCCGGCTTTGGCATTTCTGAAGGAAGATAGAGATGGGAGCTTAGAACAAGCTTTTGTTGCCAACAGACATCCCCCCACGTCCGCTGATGACGGCACCACCCCGAAAGTTCAGCCTGAATCATCAGCTCCCAGCAGCTGATGAGGCTAGGGGCAGGGCCAGGAGCGGGGGGGTTGGGGGGGGTAGGGTGGACTCATGAGCCTACCCCCTGCCCAGGGATGTGGCCCCATCCACCTGGTCAGTCCACAGCTTCCGGACCCTGGGTCTGCACTCCCAGCTACAGAGCCCCTGGAGTCATGGCTTCAGGAGATGCGCTGTCTCCTCCACAGGCTGGGGGGTGGGGGCTGTGAGGCACTCTGGCCAGGCTTGTGAGTAAGGGACGGAGCCACAGCCCCCAGCCCCTCCAGGAGCCGCCCACCCCCTGGGTTTCAGGTGGGATGAGGGGGGAAGGGGGCAGCTTGGGAGGGAGGAATCCCCGGCACATGTGGGGTGATCACCACTTCTGAAATGTTCCTCGCCTTCCCCACTGCTACCTCATTCCTCACGGTGAGGCTGTGGAGCCCCCTCCACGGAGGAAGAGACGGAACTCAGGGATGGGAGCCAGGCTGGAGGCTTGTGGAGAAGCATGGGGTGGGGGAAGTGGAGCACACAGTAGGTCTGGGCGCGGGGAGGGCAGGCTCCGTAGTGGGAGGCCGAGGGAGCCTCCCGCAGCCAGTGTGTCTTCACTGTTCGGCTGCCAGGCGCAGAGTGAAGACGCACTGAGCACTCAGAAAAGTGGGCCATGTCGTGATTAGTTAACAAGGCCCGCAGGGAGAGGCCACCAACAAAGGCAGGCAGGAGCTGCGAATGAACGAAAGGCGGTGCTGGGAAGGTGCGGAATGGAGGGGCAGAGGCGGCCAGAAGGAGCGTCCCCCTCGGAGCTGCAGCTTTGCCAAAAAGGGTCAGGACCTTGCCTGGGAGTGGACGCCCCAAGGTCTCTGGGATGGAGCAGCTCAGACGCAGGTGGACAGTCCTCAGGGTAGGGGGTGGGGGGAAGGCTGGCAGGCTACTGAGGGCTGGACTCCATCCAGGTCTCCCCACCCCACTTCCTGAGTATGGGGGTTCTGGGGCCTGGCCACGAGGAAGGTCCTCCAGCACCCGCCTCCTGTTTCCAAATGCAGCACCTGCTGTCCACTCAGCACTAGACACTGGGCTCTGCAGAGCAGGTTCTGGGCGTGCCAGGGAACAGGGAGGCAGGGGCCAGGCTCTGCCTTGGTCCCTTGCCCCACCCCACCCCCGCCCCCCCGACTTGTCAGGACGCAGGACCCCAAGGTGTCCCCCTATGTGTTGTAGCAGTGGCAGCAGGGGACAGAGAGCAGAGGCAGGGGTTGGGGACAGGACACAGCAACATCTTGAAGGCTGCTCGGATCAGTTTCAATTCACCCTTGCACCCACTGCCCATGCTGCCCACCGCATGCTGCCTACAGCCCATTTTACAGATGGAGGAGTGGACGCCGAGTTCCCTAGCCAAGGCTGCTCCAGCTGGGTGGGGGTGGAATTGTCTTTGGACATGCAGGTCTCATACCAGGCAAGGGTGGCTTAAGGGTCACTCCTGTCAAGAACAGAGACTTCCCATGCCACCTGTAGCCACTCCGTGTTTGCCCCTGCCCTTCCTGGGCCTATTACAGGCAAATCTTTCTATGGCAGCAGCCCTGGCCTGTGGTCAGCTGAGTTTCAAAGCAAAGTCCCTGCTATGGGAGGCTCTTCGGACTCATGGCGACGCCGTAGGACAGAGGGGTTTTCTGAGACTGGGGGTTTCTGAGACTGTCGGATCTGTACTGGAGCAGAAAGCTTCATCATTCTCCCACAGAGCCGCTGGTGGCTTCGAACCCCTGCTCTTATGAGGAGCAGCTCAATGCATGACTGACGACAACACCAGGGCCTCTCACTGAGTTGACTACTGGCCCCCAAAAGGTATGTCTAGCCGTCTACTGCCAGGACCTGACGCTGTGACCTCCTTTGGAAGGAGGGTCTTTGCGGAGGTGATTAAGATAAGATCCTGGTGGATTATCTGGGGCCCCGAAGAGGGGAGGGGTGACTGAAAGTGTGAGAGATGATAGCCACCCAAAGATGGGGGTGTGTGCAGGGAGGCAGAGATGGAGTCCTGCAGCCACAGGTCAGGAGCACCCAGGGCCACCAGCAGCCAGCAGAGACTAGGCGCCTTCCCCAGAGCCTCTGGAGGGCGCCTGGCTCCGTGGACACCTAGGTTTCGGACTTGTGTGTGGAAGGAGTTCCTGCTGACAATCAATTTCTGGAAGCCTCCATTTGTGGTCATTGATTACAGCAACCCCCGGAAATCCCTCCGAAAGGATCTGGAGCTCAAAGCTCCAGGTGGGCTCACAGAAGCCCGGGTGAGACAGGGTCACTACTGACACCCTCCA
This sequence comes from Echinops telfairi, assembly GCF_000313985.2. NCBI lineage: Eukaryota > Metazoa > Chordata > Mammalia > Afrosoricida > Tenrecidae > Echinops > Echinops telfairi. Next base: position 43,049,368 of record NW_022111357.1, read on the forward strand.
GAAAGCAGACAGGGCCACATCAGGAAAGGGGAGGTGGACGCAGGTGTGTAGCTGGTGCTGAGGCCCCCTAAGGACCAGCAGAGGAACATTCCAGAGCCTTGCCTGCCCCACAGCCCTCTTCCCCCAGAGGCAGCAGCCCAGTCCATCTCAAAGCCACCCCACCCTGGCCCCTTAGTCCTCCTCATGCAGCCGGCCACAGGGGGAGGGGGGGGTCACTCCACCCCCGTCAGGGAGTCAGAACGTGCATGTGTGAGGGCCCAGCAGGAAGCAAGAGGACGTGCAGCAGGTGACAACCTAGTAGGGTGCAGGTGAGCAGGCCTTCCCCAGGTGCCCCCCAGTGTGTGTAGACAGCTCCGTAGCGGCTGCCCAAAGACCGTGCAGACCAAGTTCCCTCGCCTCCCTCCCCCCAGCAGAGCTGGTGCAGGCACAGCAGGAGGTCAGAGAATAGGTGTGAAGAGCTGGCTCCCACTGCACTGCGACTGGGGCCTTTCAGGAGCAGAGACCCCCAGTCAAGGCCCTGAGATTCGGCTGTTGGGAGCACAGAAGAGGGAGGAAGGGGGGAAGGAGAGCCATGGAGGGTATCCAGGCCGCAGTGCTGCTCCTGGCCCCAGGAAGAGATCACAGACACATGCACATGTGCACACACATATCACACACATGTACCCAGACCTACATGTACACGTGCACATGCAGAAGAAACACATGCACAGTATGTGTGCACACATGCACTCTCACGTGCACACATACACACACACACTTAGAGTGGCAGGGACAGTCAGCCTTGGGGTAAGCGGCTGGACCTTCCCTGACCCTGGCCCCTCTCCCTAGCCCTGGTTGGCAGCCCTTTGCTGGGCGGGTGACAGAGGCAGCCTCCTTTGTCCCTTTGTGCTGGGCGGGCAGAAGGGACAAAAGCTGCACTCCCGGCTGGCTAGCTGCCGCTGGAGACGTCTCCCAGGAACGGTCCTCAGCGCAGATGCTCGCCTGTTACACAACAGGCCTAAGAAGACTCTGCAGGGAGACAGTACTGGGGGACCAGCCGCTCGCGCCCCGGGACCCCTCCAGCTCGGGACCAGCAGGCCTTCAGATTCGCCTTCTGTCCTGGAGCCTGGCTCCTCTGGAGACTAAGGGCACCCAGGGGCAGGCTCCACCAGCCCCGGGGAGGGCAGGCTCTGGAGTCCTGACTCCTGACCCCCCACTCCCACCCCAGTCCCTAGGACTGGCTGGGTACCAGAGAGTGATACTCCAGATTCTGTGTCTAGTAGCTCTCAGGGTCAAAGGACAAGACCTCATGTACCAAGAGCAGGCTGGTACCTGGAAGGGGGCACTCACAGACACCTGTAATGGTAGTGGCCCCTTCTGAAGCTGCAGGCACACACAGGGGGTCTACAGCTAGCCCAGGGCAAGATGGGAGGGGGGAGGTGGCGGCTGGGAGAGGAGAAGTCCTCAGACCCACTGAAGCCTCACCATGCCCCCCAGCAGCCCAGCCATGCCTGGCCCCCTACACCAGAGCAGGCGGTAGGCGGCCCCGTCAGTCCCTGGCACCGGCCCGAGCTGGGCACAGGTGGTGGGGTGGGCTCAGTAGTTACTAGCTAATGAAGTAGTCCTATTAGGCTTGGAGTAACAGAATTGATACACATTGGCCCATAGCTCTTCATCTATTGCACACATTAAAAATTAAAATGCAATTACAACTTGTATTGCCAAACCTGGCTGATGTGCTGCTCACGGCAACCTGGCTGCGGGCTAGGGGTTACATAACCTCAATGCCAGGCAGGGACAGGACTGCAGGCTCCAAAGGTGAGCCCCCCCTGGAGAGCCAGGCAGGAGCTCTCCCATCCTCAGGCCCTCTGACACCTAAGAGCTCCCACAAAGTGCAGGGGGGGGGTGTGTGATCAAGGTCCACCTGGGATTGCCAATGGAGGAGAGGGCAGCGGGAGGCTGGCAGCTCATGCCTAAGAGGGGCAAGGCCCACCTGCCTGAGACCCTTGGAAAGCTATCCCTCTGGTGCTGTCTGCTCCCAGTAGCAGGTGACAGCTCTTGGTGGCAGACAGGAGCCCTGCAGCTGCTCAGTCTCACTGTGAACCTGAGCATGGGGTCCAAGATATCAAGGCCCCTGAGCCAAACCCTCTGGCATGTGGGGCGGGCCTCAAAGCTCACAATGTCTGCAGACCACCACCCACCCTCTCCCTCAGGTCACCTGGTGCCCTCAAGCCAGCTCACACACAGTCTCCCTTCTGCTGCCCTCAGTCCCCTAGGCAGGGGTCCCAAGCAGGCACCAGGCTCTCTCCTCTCACCTTCCCTAGCTCCTGACCCAGACCAGGAAGTCACTATGCAGGTGACCAGAGGGAGGGGACTCAGGGAAAGGGAACATGAGGGCCCTTCAGACTAGGGTCAGTGGCAGCCGAGCTGGCACCACCTTGCGCTCTGAAGCCCAGACTCCTGTGGGCCACGCAGAAGACGTGGCCGTGTGCCTGCCAGGGCTCCTCAAAGTACAGGGTTCTGAGGGGACATGCAGGCTGGCTCCAGTCCCCAGGAACAGGGAGGAAGGAATGAAGGTGACCTCTGACCCACCCCTGAGCCTCAGGCAGGCTCCCCTCTGTAGCTGCAGTTCAGTGGGCCCAGGCAGGTGCCAAGCATCTGGGGAGGGCGGCTGAGCATCATCTTTTGGGGGGTCAGGGTAAAAAGTGGGTGAAGACAACCTGCAGTATGCAGGGGAGGGGTGGTCCACTCTGGCGGGATGCACAGGGAAAGGGGGAGGGCCTGAGAGGAGAAGATGGAGAGGAGGGCTGTCTGGGGGGAAGGGAGCAGAACGCAGAGGACAGGAAGGGAGGGAGGCAGGAAGTAAGGTGAACAGAGATGGGGAGGGGATGGAAGAGGGGAAAGGAGGGGGCAACCCACAAGTATCCCCACCTCCTTCTAAAGATGCCGCACAACATCACCCCAGAAAGTGCTGCCCTGTTCCCCCTCACTGCACTCCCCACCCCCACCCGCTGCCGGGGCTGCTCTCCCGCCTGCATCCTGGGCAGTGGTGGGCGCCACCCCCACTAGCTAGTGCGGGAGAGGCTAGCTTGGGGCCAGGCGTGGCACCTGCAGCGCAGGCAGATGTTCCAGCGGTCGCTGCTGCGGCACGCACGGTCACCTCGCTGCAGCCCCAAACGACCCCCCGCTGCCCATCCAGGAGGGGATGCATCCATCCCGTCTGGCTTCGCCGGGGTCAGCCCTAGGGACCCAGGGCACAGCCGGAGCGCACAGCCACCGCTGCCCCGGGGAGGGACTCGGGAAAGTTGAGGAGTGGCCGCCAGCTCTCCCCGGGACCCCTGCGGGCGCAGCCAAAAACCAGTCGCCCGCTGCGGTCGCGGTCGGCGCTCTGCAGCGCGTGGCCCG
>NW_022111357.1:43053295-43057509 GCF_000313985.2 Echinops telfairi
CGGCCTGTCCTCATCCGCCGCAGCCAAAGTACTTTCCCCCCCAGCAACGCAGCGCGCGGCCTCCCGCAGCCTTCCACTCGCCCCCCCCACCCACTGCGTCCGCGTGGCCGCCGGCTGGACCGGAGGAGGCGGGGCCGAGCACTCTGGAGCTGTGGGCTCCAGGCGGCCAACACACTGCCCCAGCCCCTATCTGTCCCACCCTCTCACTCTGGTGCTTGGAAGAGTGGGGTCTGACCACCCTGCCCCCAACTAAGATGCAGATAGCACTTGTAGGGACCTGGGGCAATGCCCTGCACTGGCAGGTGACAGGTGATACCCAACCTAGCCCCATCCCTCCTTTGGCAGTGGAAGCACCCATTAGCCCACACCAGGGGGCCTAGGCCAGGCTTCAGATGTGGGCAGCCCTCCTGGTCCTGGGAGAGGGTGCTTGGCTGGTGTCTTGGTCATGTGCCTGGACCAGGAGCTGGCTACCTGGGGTTCTGTAAACACAGGTACTGGCCCTCATCACCTCCCCTCCTCTGCCCTCCCCCCTCCCCCCCCTGCCCTGCAGGCTGCATACCCCTCGACCACTAGCCCCAGCGCAAGCTCACTACTTAGGAACACATGCTCACAGAAGCCCCCAAGAGTCCTGGGATGGGGGTTGCTTCCAGGATTCTGAGCCCACCCCCAGCTTCCCCATGGGCCACTAGGCTCCAGTCTGCTAGGGAGGCCAGCAGCTTGCATCCAGGGTGGTCCCCTCTGCCCCAGCACCCTGGTTCTGCACCTGTAAGGCAGCAGACTCCAGTTTTCCGGTCTGACGTTGGCAGCCTCAGTTGGGAGTGGACTTGTGCTGGGGTGATGGGGTTGAGAACACGTCCCCATATTTTCTCAGGTCCCTAAGGGACCTCAGAACCATCTGGGACAGGCCTGGGAAGGGGGCCAGGCTGAAAGCAGGTTGCAGGTTGCAAGAGGTACAGGGGGGCGGGCAGTATGGCAGAGTGGACAGACCAGGACATGTCAACAGTGTCACCATTGTGGCCTGAGGCCAACTGACCACCAGCTCGCCCTGGACAAACAAGGGACAGGAGATGTAGGTCCACATCCCAATCCCCCCACACCCACGAGTAGCCTCACCCAAGGCCTTCTTTGCTGGGCCTCGGTTTCTCTATGTGTAAGGCAAGCTGGTTCTGAGGTTCTCCGGAGCTGCTGCAGCACAGGTCCCTGACTGGCCCTAAGTCCCATAGCAGTGACCTTCCGGGACCAAGGCTGACCCATGAGGAGCCTCATCTCAGGCTAGCCAAGCTCTGAGGCCACCGCCTTTCTAGGAGGCTTGACTTCCGCTGAGATCTGCTCTCCGTGTGTCTGCTGTCGGTGTGCTCAGAGCCCATGGAGAGGCTGGCCTCTTGGTCTGGATAGACTGGGTGGCCTATTGGTCTGACAGACTAGGTAGGTTCTACCAACCTGCCCTCTCTCACGCAGGGCAGTAGGGGCGTACGCAGTGCAGCTGGGTTGCTGCAAGGGGCGGCAGAGCGAGCGAGTTCCTGCACTGCAGCTGTCTTAATGGGACTCGGACAAAGTAGCAGCAGCAGCGCCTTGCCCGGCCAGCTCTAGGCTCTGACTCCGCGTGTGGACACGGCACTTTCCACGCAGCCAGGCCTTGGTTCCCTCAATGCACCGACACCCACCATCCACTTCCACCCTGGCCTCTGACCCTGTTCAAGCAACTGCTCTGCCCACCCCTCATGCCAGGGTCTGATGCCCGCCGCAAGGTCACTTTCCTCTCACTCCTCCCCAACCCCAATCATGACAGTGTGACACCCACCCCTCCCTCCCCTAGGGACCCAGAACCCCAAAGTGAGTAGGAGGGCACATCAGACGGGATGGGTCATGGCCACGCCCCAGACACTGAAGGAAAGGGAGGAGGGAGCCAGTGGGGGAGAATGGAGGCAGGCCACTCCATGAGGGTGCTGAGGAAGGGAAGCCCAAGCCCCACCCACTCAGCCATCCCCCACCCCACCTTCGAAAGTGTGCAGGAGCCTGGGCAAGCTGAGCAGCTGGGAGAGGACGACTGCTTGGCAGCAGCTCAGCACCTGCCATCACACCTGTGGTGCCCACACTCGGCTCCCAAGACAGCAAAGGGGGCTAAATAGGCAGGGCTGGCAGCCGGCTAGAGGCTTCTGCCTTCTGCCTGTGGTCCATCCTCTCCAGGTGGCCACTATGGGGAGATCCACTGCTAGCACCCAGGGGGGGGACCCACTCCATCCACCTCCTGGCCTCTCTTGTGAAAAACCCCTTCCAGCTATGCCTGCCAAACTGTCTTCCTCAGACGTGGTGAGGAGGTTGGCCAAGCACGGCCAGATTACAGTCATGTTTGCTCGCTGGTCCTCAGATGCAGCTCAGGGGTGGGGTAGAGATGGGGTGGGGGTCTATTGCTCTCTGACCAGAGCCCAAGACACTGACAGACAGGGAGAGAGCTGTGCACTGAGTGACTGAGACCTGGAGACAGAAGAGACAGAACCGGAGGAGACGGAAGCACAGATTGGAAACCACAAAAAACATCTCCTCTCTGAGCCAGGGACTCCCTGAGATCCCAGACCTTGGGCATGGACCTCTGAGCCAGCTGGCTTAGGGCTGCGGGAATCACCTGTGGAGATGGGGTACCAACTTCAGCCTGCCTTACCCTGCCACTCCACCACCACCACTCTGCACTGCCCCATCCAAGCTGCTGACACCCAAGCCGTGACCGTATCTCCATCACGCCACACCTGACCCCCACAGCCCTCAGACTCAGCCAAGGCCTGGCCCCTCCCCTCCAGCTGCCCAGGTGCTCCACCAGCCTGGCCCCTCCTGCTCCACATTCCTGCCCCGCTCTGCCACATGTCCCCAAGGGTTGGTCAAGACCCCTCCCCCAGGAAGATTTCCCTAGATGTCTCCTGGCCCAATCTGCTGCGGGGCAGAACTAAGGTCTCCCAGGGCAGCAGCCTGGCCCAGCACAGAGCAGGGAGTGTGCCCATCTGACCCGCTGGCCTGTTGACCAGAAACTCTCCTAGCTGGCGCTGAGCCCAGTGGAAGCAGCAGTGCCAACCCGGGCAAGGCTTGCACTTAGGGAGAGCAGTGGGGTCACTCTGGGGAGAGGCAGGCAGGCCCAGAGAGGCTCCGGTGGCGGTCAGGTCCCGGTGGCACACAGAGCCAGCGCCGGCTCGCCCAATCGATAAGTCTAATTGGGTAAATGTGCAATTCTCAACTCGCTAAATTTAGAAAGTGTGCGCTGCATTTTTCACCAGCATCTGGTCTCAGAACGTCCTGTTCTGATTGTAAGAATGCAGCGTGGTGATCGGGCCTGCGCCCCCTGGCCTGGCCTCTGCTGCCCGGAGACTGGGGTTGCCCCAGCACCCAGTGCATTGAGGATTGACGGCCCAGGCGTCTCCCATGAGCATGGGGGAAGGGCCAACTCAATCTGGTTCCACCACCTGCCAGGTTCAGAGGGGCCTCTGGCCCCAGTGTCCTTGGTGGCCGAACGGGTGTCAAGTGAGGACCCAAACGGGCAGTACGTCATGTACAGAGGTGTCTGAAGTGCTGCTGACCCTCGGGAGTCTCTGATTCCTGATGATCTTTTATTTTCTTTAGGGGAAACTGAGGCTCAGAGGGAGGAAGACTCCTGCCCAAGGTCCCCAGTGACTGGGTATCCTGCCCTAAGTTCCTTTGGGTCTTGTAGGTTGGGTGTGAGCCGGTCAGCTTCAGAGGAGCCATCTCTGAATATGGTACTTGCAGCATCCACTGGGCCAGCCTGAATCCCGGCTGCCTCCCTGGGCTGACATGGCCCTGAACAGGGAGTGCCCAGCACCCAGAACTGCCCCAGGCCCACCCTTTGTGGATGCACCACCCCTTGGGGGTGGGGGGGGCATGCCCAGGAGACCAGCCCACAGGCTCTTCTGGCCAGGAGAAGGAGTGAGTTAGGGGAGGGGCTGGTAAACTGTTCTCCGCCCCTGTTTTGGGAGAAAACAGCTTCTTGAGATTCAGCAGCCAGCAGGCAGGTGGGGGGGTGCGGGGGCTCAGCAGGACCTCATGTCCCAACTCCCTCCTCACAAGGTGGCCCTGTCCCTCTGGCCCCTGACCCCTCAAACCTGCCACAGTGCATCTGACCTGGGCCTAGGGAAGCCCTCCTCTGAAGGGACTCTCGACTCAAAATTCAAACTCACTGCCATCGAGTCGATTCTAACTCAGCGACCCGATTG
>NW_022111357.1:43058332-43076894 GCF_000313985.2 Echinops telfairi
TGTGTGTGTGTGTGTCTGAGACTAACCAGAGGAGTAGAAAGCCTCAGCTTTCTCCTGCAGAAAGGCTGGTGGTTTCAAACTGACTTTACAGGCAGTTGCCTTGTGAGTGATCCATGAGTCCACCCGGGCTCTTGGGGGGAACTCTGGGAGGACCTGATTGCTGACCCCAGGGCCAGGCCACAGTGCCTGTCCCTACCCTGCTTCACAGATACACACACCCCCCTCCACCTCCTGCATCCCCAGCCTTCAGGAGTTGAGCCTAGAGGCAGCTAACTCTGCCGCTGGCCCCAGCCCCCAGGGAGCGGAGCAGCAGGAACAGGAATAGCTAGGCCCTTGGGCCACACCTGCGAGCGATCCCCACAGCCACCCACACTGGCTGCCTTTTCCCCTCGCTCAAGGGACAGGCCCTCGGGTGATGCTGTGCAAGAAGCTGCCCCGGAGGGACTGCGAGTGGGCATGGAGGGCCAGGGAGGGAATGAGTGCCTCTCCGGCAGGGAGGGAAAGGAATCCTGCGGCCACCCAGGCCCACGACGGCCCTGCATCTCCTTGCAGCCCCCACTGGACCTGAGGATCCCACCTCAGGATCAGAGCTGCGCCGGGTGCATGAGGGAGGACCCACCCACCCTCGGGCCCATGTCAGAGTCCCCAGTAAGCACGGTCAGCACAGGCTTCCTCCCTAATCCGTAGTGAATAACTTCACACATTTTTTGCCACACCCCAGATTCTGCTTTGAGGTCTGGCTTGGCACATGCCTCTCCCCACCCCTTAGAAGCCAAGTCTCTTTTCAAATGTGCAATGGAGAGGGACCTAGTAGACAAGGTAAGCATAGACTCATGTGTGCTTACTAATGGGTCTCATGGTATTCCCCCTGTGTCTCCCGGAAGGAAGACACACAGCCCACCCTACCACAGTCTTCTGGAAGAGGCTGAGGATTCAAACGGGGTTCGGAACCTGGCCCACCTCCTCTGCCCAGCCAGACCAGGCATAGCAAGACTGAGCAGGGGTGCTGGAGGGAGACAAAGATTAGGACTGCTTCCCAGGGCCAGACTGTGGGCATGATGAGCGAGGATGGGGAGGTCCTACATTGGGGGGGCACCTCCCTGCCCAGGAGCAATGAGAAAGGGAGTCAGAGACCACCCCATCCAGGGAGCCCTGGATAGGAGACCTAGTGCCCTGCCGCCTTTCAGAAAAGCCTCTGGACCTGGGGCTGACCAGTGGCTACCTGCTGGGGACACGTGAATGCAGCCAGCTGTTGCCTGGAGCTTCTCAGTGAGAAGCTGGCGGTGGGAGCTTCAAAGAGCCGGGTTCTCTCAGAAGTGCAGCTCACCGCCTGGAAGACACACTCTGCTCCCCTGGAAACACCAGAGGTGCAGACCGAGATGCCTGGGCGGGAGCCTGCCTGTAGATGTGATAGATAAGCTGAAGCACTTGGACGTTTCCAGAAGCTCCATGCCGTCACGGGCTCGTATACTGGAATAGGGACTACGGTGGAAAGCAGGCTCCGAAAGAAAATGTAGAGGCAAACGGACCAGAGACTCTCTCTAGGACAGACTAGGGCATCAAGGAGTGGGCGGAACCATCCAAGGCAGTCACGACTGGACAGCCAGTGCCGCGGACACTGCTCTGGGCTAGACTGTGTCCTCTGAAATGCCTGCTGAGACCCTGGCCCGGCAGGTCCAACCAGCCAGCCTCTCCAAGGGACAAAGAGGTGGCAGTCTGCTTCTAGAAAGGTGACGGCCTTGGGAGCCATCTGGGGCAGTTCTACTCTGTCCCCTGGTGTCTCCGGAGGCCGGGTTGACCCAGTGGCTACAGGTTTGCGTGGGTGCTAATCACATTTGGAAGTGGGTTTTCTGTGCTGGGTGAATGAGGCCGGATCTGTATAGAGGGATCTTCGACTGTTGAAGTTTAAAACCAGCAGAACACTGCAGAGAAGCCAGCAAGCGATGGAGGGAGAGGAGGCCACGTCAGTCACGTGAAGACCACCAAGCAAGTGCCAAGGAGCCAAAGTTGAAGGACTCGAGGGCCTTCCCTCCGAGCTGGCGCCCCGAGGTCAGGCTTCGGGCCTCCTGCACGGGACACAGAAAGCTGTGTGCACGCCCTGCACCTGTGATCTTCCTGTTACAGCAGCAGAACCAGTGCTGAGGTCGGAGGCAGGGACGCCCACTGCCGGGCTCACAGCTCTCTGAGCGAGGGGCTGCTGGCCGTTTTATATCTGAGCTCATCTTGCTCTCATCACCAGAGGGAAGAGCAACACCAGCAAGGCTGCCACTGGTCCAGTGGGAAGTCCCAGGGGCAGCGCTGCTGGTCTGCACACACTTTGAAGTCAGAGTCCGGGGGGCATGGCGCGGGGCATGGAGATACAGTCTGGTCTCCCAGCACCTCCTTCCCACACCCCGTGATCCAGAGGCCACTGGGGCCATCACAGCCCCAGCTCCCAGCCAGCCAGGGCCCTGGTGGGACATGGGAGGGTGTGCCTGGGACTTCTGATCTCCATTAGTCTGCAGTCTCTTGGCCAAGTGGTGGGCTGGTTCCCAGTCAGGGCACGACCGGCCACCTGGTGGGTGCCAAGGGTGGGCACTAGCTGGTTGCCCTGAGGCTGGAGGCCTGGGCGTGGGGGGCGCTACAGGGGACCAGCAGCTTCAGGGTGTACCCTCTCCCCTGCCTCAGCAGCCTTGGTTTTCACCCGTCCCCCCACCACCGCAGGGATGGGGTCTGCAGTCTGGCTGCTGGGGCCTGTGCTGCCCTGATCCCTCCTCCGGAACAATCTGGGCTCATTTATATTCTCCCCCAACCTCAGCCTGTGGGATTGGATTAAGTTGCTCTAAATGAAACCGCGTTACCTTGGATACACGAGAATTGGGGTAAAACAAACCACACTGTGGGGGTGGGGGTTGTCAGCTCTGAGGGACCAGCGGGGGTGGTCCCCAAGACTGGCCCCACCCCCAGGACTGGCCTGGTCCGGCCCAGTCACAACCTCTCCAAGATCCTTGCACCCACGCCCCATGACCGGTCAGTTACCCAGCCCCACCCCGTATCTGTCCCCAGGGACGTCAAAGTCTGTGCCTGCAGCATTTCCAACACACACCCATGGGCTGCAGGGGGCAGGGGGCTGTAGGATCAGGATGTCCGGGCCTGGGCCCACCCTTCATCACTGCCCTTCCCCTCGCTGAGCTCAGTCTGCCTGTCTGTATGACAGCCCACCCAACTCTTGCGTCCACAGTGATGGTGCCGGGTGGGCTATGGAAGGTGGGGGAAGGGAGGCAGAGGGAGGAGGTCATCGGGTAGCCCCTGCTTCTTTCATCAATGGTGCTCTTGCTTGTCTGCTAAGGTTGGAGTTCCCCGGGGACACCTTGGAATAAAGGCTGGCCACCGGCTTCTGGAAAACCAGTGATTGGAACCTGACGGGGCACAGTCATGCAGACACCCAGGGGTGCTGCACCCAGGCTGGGATCCACAGCAAACAGCTGGCCTCTGCTCCCCCTGACTGCCCGTCCACCCTGGGCCCTGCAGCGTGACACTCCGCATCATGGTCCCCAGCTCACAGGGCAGCCCAGTGTCCTGAGCACAGCAGGTGAGACCTGTTTCCTCTCCTCAAGGAGAGGCCCTCTAGTGGGCTGTTGGGGCGAGGGGGGCAAGAATGGCGAAGAACCCACCCAAGACCCTGTGGGCTCAGGGGACAGACGCCTCTACTCTGCTCAAGGCTTCCCGGAGACCCCGACACCGGGGCTAGTGGAGGGCTCCCCCTGGGGGGGGGGGAGAGAGAGGGCTATTCCTGGGAGCTCAGTGCTCCTCATCCTCCCACCCAAGGGCCCAGTCCTCCCCACCCTGCTTTCCTGCTGGAGACTGACCCAGGTCCACCCAGCAGCCTTAGCTGGAGAGCAGGACACTGTGCCCCACCACAGAGCCAGGCATGAGCACTGAGGCTGGCACCAAGTGGACACTGGGTTATGTTGGGGACCTCATAGCAGACTTCCAGGCCGCACGCCCCAGGACCTGGTGTCCCAATACTTCCAACAAAGCCCATCCCTGGGTACATCACCCCCTGCTCACTGGGGTCCCCTCCGCTCCACACCCAGCCCAGAGCCTGGTAGGAACAAAACAAACTCGCTGCCATCGAGTGGATTTAAACTCCGAGAGACCCTATCTGGTGGGTGGAGCTGGCCCTTTGGTTTTACAGGGAGAGCAGAAACCCTCCCCTTGCTCCTGCAGAGCCTTGGGGCTTTCAAACAGCTGACCTTGCAGCTAGCTGCCCAATGCGGATCCCAGGGACAGCTTGGTAAAACCTGTATGGGTGCAGCCTGCGGGCAGGGGTGTGCCCCTGTGAGCAGGTGCTAGGGCCCTTGGGAGTGGGGGCTCCTGTCAGTCAGAGGCATTTTCCTGTGCAAGGGGATCAGGGGAAGGTCAGCAGGAAGCGGGATTCCGTCAGTAGGGGGTGGCCCTCTGAGCAGAGGGCAGTACCACCAGAAAGGGGCAGGTTCCTGTCAGCAAGGGGTGGGGCCCTACCAGGAGGGAGTGGAGCCCTGTAAGCAGCGGGTGTGGCCCAGTCGGCAGGAGACGTGGGTGGGGCCATTGCAGCCCCCGCCACCTCCCCCCCCAACACACACTCCATGCTGTAGCTCCCTGATGCTTTATCCCCTCTCCCTGTATCCAGTCCCATCCCATAACCTGGACTGCAGCTGTCCACGGAGGGGCCCCGACTGGGCCTAGGGTCTCCCAATCACTCTGAGGCCTCAGGGGAGGGAGCACGGCTTATCCGTCCCCTCCCGCGCCCCCCACCCCACCCCCACCCCCGTTCAGCCACTCCCTCCCAGTGGATCCATTCAGGCAAGCCTGAGAGCCCAGGGCCCCTGGGTGTCCGAGCTGTGCCGCGTGCCTCTCTGTGCAGAGCAGTTAACCTCGTCATTGGCAGAGACCTGTCTGGGCTCGTCGCAAGAATGCCGGGTGAGCAAGCGGGAGCCAGCTTGGCAGGACACAGCACGTGGGCCTGCTGGGTACACTCAGGCGCCACCTGATGCACAGACCAGGCACACCGGCGGGCACACGCACAAGTGCGCGCACGCAAACACCAATTTCCCCACCGCTCATCACTGCAGGGCAGCCCTGAGCTGGCGCCCCGCAGGCACCTGCATCCTTCTCAGACACTCGTGCATGCACCGGGAGACCGCCTGGCAGCAGAGCTGAGCAACCAGATAAGCCAGAAGCGCAAGTGTGACAAGAACAGCCCAGACTCCCTGAGGCCTCCCCCACAGGGTGGGCACGGGGAGCTTCCCAGACCAGACCCGGAAGTCTTCCCCCTCATGGGGAAAACCCTGCCCTCCGAAGACATTCCCAGACTCCAGGAAGCTCCGCCTTCCGCAGCCCCGGCCCCACCCCGCACCAGGTGGGCAGAGGCCTGTCCTCCAGCGACCCCCAACCCCATCCCACTCCCAGATGGGTGTCCTGGAGTGAGGTGGAGGGCCCGTGAGGACCCTGGACAGCTCCGCTGGCTGACCATGTGGCCATCCAGAAAGGGCAGCGGCTAGCTGGTCCTGGCTGAAGGGTTTAAGTGACCCGCTTCCCAGACACCTGGTCCCTGGCTCAGCTCACCATGGCCACTGGCTGCCAGAACCCTCTGTAGTTCTTTCATGCCGACAGGTTCCAGCTGGCTGGACCCCAAGTGCATTCAAGGGCAGCGCTCAGGCCGCAGCCAGCAACTGAGGCGAGGGGGGCCCGGCCCATGGGCTGGAACCGCCCAGGAAGGTGAGGCAGGCCACCGGCACCACTGGGCACTTGTCATCTCCGGGGACAGGGGGCGCTCACACCCGGCCACACCGTGCAGCCCAAATACTGAATGTAGACACGCAGCCCCCAGCAAATCTCTAGGGGTAAAGGTCAGACTCGTGATGCTCCCACCCCAGGTATGGCAGTCCCAGGAGCAGTAGGGAGACACGCCCCTCCATGCCCCACTGCCGGCCACCCCACGCATGAGCGCGAGCGCGCGCGCACACTGAGATGTTCCATTTTGTGCTGTTCGCAGCGCTAACTCAGCACCCAGTGCGCTCCCTTCCTGCCCTGACACCCAGCGGAGTGGGGACGACATGAGCAACTGGCAGTGGGCAGATCAGAGCTGGCGTCTGCTTCGTGCGACCCCCCCACACCTCCCAGTGGCACAGCCCGAGTCATTGCGGAAGACCTCAGGTCACTGGGAAACCGCACAGCGCCCTCTCTGGGACAAGTAGAGGTGCTACTGGCACAGGAAGGGGCCCCGCTGGCAACCCCAACAGTGACCTTGCGTGGCTGATAAAGGTGGGAGGTTTGAGTCAACCCTGGGGTGCCTGTGAGGAAAGGCCTGGCGAGCTACTTCGCAAACACCACGTGAAGCCCAGCTGTGCTGACACACAGCGGGTCACCAGGAGCCCTGGTGGACTCGATAGCAGGTGGCGTTTGGGTGTTAAGCTGGCCTGGCAGGAGGGGGACCCGGGAACCCAGAGGGGACCCCGGGAATCCACGCTGTGCATTAACTCCCTGCTCAGCCCTGCCCTGCTCCTTGAGAGGAGTATGAGCCCAGGGCAGCCCCACCACCCCCACACCCAACCCTTACGTTTGCCTGCTGCCCTGGAGAGCCACACTCGGGGCACAAGGCGGGGGTCTCCGAGGCAAGGGAGGAGGCCTCAGAGTGCCGTTCTCTGGAGGTAATCTGCAAAGAAAGGAACTCCCACCCTGCGCGCCGAGACTCTCCCCGAGTACGGAGGTCCACCTGTCCTGCATGACTGCAGAGCCCCCTTCTGACAAGGTGACCAGGACCCCGCGGTGGCCCGTGAGCTGAGTCCAGACCCCACTGTCCCTCTCTCAACAACAAGAGAGAGAAGCCTGCCTTCCGGCCGGAGCCAAACCCCACACTCACCCACAGGCAGGACGTTGGCATGAAGAAACCTTCTTCTGCCCTCCAGCTCCGGCCCCGGCTCCTCCGGCAGGGCAGCAGGGCCAGGCAGGGTGCTGGCTGGTGGCGGGGCCATGGGGAGTGCCCGAGGGCTCTTGGTCATGGGGGCAGCAGTGAGTGACAGATGGCACTGGCTTTATCAGCAGCTGGCACCAGCTGTCCATAGAAGGGGGTGGCTCTGAGCCCACCCTATCCTCAAGGTCCCCGGCATCTCTTGCTGAGTTGGGGTCCACACCTAGAGAGAGGGAGGAAGGTCAGAGGAAGTTGGGAGGTGAAGTCAGCGGTCCCCTTGAGCGCCTCTCAGGTGGGCCTGTAAGAGTGCCCTGGCGCCCCCTGCCGGGCGATGTGTTCCAGCCCAAACCAAAGACTACACTCACATTGCCTTCCAATCAGTTCTGACTCATGAGGACCCTGTAGGGCAGGGTAGAACTACCCCTGCAGGTTTCCAAGATGGGTAACCCTTTATGGGAGTAGAAAGGCTCGCCTTTCTCCTACCGAGTGGCTAGTGGTTTCGAACTGCTGACCTTGAGGTTAGCAGCCCACCTCTCCACCACAACACCACCAGCCCAGTTTCCCTAAACTCCAGAACCAGACCGATGACCATCAGGTCGATTCGGACTCATAGTGACCCTCTGCACAGGAATTCCAAAGGCCTCAATCTTCATGGGCGCAGGGCAGCCTCAGCTCCCTTCCTCAAAGCAGCTGGTAGGTTTGAACTACCGGGCTTTCGGTTAGCACCCCAGTGCTTAACCCCCACAGCTCTTAAGAGCATGTCTCCAGGCTGGACGTCATGCATATCGGGATGCAATTCAAAGGCAAAGCTGGAATCATCTTAGAATCTAGCCACCCTCCCAGGACCAAAGTCTGTAAGACCAGAGACTTGGTGGGGGGCGGTGGGGAGGGGTAGTCCCAGAACCAGGCTGCCCACAGACCGGGCTGTGTGCTGAAGGTGCCCACAGGCCGGGGACTGCAGGAGAAACCCCAGGCACTGGCGCCCCTTGCCCAGCCCTCAGACTCGTGCCCACCACTCTCAGTCAGGGTCATCTGGTCATGTCAGTCACTGAGTGGCCCTGGCAAGCAGCCAAGGCCACAGTGGTCTCTCCAGCCATTCCTGCCTAAAGCATCCACCTGGCCTGGCCCTAACTTTCACGACCGCCCCCACCCCGCCCCCGTAGTGCCTCTTCGTCACCCTCAGAACAAGGCCCCACCTCCTGCCTTTGCCAGGTTCATCTCCCTACTGGAAATCTCCCTGCCACCACCCCCTCCATCCACCCAACTCCTCCTCACACCCAAGGACAGAGGCTTCCCTGTCTCCTCTTCTTCACCGATGCCGAAGCCCACTCCCCCTTCAGAGCCCCCTCCCCAGGCCCCCAGACCGCAGAGACCACAAGAGGTGTACCCAAGGATTGGTGGAGGCCTGGGCACTGGGCACCGGAGCTGCTGGCCTGCCCTGGGCAGAGCTCTAGAGGCCCTTGAGTGGGTATTGGGCAGGGGCACTCTGGGAGGTAGGAGGGCCAGGAGGTGGTGTGGGCAGGCTCCTTGCCAAATGCTTGGCTTCCTCCCAGAAACTCAGACCAGCCCTGGCAAGTGGGCCCAGGTGGACCCCCCACCTCTACCTCACTCCCTCCTCAAATCCGGACCTCCAGGATGACCTCCAGGCCCCCAGGATAAAGGGACTCTCCCCAGACATCTTCCCTCCTGCTCCCAGCCCTGCCCCACTGAGCAGCAGCAGTACACATGAAATGGGCTGCCTGGAACTCTGTGGGGTCCTGGGCTCCAGAACAGCTAGGAAGGGGTGGGGTGGGGAGGGGTATGGTTTGGCAGCAGGCAGACACAGGGCCCTGGCCCCAACCCAGAGGACCCCCATACTCCCCATCACCCTCCCAGGCCCCCTCTTTTCTCAGCTCCCCTAGCCCCAGACTCACCCACAGCAGTGGGGTCTCCCCGGCCAGCCTTGCTTATGTGACCCCAGGACGGAGGCCCTCGGCTGCACAACTGCCTCGGAGGAGCTAGCCCGGCCAGACCGCCAGTTCCCGAGCAGGCACCCCACTTCCTGCTGCCGTTGGAGCCTGGACACCGTGTCCTGACACGTCTGCGGCGCGAGGCGGGCGTGGAGCTCAGCTGGGGTTGGCACAGAGAGCTTGATTAGGCAAGTGGCGCCCCACCAGGCCCGCACAAGCCAAGGCAAGGCCGCAAGGACCATGAAGTCAGCCCTGGCCTGGGTCCTGCTGCGCCATGCCGGGCACCCACAGTCTTGTGCCCGTGTCCCTGCCCTGAGAGCCTGTGGGCCCTGCAGCACTGCAGCTCCTGGCATCCACAGGTTGAGTAGGGGGCTTCGGGTGGGAGCAGGAGTGCCTCCATCCATTGGGGTCCAACCATACTGAGGTCTACGCTGCCCTGCAGCGGTGGGGCACTCTTGGGTGACTTCAGGCCCCCAGGTTCTACCTAAAGGATGCTGCACCCCTGGCCTCTGCTGGCGCCTGGCTCAGAAGCCTCCCACCCCCTGTCCCCCACCTGACCCCGAACCCTGGCTACTGTCTACACACTGACCACTCCGGGAGCATCATTCGGTTCCAGGCTGTGCTCCCCAAGAAGCAAGAGCCTTGAATTAGAGGGGGGCCCAGCCCCAGAGCCCCTCCTGAGCCCTCTGCCAGACTGTCCTGCCTAACAGTCACCCTGAACTTCCTTACTGTCCCTGGACCGGCCAGTCTCTGCACTCAACCCACCCTGGCCCTCATGAGGGGAGTGGCATACCTGGCCCCAGGCCCCTGGACCCCTGTCCTGGCTTTCTTTCCCAGTGGGCCCTCTCCCAGCTCGGGGGACCTCCCAATGCCGTCTGCTACAGAGTGCTAGCACGCAGCACAATGTCAGGGCCCCCACAAGCCCTGGCCTGCCCCTCAACACCCTCCTGCCTCCCACCACCTGCGTCAGGGCCAGGAAACAGAGACGCCACGCCTTGGGCTGGCAGCCCTGTTCGGGAAGCCCCCAGGGGGAGGGGGAGGGGGAAGGGGGCGCTGCCTCTCTAGTGGGAGAGGCCAGGGTGGGTGTCCACCCTCTTGGCCTCAGCTGGCCACCCAGCTCACAGGTAAATCCTACTCTTGGAGGAAGAAACTGAGGCCCAGAGAAGACAACCCTCCCTCTCCCACCCAAGCCTCAGCTGAGCTTGGCACATCAAACATGGAGCCAAATGCCCCTCTCCACTCCTCCTGACTCCCACTGCCCAGTCTTGTCCACAGGGTCCACCCTAGGTTGGATGTCTGGCCCCAGAGCCCCCAAAGGCTGACAGCCCCAGTACCAGGAAGCAGAGGGACATAGCCTGCCCCCAGCTGTTCCCTACCCATCCTGGGACCCCACTCTAGCCTTGTGCCCAGCCCTCTCTCCTAGGTTCCTCCGGGTCTCCACTCCAGGTGATCCTGTCCTCCAATGTCCACTCCCACACAAGAGACTCCTTCTTGAGCCCCCTACCATGCCAACTGCACCCCACCTCTGAGAAGCACCCTTTGACTACTCCTATCCTGAGTTCCCACAGCCCCCAGTGTGCACAGACACACACACACACACACACACACACACACACACTGACCCTTTAGAAGCCACCCCACCCCCCATGTCCAATGAAGCGGGGCTCTCTCTAGGCTGGGTGTGGGGTCCACAGTGTGGAGACCCACAGCACAGATGTCCTGGCGATGGGTGGGCCAGGCCACCAGCTGTCAGCCTCCCCGGTTCCTCTGCAGGCCCCACTGCCCACTGCCTCCCAGTGGTAGAAGAGGCAGAGCCCTCAGCCACTGGCACAGCACTGGGAGAGCCTGTGGGAGCCAGCATGCATGTTGGATCAGCAGCAGAGCCTGAGACTGTCCAAAGCCATGCAGCCCAGCAGCCCGGCCCCAGATGGTCATGGGAGGCCAGGGGTGGACCCGGAGCCTCGAGTCAGCTGGTTCTAGCCTCCACTCAAGGGCTTAGTGAAATGCAGACCACACACCCCCTCCCAGAGTTAGAGCTAGCTCAGGCCCAAGAGGGCAAGAGGGAGTGACCGGCAGGGTGACCCATGACATGTCTGGCCAGAGCAGACCCCACTAGCACCACACAGTCCTGGGGGGGGGCGGGGGAAGGTCAATGACCCACTGAAGGCGAGGGGGGAGGGAGGTGCTGGATGGGAGAGGAGCCACTTAGCCAGGCCGTGTGGCGTCTCCACGCTGCCTCATGGTGCAGCTGCTCTGAGCCAGAGACACCTTCTCCAGTAGCTCCCATGGAAACATGCAGCCTTCACGGCAGCCCCATGGCAGAGGGGCCCCAGGGTGGTCCCCACATGGCTATGTCATATATTGGTTAGGGACAAGGAAAGGTTACACAGGCCTGGAATTTGAAGAAAACCTAGTGCTGAACGTGGAAGCAAGAAACAGAACTGAGTATGTGACCCTACCACTACCACGACACAGAGCAGTGCCTTCTGGGAGTCCCAGAGCCAAAGCAATGTTCATAACCACGCCATGAGCTGCCACCAAGTTGGCCCTGTCTCATGACAACCCCAGGCACGACAGCGTCACACAGTGCCTGGTTTCCGGTTGTGGATCAGCTCTCGTGATCCATAGATTTGCGGGGGCTGATCTTCGTCTAAAGTAGATGGCCAGACCGTTCCTCCTCCTCTGTCTTCCTCGAAAGCAGGGTTTCCCAGAGTGGGCCATACCACCCCCTGAGGGAGCACAGGACAGTCCATCGAGTCCATGCTGACTTGTAGTGACCCTATAGGACAGGGTATATCTTCCCTGTGCATTTCCAAGACTGGAACTCTTTGTGGGAGTAGAAAGCCCCATCTTTCTCCCTCAGACTGGCTGGTGGTTTCAAACTGCTGATCTTGCAGGTCATCGTCCAATGGGTAACCACTCTGTGGCCAGCGCTCTTAGAACAATCCAAGGGAGTAGCCTTGGATTATGGGTCACAAAAGTTTTGAATTGCTGGTGGGGGGTGGACACTGAGTAATGTTTTTGTTGTTTTTGTCTGGAAAGGGGGCACTAGGCCAAATTGAGCTATGGTCTAAGGCTCAACTGTAACCTGTTCAGCATCACCACAACAGGAAAGCCTCCTCTGAGCCATGAGCCAGGTGGCAGCTGCACCTGGAGTGCATTGGGCAGGACTCAAACTGGGTCTCCTGCATGGAAGGGGAGGTGCTCACGTAATAGTGGCTAAAACTGCTAGGCCTTCACACACTTCAAGGCCCGGCACCAGCAACCATTACATTCTTCACCGCCATGACCTCTGAATTTTAAGAGCCACAAGAGCCCATGTCCTTTAAAAAAATGCCCTTGATGAAGCAGTGGTGGGGGGGACAACAACTAATTTGGTTAGCTCCTAACTTTTAGCTGATATTTTGGATGAGGAAGCAGGAAGCACAGGATCTCCGAGAAGGCACTGGAGTGCTTGAGTTACTAGCTGAACTAGCCGCACCATCTCTGGAAAATCGTTTTTACACGAACAAAAAACAAACAATTGGGAATGCCGACTTGAATATTTGGCAGACGCTGTCTCCAAAGCACACAAAGCGAGTTCCTCTCTTGAAAAAGGCAAACCAGCAAAGTGACAATGTTTGTTGCCAACAATGAAATGTAAGCAGAAGCGAGAATTCCACCACCACCTGTCAACTTGTCATACCGTGAAGGCTCACTTGTTGGTGTGATGTCAGGCGCAATGCCACCGGCATTTCAAATTCCAGCAGGGTGACTCATCAAGGGTAGGTTTGTAACAGAACCTCCAGACTAAGTCTAGGAGAGGAAGGCCTGGGGCTCTGCTCCCCAAAATACCCAATGGTGGATCACCAGAGACCATGGTCTGACCCACTGGCTTTGGACGCATCCGCAGGTGGAGGACGCATTAGTGGAGAAGATCACATTTGGTGCAGTCAAGGGCCAGCAAGGGTAAGGGAGGCTCTCAGTGAGATGGAGTGGCATAATAGCCCTGGGGCTGGACTCTCAGAGGTCAGTGATCGTGGGGACAATGCAGGACCAGGCAGCACTTTGTTCTGTTGTACATGGGCCCTCTGGAGTTGCTGTTGACTTAGCAGCAGCTCCCTGTCTCTCCATCGAAATCAAAATCAGAACTTCAGGAAACCTGTACCGACCACTGTGCTTTGACAGCTTCCTAGTAGCAAAGACTTTTCTTATCAGAGCAGTGCCAAGGCAAATGGATCATATTCTGATCATGAAGAACAAAGCGGGTCAACATTGGAAAACCAATATTTTCCAGATGACCAAACCATGTTGTTCCAGAATCCTGCCTGGGTACATCTCCAGTCAAAGCGAGCCACAGACCACTGGGCGTTCATCTAGAGGCAACAAAAGTCCCTGGATGTAGCTTCAGATTCCACGTTGCAAATGTCTATCAGGATCAACCAACTGGTCCAGTTCTGGTGTGCATCAAAGGAGAAGATCCCCTGCATCGGAAGAGGCAGCATCTCTCCGAGAGGCGCGATTTTTCCCAACCAAAATAAGGTCCTGTGACAGATGGAATGCAGAAGCGGAGAGGAGAATTCTGCTGCTTCCCATGAGCCAAGCACTCCAGACATTTGCAGCAGTGGAAAACAATGTCACTCTTTTCACTAAATGTTTTGTTTTGGAAAAACACAGCTACTTTTCATCAAATATGTTATTTGTGTTAACATGCAATTAGCTCACTATTGTTCTTTTTAATGGATTCATAAACAGATATATATTTTTTAATCTTGAAGGCAAGGAGTCTCTGGGTTACAAATGAGATCCATTCCTAAGGGTGTGTGGTGCCAGGATCCTCTCGTTTTTTGTGACGCCCACCAGTAGGAGCGTGCAGACTGGGTCTGTCCTGTTCTCCTGATGAGTCTGGCTAAAAGAAGATGGGAAGATGCTGATAGGATTTTATGACTCCATTGTGAATGGCTGTTGATGGGGTTACTTGTGATTGTGAACATCTGGAACCCAAATGTGGGAATTGGTTATTTTTGCCACCCTGCTCAGTATAAAACAAGACATCTCGGCAACAGGAGAGGGATCTCACGATGATCAAGGGGGGAAAAGAGCCAGGAGCGGAGCATGTCCTTTGGACCTTCAGATCCCTGCATGTTGAGCCTCCTCAACCCAGGAGAGAGCAAGCTGTGACATGAGAAGGGCCATGGAGGCGTGGTAGCAGAAGAATCGAGAGCCAGATCACCGGACAGAGTGGCAGGCTTCTCGGCCCACAGGGCAGCGAAAGCTGAGTATCTTGGTGGAATGAAGTGCCCCCAGGCACTTGACTGGGGCAAAGGCCTGTGTGGAGTGGCACACCCTTTGGGAATTTATTGGCAGTGCTGAAAGAGCGCTTGGTAACATGACCCCAGCATCTAGGAGCAAAGTCAGCACAAAGATCCAGCCGGACACTGGGAGAAGCAGAGTTCAAGGCGCCGAGGTCAATACAATCACATGCACAACCAACCTTGCAATAAGATAGTCGCAGTGACCTATGAGCGGACACATAGGTACACATGCCAGGTGAATAGGTGGGGGAAGGTGTACGAGATTACACCCATACGTAGACAGAGGTTTGCTAGAGGAGAGGTCC
This sequence comes from Echinops telfairi, assembly GCF_000313985.2. Classification (NCBI taxonomy): domain Eukaryota; kingdom Metazoa; phylum Chordata; class Mammalia; order Afrosoricida; family Tenrecidae; genus Echinops; species Echinops telfairi. The sequence continues at coordinate 43,072,812 of NW_022111357.1, forward strand.
ATATATGTTTGCACATGTGCTGTAAATACATACATGACTAGAGTAGAACCTATCACAGGGCACAAAGTTACGAACACGTCCTAGCTGTACCCAGACACCGTAAGGAAATGACTCCTGGGAGCTCGGGACTTTAGCCTCAGGGGACGTCCACGTCGATTGGTGCCGTGCTGTGAATTACTGAACATGGCTCTCCTAGCTACAGTCTCTAACTTCCACCAAACGTCTGGGTGCTGTTGTGGTTGTTAGGTGCTGTTGGGTTGGCTCCGACCCTACGTGCGATGGAATGAAACACTGCTCAGCGCTGTACCATCCTCACACTTGTTCTTATGATGCAGCTGATAGAAGCAGCCATGGGGTCCCCCCATCTTGTCAAAGAGCTTCCTCTTTTTCACTGCCCTGATACCTTACCGAGCTTGATGTCCTTCTCCGGGGCCTGGGTGAACTGTATAAGGATGAGGTGTTTATGGCCTACCACTGAGATTGGATAGCTTACTGATAAGGTACCTAAGGTACACCGCAGTCTTGGGAAGCAGGGCCGTGAAAATACAGTGCACGGACCCCAAACAAAGGGCCTGGTGTTCTGTCCTCCTTCTAGGCTTGACGAAGCCATCCCAGAGGCAGACGGGGGATTCGATTCCCAAAACTCAAAACCATCGAGAGAAGATCCAAGGGTGCAGCATACCCTTTGACCTGACATCCCTGCACTACACCTGCCCGATCCAGGAGACAGAGGAGCGTGACACCCAAGATGTGGAGAAGCCACGGCAGAGAAACAGCGACAGCCACACCAGCAGAAGGAAGAGCGGCCTTCCTGTGGCCCACAGCGTGGCAGGAGGCTTGCTGGGGGAGTGCGGTGTCTTTGAACACTTACTGGCAGAGCTAAAAGAGCTTCGTCGCACTGGCCACAAGAGAGGCAGGGGCCAGAGAGAGTCATACCTGCAGGCCCAGCCGAGAAGAGGCTGTCTTGATCAAAGAACTGCATTCTGGCCATTCCTGAGCCTGCAGTGTGACCTGTTATCTCCCTAGTGTCTGTGAGCTCTCTGTGGGCCTGGCAGGAAAGAAGTGCCAGGGGAGGAAGAGCTGGTGTCACAATCAGCACAAAGGATGGGAAGCGGAGGCGTGCCTGACCCCCTCCTCGGAGGAATCAACCTTGGGCGGTCACTTTGTCTCTCTTTGCATCCTGGGAAGTCAGCGGAGGTCGGGCACTGTCCCCCACACCTGTTTGCTTTTTTCCTTCCTTCCCACCCTCCCCCCTGCCTTCCTGTGTTGCTCTTTCTTTTGCAATTGGCATAACGCAGTGCATAAAACAATCCCTGACCGTCTGTTTAGGTGAGGGATTGACACCGTAGCTGCTTAAGGGCTCTTGCGAGGACATTGCAGGAAGGCAGGGTTTGGTGCACTGGGTCGCTGAGGGTCGGAACCGACTGGATGGCACCTAGCAACAACGACATCGGGGAGCCGTAATTGGGGTCTAAAAACCTTGAGCGTGGCCCTGTACCCTCTCCCACTCTGGCCCATCCCCCACACGTCTCACTCCCGGGGGAGCAAAGAAAAGCAAAGATTCAAAATGCATGGAAACAATGATTCCAACAGATGGACGGACCACTCAAACTTCAGCCTTGAGACCTGGAGAACTAGGTTGTGCCTATTACAAACCCGCCCACTATTACAAACCCACCTGCTATTATAAACCAGCCCGCTATTACAAACCCACCTGCTATTATAAACCAGGCCGCTATTACAAACCCGCCCGCTATTACAAACCCACCCGCTACTACAAACCCACCTGTTATTACAAACCAGCCCACTATTTACAAACCCGCCTGTTATTACAATCCCACCTGTTATTACAAACCCACCTGTTATTACAAACCAGCCCACTATTTACAAACCCACCTGTTATTACAAACCCACCCGCTATTACAAACCCGCCTGTTATTACAATCCCACCTGTTATTACAAACCCACCTGCTCTGCAAGGTGTCGCCTTAGTACAGCGGTTCTCAGCTTGTGGGTCGCGACCCCCTTGTGGGTTGAATGACCCTTTCATAAGGGTCGCCCAATTCAAAACAGTAACAAAATTACAGTTATGAAATAGCAATGAAAATAATTGTATGTAAGATATGTAAGATATGACAAAATAATAATTTATGAATTTATGAATTATGAAGGGTTCATGAGGGAGGGGGAGTGGGGAGGGAAGGGGAAAAATGAGGAGTTGATATTAAGGGCTCAAGTAGAAGGCAAATGTTTTGAGAATGATGATGGCAACAAATGTACAATGTGCTTGACACAATGGATGGATGGATGGATTGTGATAAGAACTCTACAAGCCCCCAATAAAATGACTTTTAAAATATTAATGAACAAATATAAAATAATTGTATGGTTTGGGGGGGTGACCCCAACATGAGGAACTGTATTAAAGGGCCGCAGACTTAGGAAGGTTGAGAACCACTGCCTTAGTGGATTGAGTGGGAGGGAAGATGTGGAATGAAATCGAGACCCTAAAAATAACCAGAATGACTAGTCTGGTCAAGAGGGGTGTAACCCCAAAGTTGTAGCTCCTAGTCACCCTTCAGGACTTAATTCACCCCTGTAGCTCAGCATTCAGCCAAACAAGAGACAAGCGTCTAAGGCAGCGGTTCTCAACCTTCCTGATGCGGTGACCTTTTAATACCATTCCTCATGTGTGGTGCCCCCCCAACCATAAAATTATTTTCATTGCTACTTCATCACTGTCATTTTGCTACTGTTATGAATCGGGCAACCCCTGTGAAAGGGTCATTCGGCCCCCAAAGGGGTTGCGACCCACAGGTTGAGAACTGCTGGTCTAAGGTGAACCATAACACCAGGGAGACACCTGCCCCTTAAGACAAGTACCCACTCAAAACCACAAGGGCAGCCTTTGCCAAGTGGGGTGGGGGAAGCTCAGAAGGCAAGAAGGGACGGGCAAGGAGCACCCCCGGGAACAGGAACGGCAGGGAGGATGTGGTGAGAGGGTAGGTTCCATTGTGGAGATTTCAATCAATGCCTGTGATGTTTGCCAATTTCCATGGTGTAAATACTCCCACCTTGGCTGACTTCAAGCTCTCACTATGAGATCACCGACCCTGGAGCCGGAACAGACTGCCAGCACACGATACATTCAAAGCAAATAACTCAAGAGCAGACAAAACCCTAAAACCTAACCAAGTGACCAGGAAGTGCAAAATCTTAGGTGTTCATTGCTTTTGTTACTTAAGATATTTTATATATCTTATTTACTTTAATTTGCTTAATTGGATTTTTAGTAAGGGCTGTGTTAACCCCTAAAAAAAAACATTCACACACACACACACACACACACACACACACACACTCTCTCTCTCACTGCCAGCAAGTGGAATCCACCCCTAGTGACCTTCTGGAACAGGGTAGAACTGACCCCTGTGGGTTTCCAAGAGTGTAAAGCTGGATAGGAATAGAAAGCCTGCCTTTCTCCCTCGGGGCAGCTGGTGGTTTCAAACTGCTGACCTTGCAGTTCACAGCTCAACACATAACCACTAGACACCAGGACTCCTTACATTAACAACCAGCTCGCAAAATCACTACAGCCTTCACGCTGGCTCTGGCTCCCACAGCCCCACTGGACAGAGCAAACGCTCTTTGGGGAAGTCCACATTGTCCCGTGTGTGCAGACAGGGGTCCTGAGCCCAAGAACTTCATGGACCGCTGACAGAGTAAAGTCACTTGCCACAAAGCAACACGAAAACCACAAGGCCGAACCAGTTGCCATCGGGCCATTCTCAACGTCAACCCTGAAAGACACACGCCAACAGGAGATGTCCCAGAATGGGTTCCCAGAGGCACAGGGAGTGGGCAGGGCGGGAACCTGGCGGCCAATCAAGGCACTAACCAATCAGAAGAGAACCCCAGCCTGAAGAGAAAAGTGGTTGCGCCCCCTGCACCTGAGGCTCACTGACTAGGGGTTGGGGGTTGAGGGTCTTAACTGGGCTGAAGGCAGCCTCAGAAGAGCCCTGGTGGCATGCTGGGTTATTCATTGTTCTGCTAACCACAAGACCAGCAGTTCAAAACCACCAG
>NW_022111357.1:43077540-43080196 GCF_000313985.2 Echinops telfairi
GCACCTGGAGGGGCTGTGCAGTGGCTGCTCACGAGGCCCTGGTCACGTGGCCATAGCTCTACAGTCCCTCCCGGCCCTTCCCTGACCCTGCCTGCGGCCCCAGGCCCTCCACCTGGGCCTCTAGGTAAGGCTGGAGTCTGCCCTTGACCTCCCATCATGCCTAGACACCCCCTGCCTTTGCACGGTCCCGTCCTGTCCCCTCCTTCCCCTGGACAAAGCCTCCTCCCTCAGGAAACTCTCCTGTGTTTCTTCCTTCTTTAAAAACCTTGTGTGCCGTCCTCCGTGATGAACCAGTCAGCTCAGCCGGATAATGGTGTGACCTTGTGAAGGTGACTCTTCAGCAGCCCAGGTCCCAACCACCAGGTGGGAAGCCACAGGGGGTCAGGTTTGGGACAGATGGGCTGGGACCTCCCTCTCAGACTATGGGGATGCCTAAGGAGGTTGGGCTGGGTGCCCCACACGAGCACTGGGGAGCCTCCTCTGCACCCAACCTGTACCCTGGTCCTGTTGCTGCTCCAATTCCTCACCCCAGCCACCCCACCCCTGCTCCCACCGGCTCCAGGCTCTTCTCTGGCCCGGGTCCCCAGGCCACTCACCATAGAAGTTCTCACTGGGCCCGACCCCAGCCTGTGCCAAGAATCGCCCCAACTGCTGCCCTGCCCAACCCAGCCCAGGCGCTGTTTACTGGTCTTTGTCTGGCCACACCCGCCAGGCCCCTGACCCAGTGCTGCCGTGGTAGCTGGCCCAGGCCTCCTTCCCACAGAGGCTGGGACCAAGTCACTCGCTCACGCTCCCCTTGCTCTGTCAAAGCCAAATCAATCTTCACTGCCCTGCATCCCAGGCACCCCAGGCCCCCCCCCCTCCCCCAGGCACTGCACCATCCCACACTCACCCCTGACCCCACCCCCCCAATCCCAAATACCTCCAGGGCTCAGGGGTCTCAGGCTGGGCTGGGCTGGGGAGGTTCCCCAGTCTCTCAGGCAGACAAACCTGTTTGCCGGGTTTGTGGCCGGAGCCTCACCTTAACGGTCTGGTCTCAGCATGTGGGGCCCACTGGGGGCTCTTCCTCAGCCCCTCTACCCATTCCATAGCTGAAGACAGCGGGGCGGGGAGGATCAGCCACCAGGTCCCCAGCCTGGGACCAAAATGATGCACTGCCACCATGCCTGCCTTCTACTTTGGGAGCCATGCCTAGAGGCCAGCAGGCTCCTGTGTTCAGGCCCTGGCTGCCTTCGGCGCTGAGGGTCTTGTGACAGGTCTCCACTCCTGGGGGCTTCCTGCCTCTCTGCCAGACCTCTGCCAGAGGGGGCCTCTCTACAGCCTGGGCTCGACGCCCCCACCCTGGAGGACCTAGAACCACCTGCTCTTTGTAGAGCAGGTGGTGAAGGACAGAATCCAGGGGTTAGTGAGACTCCACCTGGGAAGCACCCTATCTCCCTGCTGATGCTCAGGGGTCCTAGAACACAGTGGGGTGAGAGCATCCGAGCACCCAGGTGAACCCTGACTGCCCAGGCAGCCAAGCTGCCGTCACACGTGGGCCTGCTTAGATAGGAATCGGGGCAAATGATTTCTTCCCCCTGGTTCCTGAATACTTACCTGTGCCAGGCATGGAGGATACCGATGGGGCTAGGTGGTGGGGCTGGAGCAGAACAGGGACGGGCATGTGGGGCAGGGCTGCCCACCGCCAGCACCAGTGGCCCCAGCAGGAGGTTTGGGGGTGTCGAGGAGGAAAAGAGGTGTCTAGTGGGCATGGCTAAGGCAAAACGCTGGCTCCTGGCTCCTCCTGGAGGGTCTGCAGGCCACGCTGGTGTCCCTAGGAGCCAGCAATGCAGAACCGACCAGTGCACACTACATACAACATACCACACACATCACATATACACAACACCACAACACACATCACTGTGCCTCTGAGGCACACATGCTGTGCCTCTGAGCTGGTTCCGGCCTGCAGCAACCCATTTGGACAGAGTAGAGCTACTCCTGAGGGCGCCTGTGCCCTTCGATCCTTGCTGGACCAGAGGAGATCCTTGCTGGACCAGAGGAGCGACTGGTAGGTTCAAATTACTGACCTTGTGGTTAGCAGCCCAGCATGTAGCCACTGTGCCCCTGGGGTGCCCCGGCCCAGACCCAGGGGAGCCAAACTGTGAACAGAAGCCTGAGGCTAGAGAGAAAGTTAAGCTGGAAGCAGGCAGTCTGTTAAGGAAAGTGGAGGCCCAGCACTTAGAAATGCCCTGGACAGCGCCACTCTGGATAAGAAGCGGGAACCGCGTGGCTGGATTTAAACTAGAGCAATCCTTTGCTGGAGTTCCTGCTAGTGATGTCAGGCCCCAAGGCCCAAGGGGCCCCGTCCCCTTCAGTGAATTGCTGAAGGCCAATGGCCACATTCCCTGAACCACATGGGGGTCCTTGAAGCAGGAAGAGGGACAGAGAAGCCCTGTGTGGAAGAAGGGGCTTGGGACCCAGGTCCCAGGGGCTCAGACAAAAAGCAGCAAAAGGCAAATGCTGCCCCTGCCTCCCTGAGGCAAGAACCCTCACCCTACTCCGTCCGACCCGGTCCCAGGAACCAGGGGCCAAGAGAGGCCCCCATGCTGCACAGCTGGCCAGGGACACCCCATAACTGGCTCGTTGATGAGGGATGATTTCACCTGACTCC
>NW_022111357.1:43081432-43082511 GCF_000313985.2 Echinops telfairi
CTGAGGGCTGGTGGCAACCTTCAGTGTGGGGGTTGTTAGGTGCTTGTGTTAGTCTGGGTGGACTAGAGAAATAAATCCAGGGAGACTCATATGTGTATAAGAAAGAGCTTATATAAAAGAGCAATTTATATATTGAGAAAACATCCCAGCCCAGTCCAGAATCAAATCCCTAAGTACGATATTGTCCCACATGTCCAATACCAGTCTATATGTTCCTCTTCAAACTCATGCAACACATGCAAGGGCACTGAATGCAGGAAGATCACAGGCCAGTGGCTGGGTAGTCTTATGGATCCAGTGGCGATGGAAGCATCTCAGTGCTGGCATGGGTCTCCATGTGGCTCCTCCAGCTCCAGGGCTCTGGCTCCATCTCCATGTCAACAGGAATGTCTCGCAGGGAGAGAGTGTATCTGGCCTCCAGCGAGCTATTTATCTCCTTCCTTCCTGCCTCCAAAAGAGGTCATCAAGCTGAAACTTGATTGACAGGTTAAACTCCACCCCTTCACTCTTAATAGTCTCATATTGACACCAGATGATGTAATGGCTACAGTGCTCTTGAGCCATTTCCAACTCAGAATGATCCATGTATAACTGAATGAAACGTTGCCCGGTCCAGTGCCATCCTCACAATCATCTTTATGTGTGTCCAATGTGGGAGCCACTGGGCCAGCCCATCTCAGTGAGCATCTGCTCTCTTTTGAAGCTGGCCTTCTACTTTCCGGACACGATGTCCTCCAGGGCCTGGTCCCTTATGACAATATGTCCCAGGTATGGGAGACAGTGTCTCCCCCGCCATCCTCACCCCCAAGGGGCATTCGGGTTGCACTTCTTCCAAGACAGATCTGTTCGTTCGTTTGGAAGCCCGTGGCATATTTTTGCCAACACCGTAACTCAAAGGTATCGATTCTTCTTCGGCCTGCCTTCTTCACTGTCCAGCTCTCCCATGCATAGGAGGCCATTGAACTTACCGCCAAAGATTTTTTTAAATTACAGCCGTAATTCATACTGTAATTCAGTATGAATCTCACGTCAACAAGTCCTCAAAAATGGACCAAATAAACATTCACTAGCCAAGCCAG
>NW_022111357.1:43083870-43108612 GCF_000313985.2 Echinops telfairi
CCGGTCACTTTGCCCACCCGCGAGCCCAGGCTCAGCTCCCCAGGGTCTGCTTGCCGTGAAGTGCGCGCGGGAAGTACCCAGGCTGGTGACAGATGAAGGCCACCAGACTGGCCCAGCACATAGCGGGGACGGCGGCACTTCCTAGGGAAGCCTCAGCTTTCCGGGAGCCTCGGCCTTGGAGCACGAAGGGGCCCCAAGTGAAAGTGTCGCTGGCAGCAGGGAGTCACAGAAGTGGTTAGGCAGGTTTCAGGGACAGCCAAGCTCCTGTCTGGGCCCACTAAGCAGGTAGCCGCCAGCAGATTTTCAGTGGGAGGCTGACGTCACCAGAACAATTGCAAAAATGTGTATTTTATTTGACAAACACTTGGCACTGAGTGCCAGGCATTGTTCCCGGTGCCTGATAAATGCTCCCTCAGGCCTGAAAGCAACCCCATGCGGTAGGAGCCGTCCCTTCCCTTCTCACCAGCTGTCACCCAGGAGACCCCAACTCAGGGTAACCCTGGGGTGTCCCAGACCTGTGCGTCACAGGGTCTTCCGTGGCTGTAACTTTCCCAGTCAGGTCACCAGGCTGTGCTTGCTTCAGAGGTGCCTCTGGGCAGACTCAGACCTACCCCCACCCCCACCCCCACCCCACTTCAGTTGGCCAACAGTCTGGAGAGCTCATGTAACTCGTTTGAAGTCGTAAAGCCTGGATGTGGGAGGGCTGGGGTTGAACCCGAGACTGGTGGGGGGCCCTACCTTTCCATGTGGTTGCAGGTGGGGAGATGCTCAGAAGACCCAGGTCTCAGATGAAGAAGCTAAGGCAGGTGGAGGCCAGCCAGAGGGGTGTATATCTCAGTGGCTCCAAGTATATCTCAGAGCCTGGGGAGGGCTCGGCCTGGCAGCTGGGGTTGGCACGGGGGCGTGGGGGTGACGTGGAGGTGTTGTCTTGCCCCTCTCCCTGGTGGGACCTTTGTCCGGATCTCTCACAGGTGCCAAGAAGTGGCTGGAGTGGAGAAAAGAAATCGAGCTGCTCTCCGACCTAGCCTACTTCAGCCTCACCACACTGGCAGGTATAGTGCCCGCAGGCCCTTGCGCTGAGGGACTCGGAGTGGGTGAGCAGAAGGGTGTGCAGGAGTAGCCGGGGTCTCCCCAGACCCAAGACACACAGTTGTCCTGTAGGGGCCACATGCCCCCAGTCAGCACTCACTATGGGCCCCCAGTGAGCCCCGCCATCGGGGCAGCCACCAGTGGAGAGGCTTGAGAAGACCAGCAAGGCGGGCAAGTGGCTGAAAGAGGGGCTTGGAGGCTACAGAGAGGGCAGAGGTGGCAGGCTTTGGGGGGCAGCTTTGTGGGGACCTGGCTGCTGCTCCTGGAGAAATGGGTGTTACGGCCTAACAAACCCAAGGCAGAGTGACCACTGATCACAATGAGGCCAAGGGGGAGAGGCCGAGGCCACGTGGTCTGGGGGGCGGGGGGGCAGAATGAGGCTGAGGCCTTCACCCCTCCCCTGCAGGCTACCAGACCCTGGGCGAGGAGTACGTGGGCCTAGTCCAGGTGGACCCGTCCCGGCGCCAGGTGCCCTCGTGGCTCCGCCGCAGCCTGCTGGTCACGCTGCACACAGTCCTGCCCTACGTGCTGGACAAGGCGCTGCTCCACCTGGAACATGAGCTGCAAGCCGATGGTAGCGGAGGCTCGGTGGCGCGAGGTCGCTCCGGCGTGAGGCTCTGGCTGCACCAGCGTGCCAGCCACCTGAACGAGCAGCAGCGGAGGACACTCCTGCAGGGGCTGCACGTCTGCTCACGTGGCCTCGCCTACCTACGGCGGCTGCATGTCGCCTGCTTCTACATCAGCGGGGTCTTCTACCACCTTGCCAAGAGGCTCACCCACGTCACTTACGTAAGTGCGGCCAGGCCACCTGTGGCTGAGACACATGGTTTGGCTCTTCTCAGTGGGGCTGGCTGGGGCCCAGACCTCTGCTTGGGAAACAGTGGTCTGTGGTTAGCATTTGTAAAAGACATAGAAAGCCCGGTATCCGAGCCCTGCCCAGTGGAGTGGCCACTCTCCTGTCAGGGACACTGTGCCTTGGGGAAGCCCTGGGCCCTCCCTTCCCCAGGGAGCCCTGCACACAAGCTGGGGCTGGTCCAGCCGCAGCTTGGGGGTGCTGCTCCGGGTAGCAGCTTGTCTCCGAGCCCAGCCACACTGCTGTGCCCCGACTGTATCCAGCACCAAGCTGTCCTGCTAGGGGTGGGGCCAGTCCTCGGGCCCTGAGCCCCTCTCTCACCTGGCCCTCCCTCAGCTCGCCACCTTGTCCTTGTTCTCAAGAATGGCTTCCTTCCTGGGGGGAAACCTGGGGAATAACTTTTCTGTTCCCCACAGCCTCTGGCACTGGGATGGTTAAGGGGCAGTCCCGAGACGTCACTTCTGAACCACTCCCCAGCAGCCACCCTGGGCCTCGTGGGGGGCCGTCCTCTCTCGGAGAGCAGGGTCCGCCCTGTTGAGCTGCTCCCAGCCCCAGGAGAAGAGCTGTCTGGGAGGCGCTCACACCAGCGTGGTTAGGTGGTCGTTGGGGACAGGGAGGTGGAGGCTGAAGACAGGCGGCCCTGCCTTCTGGGGTCCTGACAAGCCATCTCCCTTGCCCAGCTTCGCACACACCACCTGCCACCTGGAGAGGAGCTCAAGGCCCGCGCCTCCTACCAGCTGCTGGGGGCCGTCTCACTGCTGCACCTGGCGCTCTCCATCGGGGTCCAGCTGTACAGCTTCAAGCAGAGGCAGCGGGCAAGGAAGGAGTGGAGGCTGCACCGGCACCTGTCCTACCGCAGGTACGCAGTGGACGGGGCCGAGCTGGCTGAGGAATGGCGCTCATCTCCGATCTGCTCCCCCAGGAGCCACGCAGAGGAGCGGGCTGGCCCCAGACATGCCCTGTGCACACTGTGCCTGCAGGAGCGCCGGCACGCCACGGCCACACCCTGTGGGCACCTCTTCTGCTGGGAGTGCATCACCGAGTGGAGCAACACCAAGGTGGGCATGGCAGGTGGGGTGCAGCAGGCCCCTGGATGCCACCTCTGAACGCCCACTGAGTGGGGGACATGACTGGGCACCCCTGGAGTTGGCTGAAGCCAAGCTGCTGCAGAAGCTGGCACAGTGGTCCTTTCCCCACAGACCAGTGTGTCTGGGCAGCCACACACCAGCCCTCACCACCTGTGTGTCCTTAGTGCCCACATAGGGCCCTGCCCACACACACACACCCAGTGGGCCCAGGCACCTCACCTGCTATGGTGGTACAGGCAGAGGTCACCACATGTGCTCTCTGGAAGGACCCCGGTGCTTCTGAGGGTCCCGCTGTCTGAGCAGTCCTGGGCATGTCATGTGACTGCGGCAGACCCACACAAGCAGGATGATGTCTTCCCAGTCGGACCCGGTACAACCACTGTCAGGCCCACTGAACCTGGAGCTCTCAGCTGTGATGCAACAAGCCCATCTGGGGTCTGCAGGCCAGTTGGCTCTCAGAACCCCCTTCTGTCCAAGTCGACCGTCCCCAGCAGGCAAGGCCTGTCCTCCATGATAGCTGCCTGGGGCCAGCACGTGTCCTCACCTGGAGGTGGCGGTAACAGAGAGGTTGGTCCTCACACCCATCGCCCACTGCCCTGCCCTAGGCTGAAATGGAAGGAAGCAGGCACCCACTCGGGCAGTGGACCAGAGTGGGGAGACAGGGGTTCCTCAGGTTGGTATGAACCCAACCCGGGTATGGTGAGGGCGGGGTGCCGCTAAGAGCAGCCGTGGCCTTTCTCCTACAGACGGAGTGCCCCCTCTGCAGGGAGAAGTTCCTACCCCAGAAGCTGGTCTACCTGCGGCACTACCGCTAGTCCTGGGCTCTGCACAGCCAGCCAGAGGGAGAAGCACTCTGCACCAGCCGCCCTCACAGGCCCTCGAGCCCCGAGCCCCTGCGGCAGAGCCTGGTGCAGCAGACAGCCTCGGCTGCAGACTGGGACCCAGCAAGGCGCAGCAGCGGTCCACATTTAAAGTTTCTTTTCAGGCTTTGCACTGGTTTGGATAGTCTTAGGTTTCCTTTTCTTCCTCAAAAGTTCATTAGCAGGAACTTAGCCAGAGCCGGAATGTAGTCCCTTTGGAGGACAAGTGGGCTCCGGCTAGTGACTGTGCACACAGGAGCCAGTGCCTGCTCCAGACCATGTGGGTGGGTGGGCAGGGCTCTGAGTGGGTCTCCATCAGCAGCCAAGCCAAGCCTGCACCTGGCAAGACCTAACCTCGTGGTTCCTGTTTGGGCTAGCATGGTCAGCTAGAGGGGAGTGGGGCAGGGGTGGGGGTGGGGTCCCATCTGGGGCTGGCAGCTTGAGGAGGGGGTTAGTTTTCATGGCAATGCACCACACTCAGCTGCCTCTGGATGCGCCGAGGACTGAGGAGAGGTTGCCATGCGAACTAGTACTCAGCAGAGGCCCTGGGGAGCCGGCAGCACCTTCCCAGCAGGCTCTATGGCAGGCCAGCACCTCTCTACCCCTATACACACTTGTTTTCTCTGTTGTGCCTATGTACCTACTGGTCTTCTAAGTGTCCTTTGTGCCTGAGGTGAGGCTTCACTACAAAAGGTGGCACGGTGTTAAGGTCAGGTGAGCCGGAGGTTTCGGAAGCGGCTGGTGCAGTCCCGCCCCAGCAGTGGGCCTGCCTCGAGCTGGGAGCTGGCTTCAGATGAAGGCTTCCATCAGCCAGTCCTGGTTTCTAATGGGGCAGGACCCAGCTGTCAGGCCCAGAACGATACCCATGCTCCTCAGTTAATAAAGGCCAGCGTGCCCGAGACAGGCCACTGCTAACTGCCTCTGCACGAAGCAGCAGCCCAGGGCCCTGGGGGAGGGCCAGACCAGTCGCTGAGGCCACCCTGACACCCCCGCATGCTCTCCTCACATTGGAGGCCTGAGCATTTACTAGCACTGTGGTGAGGGAAGTGCTTCTACACTCTTCTGGAGGAAAAGACGCCCTCGTGTGAGCATCACGGCACCTACAGGCTGGTTTTCCGTGAGCTCAGCAGGGGTCAGGGGTCTAGTGCCCCAGAGGCGCTCCAGGGAGAGCTGGCTGTTAGCAGCCAGCATTCTCAAGTGGCAAGCGGAAGGAAGGGGATGGCTGGCAGCCCAGCCCACAGCCAAGCAGATGCAGATTCCCACAGCTGTCTGGCAGTGCCAGGAGGGAGCTCTCCTCTCACCCCGACCCCCACACCAGGCTGTTTCAGAGACAGACTAACACAGGAAAGGGGACACTGGCTTTAATAAAGTTGGATTAAAAAGTCACTTAGTAAAAGGTTTTAAGCGCTTGTTTGCTTTTTTTATCACATGAAAAAGTTGACATGCAGGTCCGAGTTCTGGCTCCCACCCCTGTAGAAAACCCACAGAACCCACGTGACTTTCCCGGTCTTGTCGGTTCCTTAAAGGGGCTGCTGTTGTGGGGAAAACAAATTTAAATTAATCCAAAAAAACAACTTTACATATTAAAGAAGTATGTCAAAATAATCTCAAACGATTAAAATATAGAATCTCTCTGTGTCGCTCTGAAGCCCTCCAGATCAGAACAGGCTGAGTCATCACATCGGAGGCCGGTGGGACACAGGGGTGAGGTGGGGCTGGAAGCTGGCAGGAAACCCAGAGACTGGGAGTCCTCTGTAACTGGCGAGGCTCCTCCAGACAAGCGACATCAGGCGAGGTCACCCTCTTGCAGGGTCTGACGTGGCCCGGGGTGTGCAGACCCTGCCTGCAGGTGTCCTGGAGAGCGAGGGTCCTTCACGCTGGCTGCGCCGTCCCCCAGCTCCCAGCCTTGCAGGGTGACCAGAACTTCAATGAGGCTGCCGCCACCCCCCCTCCCCATGGTCCCTTGCCCCGGGCTTCGTAGGGCTCAAGCCGCTTCAGAATACTTGAACGTCACTGAAAGATACATCGATGCAGTTTGGTTTAAATGCCAGTTTCTTCCAGAACCTGATCGATCTGATACAAATAATTGAAGCTCCTTTTTAGAAAGAAAATTCGACTTCCTCATAATCAACTACTTTATGTGAAGAAAAAAGGCATTGTTACAATGGCTCAAAACCATTCTTGAGAGATGGGTTATGGAGTCAGTCCGCCTTCTAACTAGCAAATGTCTTGCCCACGTCCTCCTTCCCCTTGTATTTCCTCTTGCCATGGGTGAACGGGATGTACCGGTACTTGATCATGTGCTGGGAAGAGAAACACATGCCGAATCGTTTACAGGTGGCTCTCAAAAATCCATTTCCCAAAACCTGACCTAGCGAAGGGACCCACTTCTCCCTAACAGGCAGATGGTAGAGAGCCCACTTGCCCACACTGACATCTCCACTGGGCACAGGTGTCAGGCCTAGCTCGTGTGCATACAGGCCAGATGGGCGGGGGACAGGTGAGATGGCTCGGGGCCCTGACGGAGTGAGGGGGTAGGCAGGCACCTGAGGAAGCAGGGCTGCACAGGCCCCACAACTCTGACGTGACAGCCTCAGAACTGGGGCCTCAGGGTCGATGGCCTTCCGGGGGCACTGTGAACATCTGAAGACTGACCCAGCAGAACTAAAGCTTGATAACCAACTGCGAGGTAAGTGCACAGAGCTTCACCTGGCCGCTCGTGCTGGCTGAGTGCTCGGAGCAGGCCCTGGGGTCCTCCCACCCTCAAGCACCGCAGGCTGCTCTCATCCCCACCCTAAGGCACCCACAGACCACAGCCACACCCCTGTCTCAAAACACCCCAGGGGTCATGGATTCAATTGTGTTCCCTAGAAATCTGTGTCGACTTGGCTGGGCCATGGTTCTCGGAGGCTTGAAAGCTGAGATGATGTCACCATGCCCCATGACATCCTTAGGGGGGGCTAGGGTAGCGTGAGTGCACCACCCTACTGGGGACTTAGCCCTAACAGATATAAAGAGAGTGTCCTTGGGGTGGGGCCCATCACCACCTTTTATCTGACAAGACATAAAAGGAGAGAAGCATTTACAGAAGGAGGGCCCTAGGGCCCTAACCAAGCAGCAGTGGGAGTGGAACCAAGGTCCCTGTGCTAAGAACCTTACAGACTGCGGGGAGCAGGGGAGGGGCAGGGATTGATGCCAAGGCACATGGAGATCTCCCAGGGCATACAGCCCACAGATGCTGAAAGAAGACAAGGAATTTTCCCAAGGGCCGCTAAAGTAAGGCTTCCCCTAGAGCTGGTGCCCTGAATTCAGACTAACAAGCACAGCCCCCCGAGCTGTGGGAAGACATTTCTGTTCCAGCCATCCATGTGCATTCTCTCATTACAGCACTGCTAGATTAACTAAGATACCCCCCACCCGAAAACACTTCATAGGCTGTGTCACCCCTGTCCTGAAGTACTTCACAGAC
Organism: Echinops telfairi; assembly: GCF_000313985.2. Taxonomy (NCBI): domain Eukaryota; kingdom Metazoa; phylum Chordata; class Mammalia; order Afrosoricida; family Tenrecidae; genus Echinops; species Echinops telfairi. The sequence continues at coordinate 43,091,230 of NW_022111357.1, forward strand.
CATCACCCCCAATCGTAATGCACCTCACAGACTACAGCACCCCCCACAGTAAAGACCATCACCCCTCCCCCATCCTGAAGCACTTCCCAGACTGGAACTCGCCATCCTAATGCACCTCCCAGGCCGGCAACCCCTATCTGAAAACCGCACACAGTCCCAGTGCCCTGGTTACCTTGATCTGCCTCTTCATGGTGATGCAGAAGAGCATGATGAAGTACATCACCAGGATGGGCCAGAACACCGGCACGTTGAACGCCTCGAAGAACGTGCACACCATGGCGACCAGGATGCCCTTGGTGGCTGCGTGCCTGAGGAGAGGGGCAGGTTAGCATGGCCACGAGCCAGCCTCAGCCACAGCGAGCCAGCAGGCAGCTCTCAGAAAGATCCACCCCTAGAGGGACAGCACAGGACGGGCTGGTGTGAGCCGGCCACGGAACCCTCCCAGTGGCTCTACTGTGACCCAGAACCTATGTCAGTCACCATGACAGTCCACAGACCAACTGCTGTTCTCTGAGGCTCCTCAGCTCCTCTGTCCCATATCTACGTCCACCACCTCCAGAAGGGCAGTGCAGAATTCAGAGAAAGGGGAGGTGGGAGGGCTGTGGCCCAGACCCACACTGCAGCCCTGCCTGTCCGTCCACCAACTACCACCACGACCCCCCACTGCTGCACCACCATCCTGCTGCCGCGGCCCTAAAGCAGCTCCCCTCACCTGCGGCCAGTGACGAAGCCCAGGCTCTTCTTCCTCCAGAGCAAGGTGGGCTCCGTATCAGGCTGCCCGGCCCCGGGCCTCACGCTGAGCGCCTTCAGGACCTGCTTTCACTCTTCCTCCCACCCTCACCCTCTCCTAGCCACCAACCTGCTCTGGCACGTCACACTCCTCCCACAAAGACCACCAAGCGCCCACCCAAACAAAGAGCTGGCAGTGCCAACGTCAGGCTGAACTCGAGTTATTCCATCCCCTAACCAAGGAATGGGGGTTCTGTGGGCAGCGCAGGGCAGACCAAGGACGGACAGGCGGTCTGTGTGGTGTCCTTGGCCTAGAGGCACCACTCATCCTTTTCCACCTGCCAGGCTCACACAGCGTCTCAACTCCCACACCAGTGCCTGCACCCGTGTGCTGCTGCACAATCACCTCCCAGAGCCGTGCCCTTCACACAAAGCAGCCCCTCCCGAGGCTGCAGAGAGCGAGCGGCTCCCTGCTTGGGGCTCGGGCAGCTGAGCCAGGAGAAACCTGCGCCAGCCCATTGACCACAGGCATGGGCTGTCCATTCAGCAGACTGAGCAGGCCGGGCTGCAGAGATTGGAGAGGCCCAGCAAGGAGGGAGCGTGGCAGTGGGCCCTCCTCCCCAGGGCCTGGATTTGTGAGGTCCCTGATTACCCTCAAGAACCATGCTAGTTTGAGGTACACTTGGAACAGGAGCACACCCCAATGCTGGGGTCTCTCCCGGGGCACACCTGGCCCCGCCCAGCCTCAGACGAGGGTTTAGAAAAACAGGGAGCCACAAAGCTCCCACTCCACTGAGAGTCAGGCTTACTGGCCAGCCCAAACTCAGTCCAGTCTGACCCACCAGCGGAGCTCAAGCCCTGCCTCCAATCCCCTAAGGATTCAAACAAACTCATAGCGACCCTCTAGGAGAGGGCAGCGCTGCCTCTGTGAGTTTCCGACACTGTAACTCCGGACAGGAATAAAATCACAAGGACTTCCCGTGGAGCAGCTGGGGGGTTAGTCGCCCCACTCGGAACCATTCCACTCCCAGGGCTCCACCCCCTTAATTTGAACTCACCAAAATTTGAACTCTGGCAGCCTCCGGATGAAGGGCCGGAACTCCTCATTCTGCTTGGTCGGCAAGGAAGGGCCATCATCTGAAAGGCAGCCGGTCTGAGCTGACGCCCCCGCTCTCGTCCCCCGGCCTGCCATCTTTCCAGACGGGCCAGTGTGCGGGAAGGTAGCCTCCAACCCAGAAGGTAGGCTGGGCTCGCCAGTCAACTGACCAGTCAGTTCACTGATTTAGAAGTGCCACATTAAAGTCTCGTGTAAGAGAACCAGACACTTTAAATGACTGCCTAAGCAAGCTCATGGCCCACGCCAGCTGTCCTGTGAAGGGGCACAGAAGAGAGGGAGGAGTGGACCTTTCTGGAAGGTGCACAGCAGGGGGCCACAGGCTCTCCTCTCACCTGGGGCAGGTGCACTTTGCCCACTGGCTGAGGAAACCCCAGCAGATAAAAGGGGTCTCAGCTAGTTTCTATCTTCTCCCAATGGCCGCATTCAGTGAGCGTGCTTCACTGCGTGTCCTTGACGACTCTCATTAGATAACCTGGGGACAAACCTCACAAGAAAACGCCACTTACGTGCACATCCTTTCTCCCTCCATGGGGGGACTTCCACCAGGTGGCTGGTGGGCCTTACGTCAGGTGGGTCCACACCCAGGGGGAGCACTAACAATGGGATAGGTCAGTCCAGCCATGCTGACAGGCCGACAGGGAGGCACGCCCAGGGCAGAGGGAAGCCCAGGACCCTAGGAGAGAAGCGCGGGGAGTGGCTGAGCCCCGTGCTCAGAACTCCTGGACTCAGCCTGAGATGCTGAGCTGGCACTGGCGATGACGAGACAGCAGCAGCACAGGCCAGAAGTCCTGGTGGGCAGCCAGCCCACGGCGCCAGAAAGGTGAGGGGCTTGCTGGCCGAGTGGTGCCCCTCCAGGCACTGGGCAGGGCTAGGGTTGCCAGGCTCAGGAAGTGGGCCAAGTGGGGTCTCTGGGCCCTTGCTGGCAGAGCTGAAGAGCTGTGCTAACACTTGCTGGAGGTGGGCAGAGGCCAAGGGAGAGGCCTGCCTGTGGGCACAGTTGTGACAGTGCTGCCCCAATGGCAAAACTGTCCTCTGGTCCTGAGCCATTATTTCCCTAGTGCACTTCCGACAGTGAGCCAGTGGCTAGTGCTGAATCGCTGAACCTAGGAGAGTGGCAGGATGCAGGGCCGGGGTCAGAATCTGCGGAAAGGCCCAGAGTGAAGGCAGGCCTGACCTCTACAATCAGCCGTGGGCTGCTGACAGGGAGTCTCCTTCCCCCTGGGAGTTAGAGGAGGTCAGTCAGAGACCAGCCTGTGTGACTTCTACACTCCATGCCAAGAGGCTTTCCTGGCGGGGCAGCAGACAAACTGTACCAAGGACTACTCCCTCGACCTTGCTGGGGCACCACCCCCACTGGCCAGGTACCAAGAGCAAAGGAGCCTCAGGGGCAGGGGCAGGGCAGTCAGCTCAGCACCTCAGAGCCAGCGAGTTGCTGAGAACCCTGGGCAGGTGAGACAGAGGCCTTATGGGTGGGGTCAAGCCCCCTCACTGACATGCTGCCACCCAGGCTCTGGGGTCCAACTCTTCCTCTGACACGTGAGCCAGGGCAAGTTACTTACTGCCGTGAGCCTCATGTATGTATGGTGCTCAGAGCCTGGCCTGGCATACTGCTAAAAATCAGGTTACCCTACAACCCCATTTCTCCTCACCACCACTCACTGTAAGCCCAACTCAAATACTGCTGGGGGGGGGGGGCGAGGAGAATGGAGCCTATGGTGCACGGATCACCCATCACCACCACCACCCACAGCCTCCACTTTACCTGAATCTTCCATTAGGGAGGGGTCCACTTTTGGAGACAGAAAAGCTATGAAAAGGTTTAGGTGGTAGATTCCCAAGGCATAGGTTACGATGTACCAGCCCTGAAAGAGAAGGGTGCGAAGGGTGAGCAGATCAGCAGGACACCCTCCCCTGCACCCGACATGCTCCCACTCAAACAAGGACCGTCTGCTTTGCTCTCACGGACTTTTGAAGAGTGGGCGACAACCCGAGACAACTCAGGTGACTGAGGATAATGGGCTTCCACGACGGCAGGCTATTCCCAGGGTTTTGGATCAGGACAGGAAGATGGGAAGCCACCAGACTGAGCAGAGGGGGGCCCAGAAAAGGAGTTTCTTCAAAACAGCACTGGGTTTCAGTGTGGGACAGCCCAGGGCGCCCAAGGGGTTCTGATGTGCACGGGGGCTTGAAGCCCACCTCAGGCACACACCCCCACTTGGAACACAGCACAATAGTGTTAAGCGTCTGAAGCATTACCAGATACCCGGTGCTGAGACTGGCACTCTCTCCAACGCACTACCGCATGACCAAAGACGCCCGGCCAGGGTCACACCCTCAGCACAGAAGAAATGCAGACCAGGTGAATCAGGAAGCCATCCACAGTGAGGGCTCTAACAGGCTGAAGGCACAGCTTCCCCAGACATCTGGGGCGGCCACCCTGACAGCAGGCCTCCAAACACAGCCCACGCTCGGCCAGTGGCTTCGTTTGAAGCAGTGGTTCTCAATGCCGCGACCCTTTCATACAGTTCGTGTTGTGGTGACCCCCCAAACCATAAAAGTATTTTCATTGCTACTTCATCACTGTCATCTTGCTACTGTTATCAATCGGATGACCCCTATGAAAGGGTCGTTCGACACCCAAAGGGGTGGCGACCCACAAGTTGAGAACCACTGGTTTAAAGAGCTCCAAGTTGACCCAGCAGAAACCAGGGCTGCATGATGCGCTCTGAAACCTCAGCTTTGTCCCACTGCCACTTTTAGCCTTCACCAGTCTAAGTCCAACGGTCGAAGACAAGGTGCAGACAAGGAAATCATTTCCTGTTGGTGTATCTTCATGGTGCAGGGCCAAAAGAGCACTAGTTCGGTTCAGAGCAGAGTTGGTGATCCTGTGCCTAACCCCACCAAGTCAGGGTTTCTAGGCCATTCTGTGAGAGAATAGAGGAGTCCCCACTTAAACACTCAGTGCTCCTGGTACCTGCAGACTGGCATTCCATCGGCAAACCAGAGAGCGCCCCATAGTCACACTATATCCCAGGAGGCCACTGGACCATGACTCTGAGAAAAAGAACTTCCCACAGCGCAGTACTCAACAGCGCCACCTGTTGGGCTGCATGTGGTCCCCCAGCCCTGGGGAGGAAGAAGGGGTCTCCTTGAAAGGAGAGCACATCCCAACTCAAAAGAACCCAAGCACCTCCCGGGACATCATAAAAAAAGACATCATGACCTCCAAGACCCGCGGGAATGCCTGCCTTCAAGGTGTGTTCCGAGAAACCAGCTGGCCCGTGAGTATTCCCAGCCAGGAAACCTTCACAGACAGACACACAGGAGAGCCTGAGGTGGTATCCTATCCCAAGAGGTGCAACTGAGAAAGTGCCCCACGTCCGCCCCGGAGATGCAGCGCCTCACCAGCTCACCCCAGTCCCACTCTTTGCCACACATACCTGCAACAGGTAAACTCTGATCATGTAGACGAAGCTCAGGCCCAGCGTCACGACCCATCGCACCGCTGTATAAGGGGTAGACTTGTCCAGCCAGGACTGGTAGATCTGGTGACACAAGTTCACATAGTTACACACTGTAGCTCTGCACTTTGTCACACTATGTACTGCTACAGGCCATGCTGCCAGTGGAAACCCTCTCTTCTCACCCCTTTGCTTTCTACTTTAAGAAGAACGAACCCAAACAGCAAGACATCACATTGTCTGTACACACACACACAGTTCATTCATTCATTCATTCATCCATCCGTCCATTTACCCACCCTTCCATCCTCTAGCACAAGACAGTTAACACAATTCATCAGAATGGATTCACAGTAATCCCTGGGACCAGCTCATCTCTGACCCACCAGTGAAGGTGAGAAAGCAGTCCATCACAGGAGGTGGCCACAGCATTAGCCTCAAGGGCAGACTAGGGGGAAAAGCACAGGGCGCCTTACAGGGACCTTGAAAGCCCTTCACCCCTCGGCCTGGTATACAGCCTCTACTGACAGCCCTTGCAGCCCAGACCTCGGCGCCAGAGGCAGGCGTGCGGGCCGCTGGAGCAGCTGTGCATGTGCTGAGGGAGCTCGGCCGGGAGGTGTGGGTGCGATCACGGACATGGACATCCGCTCACCACTCCGCCTCAACAGCTGTCGGCAGTTTCCTACATGCTACCTGAATGAAGAATCCGTGTTTCCAGCTTTGCACCCCAGCAGCACCAGACTCTCCCTGGGGCTGAAAGCCAGACCAGCCGTGGGGCAGGGTCTCTTAGGGGTGCCCTTTTGGAGGCAGGCTCCATGTCCAAACTTGACAGACGACAAATGCCGCCTCTAAGACTTCCAGAGGGGGCGTTTGTGGAAAATGGGGTGGAGAACCAGCTTGCACATAGGGCCAGGCCTCCTGGAACACCCCAATCCCCGGCCAGGGGATACCCGTGTGATCGACAAAGGAGCAGGTGACTAGGAAGAGGTGGGACGGTAGCACCTGGGTCTGCCAGGCTTGCGACTAGTCCCACCTTCATGTTCTCCAAGGCCGTGAATAACAAAACCCAAAGACCATGTGCGTGACACAAGTCACAGCGGCCCCCAAAGCCTGCAATGCTCTACCAACTGGGTCCTACAGCCGACCAGTCCAAGCATGCACCCGCAAATCCTCCCCTGGTGGCAGGAAAGGTCTCTCCTGAGGGCACATGCCCCTCAGCCGGCAGAGGGGCGAGGCTGTCACCAGTGCAGTTCCTTCTCTAAAGAGATGAGGTCACCTGAGGCCCAGTCAGCACACCCACCTGTCCAAGTCTTGTGAAAAACCTGTACACCACAGAAGGCTTCCCATGGACGGAATCGCCAACACTGTCCCCTTCGGACATTCTGTAACTGTGGAAACACAACACATAGCTCAGTGAAGGCGCACGCTGGGGCACGGCGGCGCACAAGAGAAGCAGGGCCAGGCCGGCATCCCAGTCCCTCAATGACACCTGGGCTCCCACCCTATGGTCAGAGCTGGGCCTGCCAAGGTTGGGATGACGGCCTCCTGAGGGTGGAGTCCCATGGATACTTGGCTGTCCACACCTTAGCTGGTCAGTTCTCACAAGCCCTCATGGAATCATGGCCCATTCAGACTTCACACACACAGCCCTGCGTTTCGTACCCCAGTGCCCCTGCTGTGGTTCCCAAGCCCCCTCCTCATGGCCCTGGGCTGGGCTGTTGGAAAGGCTGGGGCCGGCAGGCACATCCCACTCAGCCCATGGGTGCAGCATGCCCCCCCTCCGTCTCAGTACCACCACCACCCCCAATAATCCAAGCTGAGAACTACAAATCAGCATACGTGTCAATTGCAGCCCCCCACGTTGGGACACCTGTGGCACCAGAGAAGCCACCACACAGGTGCTGCACGGGCTTCCAACTCTGCCTCTACTTGGCACGACACCCATCCACACCCAGCTGCCCTCACACTAAGTCCAAACTCCCAGACGTGGCAATGGGCTGCCACCCTGACCCAGCTCCCAGCCCCCCAGCCATGTCTGTCCCACAGGGCGCTGTGGGCATCACTTCTCCCCCTGGTGCAGTGGAAGGGCTCACACCCTCCGGGGTCGGCCAGTTCCTGGGGGGCCTGCCCCCAGTGCATGTCCTGGTTTGCATGCTTGCCCTGCTCCCTGCCATCTGGCAGCCCCCTGGAGCTGGCGAGTCCCTCATCACAGATAGGCTCAGACCCAACACCCGCCAAACTCTAAACCATTTTCTAAACTGGTTATTTCTTTAAGAAGGCGTGGGTTAATTAAAAATAACCAGTGGCTACTGAGCTGACCCTGACTTGTGGCAACAGCTCCCCTGCAGGTGTTGAACAGAACTGCAGCCCACAGGCTCTCAGTGGAGAGTCTACTAGTAATCGCCAGGCCTTTCTTCCAAGGTGCTTCTGGTGGACTTTAACCTGAAACCATTCCTGCCCACATTAACTATGTGCTCCACCCAGGCTCTCCAAGTAAACCCGGTGGTCTGTGCCACAGGTTGACAGCCCTGCCCACTCACAGAACTGCACAGACTCGGTTGTCAGGTGATCTGTGGCCCAGTTCTGATCAGTTTCTGTTTCTATTTCAACAGGTGCCTTTGATTCTGAAAGGAATGAACCCGAGCAAACCCAGGTGCCAGGGTCAGCTCCCAGTCTCACACTTCATTTCCAAATAACCAAGAGAGGTGGGGACAGCAAAGTCTGCTTCAGAGAGGAACGGGTTTTCATGGCCTGAGCACCTGCCCTGCCCGGGCTGGCCATGGGCTCCCTTTGTTGGGCACGTGTGGGTCCCGCCCGAGCAGGCTGGGGAGCTGGGGAAAGGCATCTTGTCACTCCTACTTTAAGGATGAGGCACCAATGTGCGAAGAAGCCCCCAGTGTGTCAGCAGTCTCCCCCCCGAGAATAGTGCCTCCCCAGGGTGCTGGCTGTGAACGCAGGCCAGTGAGTGGGGAGGCTCCAGTTTCCAGTGTGGTATTAAGTTCCCTTGTGCTGCCTGGTGGAGGAGCCCTGGTGGCACAGTGAGTGAGGCATTGGGCGGCTAACTGCAAGGTCATCGGTTCAAATTTGCCCACCACTCTGCAAGAGAAAGATGAGGCTGCCTGCTTCCACAAAGGCTGACAGCCTCGGAAACCCAAGATGCGCCCCGGGTCCAACCAAGGGCACTGGCTTTGATTCAGTGCTCTGACGGCCGAGACCTCCAGCTGACCCTCCGGCCTCAGTTCCTTCATCTGTAGAGTGATGCAAGTTATTACATACTGACCACTCAACCACACATGTCCAGCCTTGAGGCTGATCTTAGGCGCCCCATTCACAGCTAAGGACACGGAGGCTCACAAGGGTCAAGACCCTGGCCCAGTCCACCTGTTCGGTGGGGCTGGCGCACCTTCCTGCCCCGAGTCAGCTCTGTGATACCAGTCAGAGTCACCTGGATAGGCTTTCTCCTGCTAGGTTAGCACAGAGCCTCTGAGCAAACACCTCTGCACACCATCCCATGACAGCCTGACATTCCACTTCCTGGACACATCAGAGCAGACAGAGCAAAGTGCCAGGAACCCTAGCAGAGGGAAATTTTTTTTAATCGCCCTTTGCTCTCCTGAGGGCTGTGACTTCACTCAACAGCTGAGCTACCTACGGTGCCCCGCTGTGCAGGGCACTTTTCCCCCCACTGGGGAGGGGTCCTGTACAGAAGAGGCTACTTATAACCGGCAAGCGACTCCAGCCAAAGGCAGCCAGTAGAAGCACTCCAGCAATCTGTCAGCCTCCACCTCCTTTCAAGCGCTCTGGAGTTTTACTTCCTTCTAACGCCAAGCATGCTTGCTAACCAAAGTGTTGACATTAAACATTTTGTGAACTGATGCAAAACTCAAGACAAAAATACCGGGCCAGCCCATCAGAGCGTGCCCTTGATGCACCACTGCCTCCATATCTGTGCCGGAGGGCCATGAGGAAAGCCCACCACACTCACACACTCCCACACTGGCCTGGAGTGTGGCTCTCCGGCTGGAGGAACTCACCTCTTGGGGCACAGACTCCGAACGTGGGAGCTTTGGGATTAGAGAAGCCATCTCTGCCACTTTCTAGCGGCATGACCTAGACAAGCCACTTAACCACCACCTCATGTTCCACCCTGTACGCAGGGCACCAGCGCCTTCACTGTCGTCCTGAGGGGTCCGCAGAGGACTGGCTGGGCTAGGCCAAGCTAAGCATTCAACACCCAGGCCGGCACGGGAAGCTGCAACAGCGGGCGGGCCAGCCTCCCAGTTGCTCTCAAACACGTCCAACTTGTTCCAGACCAGGGATCAGGGCTGACCCTCGCAGCTGTTCTGCCTGAGAGCCTCTCCTCTCTGCCCAGTCCAAAGGCACCCCGCACCCCTTTAAGAAGGGCCAACAGACCCACCACCCTGTCTCTGATGTCACACTCCCTTGGTTTAATTTAGTTCAACAATGCTGGCATCTTTCCTAGTTCAGCTCGCTAGTTCCTCCTACTAGAATTGAAGGAGCCCTCGCACATGCCTTTGTGGTAACTCGATGGCTGCGTTCCACAAGGCAGCAGTTCAAAACCACCAGTTACTCTGCATAGAGGAAATGAGGTTTTCTAATCCGGTCAAGAGTTACAATCTCAGAAACCCACAGGGTCAGTTCTTCCCCATCCTATAGGGTGCCATGAGTCAAAATCGACTCAATGGCTGTCTAGTTGCTAGTTTTCTTGGAATTAGAAAGCAGGTTCCTGAAGTGGGGATCTGTGTGGTTCACAGGTGGGTCCTTCTGCCCAGAAGTGCCTGCTAGATAGCAAACAGGCAGGACATTAGCTGTTTAATCGCCTCATCTTCAGGAATAAAAGTACACCCATGCCTTAGATTCTAGCAATAATGTGCTTTCCATCTTCCCGGGATCCACTGCTTCCTTCACCCTTTCTCAACCAGGGGTAACCAAGCTGTGTGCATCACCTCAGAGGATGAAGCCCAAAGCCTTCTACGTGGTATTGGAGGGGCCCCCTCGCAAGTCATGCACCTTCCTAAGTCGGGGTGCTGCCCTGACCTGGAACACCTTCCAGATCTTATCTAAGCCTTCCCCACATTCCAGCCCCTCCCTCCTCCAGGAGGTGAGGTGAGCTGAACTGCAGCCACTTCCCACACAGGATGGGGGCTGTTACAGGGCTGTGCCTGGCGCCTCCACAGGCTCCACGCGATTGTTTCCACTACTCATTCGTGCGAGGTAGCCGGTTGGACACAACACTAGGGAGCAAACTTAAGGATAAATCACTTCAGGAAAACTCCCGAGACGAATACCCCCTCTCCGACGTGAGGTTCCCGGAATGGGGCTCACTGAGGGGTCGCACAAAGTTGAAGGCAGCCCGCCCGGGCCCCCACTCACAGCAGGCGTGTGTTCACTGTACCTCTGTATCTGCGTGGCCACAGATGGGTAAAAAGTCGGGAGAATTTATTCTTTTATTACCTTAATCTGGAATGCGATCTTAATATAATACGGAACCACTGAACTAATAATTCCCCATCGGCCCGTTCGGCATTTTCATCATGACGCTTTAATACTGGAACCCTACATTCCAACTCTGATCAACAACAAGGTTACCGGGGCGGGGAGAAGAGATACCCTAACAAATCCATCGCCATTCTCCCAGCATTTGGGGGTGGGCAACCGACTACTTTCCGGGGATGCCCCTGCCAGCGAGGAGGAGGAAGGAGAAGGTGCCAGAGTGGGCGGGCGGGTGACCCCTTCCCGGACCGCCCCCGGCCACCAGCAGCGCGGGCCGGGAGGGGGCGTGGCCACCGCGGCGCCCCCCGGTCCCCGACAGCGCGGGGCGACGGGGTTCTCAAACCTCCCGGGCCCTGGGCCTCCCCGCAGGCAGCCGGTCGCGGCCTTGACAGCCCGGAAGGAGGCGGCGCCGGCCCGGCCGGTCACACGCCGCCACGCAGCCCGCCGAGGCAGGCCGGCCCGTCCCGCCCCGCTCCCGCCTGGCACCTCGCAGCGCAGCCGCGGCCGAGCCACGGTTTCCGTCAGGGCCACGGGAAGGAGGACGGGGCAGGCGGCGCGCCGCGCTTCGCTCAGCTTTGGACGCTGCAAGCCAGCACTTCCGCTCCGTCCGCCGCGGCGCCGCCTCCGGGCCTGCAAGATGGCCGCGGGGCGGGGCCTAGAGCTCCAACCATTTCCGCTTCCGGTGCGCACTGCAAGCCCGTTGGGGGGGCGGCCGCTTAGAGGAAGACGCCAGACGCCGGAAATGCTCCGCGTCGCACAGGCGCAGTTGCTCTCGCCGGTTCCCGGTCGGGCATACTCCATGCCAGAGATTGTTACTTGCCAAAGACAGGCCCTTGCGGCCACGCCCCTTCGCGACCAGTGAGCCAATGGGAGAGGGCTTCGCTGGTTGTTAAGGCAAACGTCTAGTGGCAAGATGGCAGACGGCGGCCCTGGGGCCCCAATTCCGGTCTCGCCGCGCCGGAACAAGCTGGGGCGTCCGCCGCGGGACGGTAACGACCGCAGGGCCTATGGGCGATGGGAGGTCGAACTACCCTGCACCCCTACCAGGCCTCCACCCGGGAACTCGAAAGAAGAGGATCTCCAGCGATCGATGCACACCACCACCCCAAAATTTTCATTTGGGGAAGTCCAAGTCCTAGAGGCGACGGCTCCTAGGACTCCGGGCATCCAAACCCCCGGCGCGGATTCATCCTAACGGCCGTCTGTCTCATCCGAGCCTCTACTCGCACCCACCTAGGCCTCCCCCTCCCTGAAGGAGCCCTGGCCGCCGCCGCACCCCCATCCCGCCCCCCGCGCGCCCTACCCCAGTCCTTCCGTCTCCACCGGCCCTTTGCCTGGAAGGGACTCAACTCACGCGGCCCTAGGGACTGCCTCTACGTATCCTTTTCCCCAGGCTGGGGTGGGCAAGCGCTCCAGGCACACAAAGTATGGAACCAGCTGGGCCCTCGGAGATGAGGGTTTCCACGCCCGATGGTTGCGAGGAAGCAGTCCAGAATTAGGATGAGCTAGGACGGGCACCAACCTGACGCTGGGTCGAAATGCCTTTGAAAGCGCGTCAATAGGAACCGCTCATCAAGTCAAAGCAGCAGAGCTGGCATGCTTATGCCCATTCAGCTAGACCCTGACCTCTACCTGTGGCTGTTTCAGGAGCCTGTGGTGACCCCTTGCCCTCACCCAGACCCCAGGTTGTGCCTTGAAAACAGGGCTGCAGGCAGGGTAGAGCTGATGGTCGAGCAATGGACTTGTGCAGTGGCACAAGTCGTTCGCACGGGCAGCAAAAGAAGAGGGTTGGGGTGAATAGAACCGCCACAGGCTGGAGGAGGGTTGGCACCAAGGAGCACACCTGGCCCTCCACGGCTTCCGGCCCCACCTGGCACACAGCTGTTCTCAACCTGTGGGTCGCGACCCTTTTGGGAGTTGAACGACCCTTTCACAGAGGTTGCCCGACTCCTAACAGAAGCAAAATTACAGTTGCGGTCCCTTTGAGGACCAAACGACCCTTTCACAGAGGTCGCCCGATTCATAACAGTAGCAAATTACAGTTGTGAAGTAGCAACGAACATAATTTTATGGTTGGGGGTCACCACAACATGAGCAACTGTATTAGGGTCGCAGCATTAGGAAGGTTGAGAACCACTGGGTTAGAGCAAGAACGGTCCAACAGGGCCTCAAAGGGCAAGACCTGTAATTGAGTGTGTGTATGTGTATAAGTGATATTCAGTTACACATTTAAGAGAACACCCTTTATCAGAAGCAGAATAAACCTCCAATAACTCATGGTCAGGAGAAACACTTAGCTTCCATCTAGGAAGCTCGAGATCGCTCACTCAGCAGATACTTTCTGCACACATGCGCCTTTCAGGCCACAGGGAAGTTTTTAAGAGGCTTGCAGACTGGGAATTCAGGATGGGGAGACCAGGGAAGCAGCTTGACAAGCCACCCCTGATACCACCCCCTGCCAGAGTGTGGTCTGAAACCCAGGCCTGGCCATTCCCCTGATGGAACCCTTCAGTGGCCGCCTGTCACTGTTAAAATCTTCACTTGTACCCAACGAGGCCCTGCCCGAGTTTCTTACCACTGGCTCCTGGGGCACTGCCTCTCTCTTTCTTTCTCATGGATGCTGCTTCTACTCCCAGGACTCCCTCCTCCACCTTCACCTGGCTAACCTTCCTCCTCCCTGGCTCATGGCTGCCTCATCTGCACTTCAGGTGTTAGTGAGTGTTTTTCCAATCCTGAGATTGCATTCTTGCAGGACAGAGTCTCAGAGTCTTGGCTGAACACGCAGTTGGATAAGTGTGGTAAAATGGTATGAAAGGGCATAGCCTTGATTCATACTTTGTCTGATCTGAAGGCATGCAGTGTAGCCCCTTGTTCTGCTCAGACAGCTGCCTCGTGGTCTACGTACAGGCTCTGTGTGAGCAGAGTGAGTGCTCTGGGATGCCCGTTCCTCACAACACTGCTCATCATTGGCTGTGATGCCAACTGTCAAATGTCTGCACAGTCAATAAAACACACTGCCCTTTGAAATCTCCCATTCTACTCTTTGACTTCATTATTTCTTCTGGTTCCTTTGGCTTCGTTATGTTTTAAAAGCAAGGTTCAAAGACTTTCCTGACGTTTATTTTGGACTTTTCTATCTTTCCTGTCCTTTTAATAACCTGCTTTCTTTGTGAATGATGTTTTTAATGTTAACCCACAACTCATCTGGTCTTAAGTCATTAGTGTTCAGTGGTTCAAATCTGTTCTTGAAATGGTCTCCGAACTCAGATGGCCTATACTGAGGATTGTCCTTTGGTTTCCATGGACTTGTTTTAATTCTCTTCAACTTGAACTTGCATGTGAGCAATGAAAACTCAGCTCTGCAGTGGACTGGCACTAGTCCAGACACATCTCTTCCCACCGATGGGGTTGATTTGATTCCTGTATATTTTCCATTTGAGCAGGTCCACATAGACAGCATTTGTGGTTGAAAGAAGGTACTTGAATAAGCCATTGGTCTTCTAAAAATCTGCCATTCAATCCCTATAGTCTTTCAAGGTCATATTTTCCAACTACTGAATGTGAAGTTACCAATGTTCACCGTCTAGTCACCAGGAATTACCAGTGCTTCTGGCTCGCATGTGTGATCACATTCATGCTGCAGAAGTTAATAAAGATGTTCAACTCATCTTTAGCATCAGTGGTTGGCGCATACATCTGATTAATAGTCATACTAACTGGTCTTCCTTGTAAGTGTATGAAATTCAACAGCACTGTACTTCAGATTAGATCTTGAGGTGCGTGTTGCTGTGCACCTGGAAGCTTTGCCACTGGTATTTCTAATACCAGTAGTGGCATCTCTGGTGGACAAGTTTCAGCAGAGTATACAGACTAATAATCAGAGAAGCCGGATTGTGGAAGAATGCAGCATCAGGATTGGAAAAAGGCTTATTAACAACCTGCATTATGTAGATGACACAACTTTGCTGGAAGTGAGGAAGACTTGAAGCCCTTGCTCATGAACAACAAGGACTGCAGCCTCCAGTGTGGATGACAACTCAGTTTAGAAAACCACAGTCCTCACAGCCAGACCAACAGGTAGCATCGGGACAAACAGAAAGGATTGAAGTTGTCAAGGATTTTATCTTGCTTGGATAAAGCCACAATCAACGCCCATGGGAGCAGCAGTCCAGATCAAATAGCGCAATGCATCGGGTAATTCGACCTCTTTTTAAAGTGTTGAAAGCAAGGATGCCGCTTTGAGGACTAAAGTGTGCCTGACCCTAGCCATGTTAGTCCGAACTGCCTCATGTGCATGAGACAGTTGGACATGGAACAAGGGAGCCCGGAGAAAAATCAACATATTTGAACTGTGGGGTTGGTGAGGAATGTTACAAGTATCATGGACCACCAAAAGAATAACCCTATCTGTCTCAGAAGAAGTACAGCCAGAATTCTCCTTAGAGGCACGGGTGGCGGGACTTCCGCTGACGTACCTTAGACTTGTTCAGAGAGACCACTCCGGAGGAAGGACATCATGCTTGGTAAAATCGAGGGGCAGCTTTTTGAAGAAAGAGGAAGGCCCTGGGCAAGATGGGTTGGCATCTAGCTGCAGCAGGGGCTCAAACATGAACGATGGTGAGGCCGGTGCAGGACCCGGCGATATGTCGCTCTGTTGAACGTAGGTTCCCGGTGGGTCGGAAGAACCCCTGTCTGACTGCTTCGGAAGAGACGGACCAGCGAGAACCTTCTGGGTAGCACAATGGCTCTAGGAGCAGGCGCGCTCTGTCCATCTGGGGAAGGTCCCTGGCGAGCTCCCCAGGCCCCAGACTCACCCCTCTATAGGCTTGCTTTCCTGCCAGGCCTGCTTATTTTGTCTCTCAAAGGTCCTTGGCTTCAGACCCTCCACACGCTGATGCGCCATTGACATAACAAATATGCACAGGAAGGAGTCAGCACCCAACATACATTTTAAACTTCCTCTGCCATTGAGCCGATCCCATCCCATAGCGCCACTACAGGACCCGGCAGAACTTGCGCACCAGGTTTCCAAGATGGCAGTCTTCATGGGAGGATCCCTGGCCAGACAGTGGTCATGCGTCCAGCTGCGAATCCTCAAAGTCACCGGTTGGAAATCACCAGTGGCTCCCCAGGAGAAAGACGGGGCTTACCGTCTTGGACACCCACAAAGGCAGTTCTACCCTGTCCTATCAGGTCTCGGGGTTGGCATCGACCCCATAGCAGTGAGTTTGGTTTTCCAGGGTCTTCAGGGAAGCAGGCTGGCACGTCATCCACCCACAGAGCAGTTGGTGGGGGTGGGGGTTTGGAAATGCTGGCCTTACCTTTGACAGCCAAGCTCTTAACCCCTGTGCCACCAGGGCTCCTTAGCATATCTACAGGAGGTCACCCTCCATCCCTGATGGGCTCCATCCGTGTGCGGCATGACTGAGACCAGGGACGCAGGAAGGTGCAGGACATGGGACACCCCCTGGAGCCGCAGGCCTAGCCTTGGGGCAGCCAGTGCAGACAGGAAGAGTTCGTGGGCAGCCAAGGCCACAGGCACCATTAAGGGTCCCCTGGGAGCTGCCCGCTTCCCCTTGGTGCTGCCTCTAGAGGTCCCCAAAGAGACCCACTCCCGTGTGCCCCATGGTATCACCCCATCAGTCTTCCACACGCTCACGCGGTGCCTCTCCTCCCCATTCAGGTCACGGCGTCTACGTCCACACCAACTCTTTCTTTCAATACGAGGGGGACTGGAAAGGAGGGAGGCAGCATGGTAAGGAGTGCCCACCCCCCCTACCCCCACCCCCATGCTCGTCCTTCCCGGCCCTTCAGGGCTCCAGGCGGCTAGGGTGCTGCTCAGTTGGAACAAGCGGCCATGGCTGCAGGCCCACTGTCTGCGGCCTGGTCCGTGCGTTCAAGTGGAAACTGATGACAGCCGGGTCCAAACCGCCACCTAGGCTGCCCTATCCAGTGCTGCCCCAGTGCCCCACACAGGTCTGCCAGGCAGTGAGGTCCCGGGAGACCCCGGCAGCCACTGCTGGGAAACCCTCCCTGCAGCTCCAGGCCTTTGACTCCTTAGCCCTCACTTGGGTCCCGGTGGCCCAAATACATGGCTGGCACTTGACCAACTGGAAGGCCAACAGCCTGAGCCCCTCCTAGAAAGCCCCTCCTGAGCACCCTGGGAGAAAGGCCCGGGAACCCACTGTGGAGTAGACCTTACTCTGCACACAGAGGGGGCCTGAGGTAGACAGAGATCTCTGCACACACAGAGGGGGCCTGAGACAGACAGAGGAGGAGAAAGCTGGGTCCCCCAGGTAGGCCGCCAGGTTTTATGTGGGAATCTGCGGCCCTGGTAACACGGGGAGCTGACAGAGTGGGTGTGCTCGCAGCCACCTGGGTCTCTGCGGGAGTTTACCTGAGGGTGTCTCCACAGGCCACGGGAAGCTGCTCTTTAAAGACGGGAGTTACTACGAAGGCGACTTTGTGGACGGAGAGATCACCGGGGAAGGACGCCGCCACTGGGTCTCCTCAGGTAGCGTAGGGCCTGCGTGGGCAGTGCAGGGGGCACATGGTGGTGGCT
>NW_022111357.1:43109728-43120791 GCF_000313985.2 Echinops telfairi
ACACACCTGGCTGCCCTGAGTCACCCTCGATGGCCATGTCCTGTCCTGTGGTGCAGTCACACAAACAACACCACCAACGGGTGGCTTCTTTGGGAGGCCAGATGTTCCAAATGGGGGTTCTGGCCACACTGACTCCCTCCTGGGTCATAGGAGTGTGGAGAACTCTCCCATGCTGTCTGCCTTCCCTTGTGTGTAGTCTGCTTTTTCCAGAACTCAAAGTCATTAGGTCTAGGACCCACCCTACTCCATTAACATAACAAGGGAAAAACCCTATTTGCAAGTAGGAGCCTGTCCACTGGTACAAGGGCCAGAATTTAGTGGTTGGGAGGGGGCGGGGCCAGGGGGTACATAATCCAATCAGTAATGGGGGGGTCTGTCAACCACCACCCTGTCTGAAACTGTGGCTTCCACCCAGCTGGAATGGGCTCAAGGAAGCTGATGTCCTGGCTGGTCCAGTGTCAAGGTTGGCACAGGGAACCAAGGTGCCCTGCCACCTCAGCCCAGGGCCCTGGCCTTTATGAGATTGGTGCCCCCAACAGGCTAACCCCCTGTCCACTCTGTCCAGTCTCTGCATATCTGCCAGATGCTGCGGGGTGACCACCCATCCATTTAGTAACTAAACACAGCCTCTGTTTTTGTCACTTCTCATGACGTCATACATAATAGGGGTACTTCCTCCCAAATCAGAGAAAAGCTCTGAGGGCACAGCTTTCGTAGTATGCAGTATTCCTGCTGGGCGAGCATTGAGCGGCTCTCTCTGAGTTCGTGCACCCAGTGGCTTCACTGGGAAGGTGCTCTCTGGTCACAGTGAATTTTTGTCGGGGAAGCAGCTTCACTCTAACCTCTTTTTTGGTGATGGCCGATTTAAACATGCCGTGCTTTGAAAGAACAGCTCTGAAGTGACCCCGACTTTTATCCAGGTCCTTATGCTATTCTTATGACCCCGAAAGCAAACATCAGTCAAGCCAGTGGAAGATGACATTGTCACCTTGCCCCCCCAAAGCTCATCAAGTGAAATCAAAGATCAAGAGGATGCTCATTTGTTTTGGGGTTGTTTTTTTTTTCAATGTGAGGAAGGTAGTGTGTGGGGTTAAAGGGAAGAGGGAACCCCACAAAACACAGGTTCGGTAGGCGCAATTGTACAGCGATAATAAGTAGAGATTACAGTAAAGTCATAGCATGAGAGTTAAAGGATGGAGTCAAGTAATGGAGTCAGACGCAATTCATGGTGGCATCGCTCACCTCAGCCCCGCTTGATGGTCCTTGTGGAGGGGGCTCAGTCGTCAGAGAAGAAGCCGCTGCCTCATCCTCCTTAGCCACCTTCTCCAGCCACCCTCGGCCAGCCACCCTCCCAAGAACCAGGGAGCCTCATTATTTATTGCTAACCACGCATCATATCACTTTAGGGAGATCATACATCACAGAAAGGGGCAATACAATTCATTCTAGAACAAGTTTGATCACTCTGATGTCTCATATAATAAAACTGACAACTACTATTCTGGGAGGCATGCAAGTCCCCTGATAGCGGACAATAACCTAAGTCACCGGGAGGGGTAGCAACATAGGCAATACAATCAAGAGGGTGATGACCTAGGGGTGTGCCCGTATTTGTTGTGGGATAAACAGTGGTGTCTGCTTGATCTAGACAGCTGATAATGGCTACCTAACCTTAGTCATCCTTGGTCGGGTTTGACCTCTCGGTATCTCCCACAAATAGACAGACAACCACTATCCTTATCAGAAGGGAGTGGGTCTTATTTAGGGTGAGTCAGACTATAGTCTAGATGGCTGATGTTAGGGAGAATAACCTCTGACCTATTTTCACTGTCTTGTGAACAGTCATTCTCAAGCTAAGTCTGGCATATATTTTGGGGAGACAACTTAAGAGAAATCCTTCTGTTCCTCACAGTAGTGCATTTGGAGTTCATTCCACCAGGTCACATTGTTAATCAAGCTTTCTATTTGGAGGTTCTGAAAAGATTGCATAATAGTCTGTGGCCAAAAAGGCCTGATTTGTGGCTGACAGGGGACTGATTTTGTCTCGATAATGCATCTGGTCACATGGCCATCTCAGTGCACCAGTTTCTGGTGAAAACCAGCGTGCCTCCCTTGCCCCACACTCCTGACTCACCTGACCTTGCTCCGTGCAACTTCTTTTTGTTTCTGAGAATGCAAAGGACATGAAAGGACAGCAATTTGAGGGTGTAGAAGAGGTGAAGGGAAAAAAGGTGCTGTCAGCCATCCAAACAGATGAGTTTGAAAACTGTTTCCAAGAATGGAATCTCAGGTTTGACAAATGTATTAAGTGTCATGGAGAGTACTTTGAAGGCGATAAGGTTGTTTTCTAAAAAATATTTAGATACAAAGCTTTGGAAAAACAAACATTCAGGGGTTTTTTTGGTACCCCCTCGTAGGTCAGCAGGTGCCTGCCCTTACCTGGGGGCCTCCTACACTGGAGGTGACAGCCTGGCAGGGGCAAGAGCCTGACCCTGCCTCAGGCTGCAGTTCCACCAGACCCTGGTTCCTCGTGGGCTAAAGCAAATCCCGGGATTCCCGGAAGGAGAGGAGTCTCCCCACCTGGCTAGGAGGAGCCCCTCCGCAGGCCCTCTGCCCAGTCCCCCACTCAGGCCTCAGTCAGGCGGCAGCCATGGGGTTGGGGGGAGAAAGCGGGCAATGCCCCTGAAGGACCACCCGCAGCCCCCTGTGAATGAGCACCCTCACCAGTGTGCATCTGTTCAGAAATAAGAGCGCCCTCGCAATTTTCAACCGTACACAGAGTGCTCTCAGGAGGCCCCGCCCTCCTCCTCCTGCCCTGGCCTTTGAGACCAGAGCTCTCATACGGGTTCATTCTCCTGCTGGGACTCAGACGCTTCCGGACAGCGGGAGGACAGCCATGCCCAGGACATGTTGTATCTCCACTGTTGGGGCTCTTGGGCACAGCCCAGTCACTTGCAGCTTATACTGACACCCCTGAGACAGATCAGAGAAGGACTACCCCAGAGTGTCCTGGGCAGTAATTCTTAGGGGAGCAGGGGCTAGCTCTTTCCTTTGAGGGAACCCCAGCAGGGGCCTTCAACAGTCACCTCTTCCGTTAGCATTGTGCCCACTGTCACACAAGCACCCTACCCTCACTCACGGCCCCCAGAGCAGGACCCAGAATTCACTTTCACAGACACTGTGGGTTGTTGGGAGCCCTGCCTGGCGATGTCATGGGCTACAAGTTGGGCTGCTGACTGCAAGGTCAGCAGTTCAAAACCACCAGGATCTCTGTGGGAGGAAAATGAGGCTCTCTACTCCCATAAAGCTTGACCGTCTCTGAAACCGACAGGGGCAATTGTATCCTGCCCTATAAGGTGGCTGTGACCTGGATTGGACTTGATTGATGGCAGTTAGGTTAGTGGTTGTGGTCATGGGTCAGCTCTGGGGAGCCACTGGGCCCTGTGGGGCTTCCCCTTCCCCTTCCCCGTTCGTATCTGCGATGGGTGCTGGGCAGACTCACCCCTAGCAAGGCCGCGGCAAGAAGGTGGTCTCTTGTTGCTTCCCTAGGCCACGGGCTCCTGGTGGACCAGGACGGACAGGTGTACGAGGGCTCCTTCCACAACCACAGGAAGCACGGGCACGGGCACATGCTCTTCAGGTAAGAGCGCGTCAGGAAAGGTGGCATCAGGGCCACACGGGGACCCTCAGGTAAGGGACAGCGTTGGTCCCTGGGAGGTGGCATCAGGGCCACACGGGGACCCTCAGGTAAGGGACAGCGTTGGTCCCTGGGAGGTGGCATCAGGGCCACACGGGGACCCTCAGGTAAGGGACAGCGTTGGTCCCTGGGCCGGACTCGCTGACTCGAGGTCCCCTGAGTGAGTACAGGTGGGGAGACACACATACACACACGCACACACACACACATGCACACGCACGGTTCTGTCCAGCCCTCCTCCACTTGTCCCAGGAACACTGGCCATTAACCTACTTCCGTGTTTGGTTCTTATTCTAGCTCAGTGCTTCTCCACCTTCCTCAGGCCGTGACCCTTGAATACAGTTCCCGTGTGGTGGTGACCCCCCAACCATAACATTATTTTTGTTGCTACTTCCTAACTATTATTTTGCTACTGTGATGAATTGGGCGACCCCTGTGAAAGGGTCGTTCAACCCCCAAAGGGGTGGCGACCCGCAGGTTGAGAACCGCTGCTCTAGAACTTCTCCCTCCTTTCCTGGAATTGTAGGCGCCTGAGCGGTGTGGTAGGTCTCACACTGCGCTGTCCCCCACCCCCCACCCCCCTAGGTCTGAATCAGTGAGTTTGGCTGGAGTCTGGGTCGGATGGACCCTCTGTGTGTCTAGAGAAGACCCACCAAGCCCTCCCCTCCCTCGGGGAAATAAGAGCAGTGCAGAGCCGAGTCCTGCAGAGCAGGCCCCAGGCAGCGAGCGCCTCCCCTGCGGGCCTGCCTGCCGCTGGGACAGGCAGATCCGTGTTTCCGCTTGGCTTTCCTTCCTCAGCACCTCGGTACAGCGGGAGGGAGGGAGAAAGCTGTCCAAACAGACAGTGCGGCCTGTTCCCCTGCAGGGACCACGGCCGGTCCGTCAGCTCCGCCGGAGCCTCAAGGTCATGTTCTTGCTCTCCCAGCCAGAGCCGATGGGCCTCGGTCAGGCCCCTCCGGCCATCTGCTCTGGACTATTTTTGCCTCGGCCCCTGGGGGCACATGCTGAGTGCCAGTCGGAGGGACCGGGGCTCAATCACGCAGCCACCTGGCTGCCTTGGGCAGGCCTGTCCCCTCGGCTGTGTTAAGCATCCCACCTCTGAGGCACTGGCCCATGCAAGCCCATCCATTCCCCTGACCTCAGGGGCATGTCCCCCAGCCTGAACACAGTGTCTCTGTCTCCAGGAACGGTGACACGTATGAAGGAGACTGGGTCCTGGACCAGCGTCAGGGACACGGCGTGCTCAGCTGTGCTGATGGGTCCACATATGAGGTAGCGTACCCTCACCATCCCCAAGGAAGGAACCCCTAGCTTTAGGGGGCAGGGAGGGTCTTCTGAGATGGCCTACTTCCATCATCTCACCTGGTCCTCTTAGCAGCTCCATAGGGAGCGACTGTCATTGCCCCCATTTTGCTGATGCATAAACTGAGGCACAACAAGCTTAAAGCAATCACCTGTGCCTACTACGGGTCCACAAGGTCAGTAGTTCAAAACCCACCAGCTGCTCTAAGGGAGAAAGATGGGCCTTTCTACTCAGGTAAGGAGTTATCAGTCTGGAAAACTCACAGGGGCAGTTCTTACAGGGTTGGTACGAGCCGAGCCGGCATTAGCTGCCTGGCAGCGAGTGAGTGCAGGGCTATTCTGGGGTCAAAGCCAGCTCGATGGCAGCCAGCAACAGGCATAGGCTCGGCTGACCTTTGCCGCCAGGTCCCAGAAGCCACCCTGTGACCCCCACACCAGATAGAGGGTTGCTCCTTTAGGAGAGCCCGAACCTACCCTGGTGGTATTTCTGACCAGTTAGTTATGCCCTTGGATACTGGTGGCTGCCCCTTGGCATGCCGGAAAGTAGGTGAGAGAAACCAACCTGAAGTAGGGGAGCGAAACCTTGGAGAGCGGTGCCCCCGACAGAGAACCACACCCCAGGAGTTAAAGACAGACCAGCTCCAATGGGTAAGAGAAGCCCATTTCTACTGCAGGGTCCCTCCAGCACCCTCTCTTGACAAAGCCTGGCATTGCACAGCCAGCCGTGAAACGCTGCTGATGCGTTACAGACATGGGAGCTGGGCTGCAGGGAGCTGCCAACTGGCCTGGCCCTGGCTGGGACAGGGCAGGCTGGGGTTGGCAGCAGAAGGCAGCTGGGCGCCTGCCTGGCCTCCTGAGGCTTCCCCATGGAGAGAACGTAGGCCCTCGGCTCCAAAGGCCCTGCACGGCCTCCTCTGGGTGCGGAACAGAAGCATGCTGGGTAAACCACCGCCAGGTCCCTCCCCAGAGACAGCGAAGCTGAGCGGCTTGTGCCTGGGCTTGTGCTCCCTGGTCGTTGGCACTGGATGTAAATGCCACCATGGCCTCTCCTCCCCCTGGACAAACACCTGTCCCTCCTCATAAGCTCAGCCTGGAGGCAGACCTGGGCAGCCAGAGCCTCGTTCTAATTCTCCCGCCTCTCAGGCAGAGCGATTGTTGAGGGGGAGGCCCAGGGGGTGCCCTGGGCAGACCTCCCTCCTTCCTGGGGCTGTGCCTCCCACAGAGGTCCAGTCTGCGTGTGGGCCCCTTCCTGGTAGCCGTGGTGCCAGGAACCCCATGCCGGGAGGCACTGCCAAAGCTCCCCACGTGTCAACTCCGTACCACAACCAGTGAAGAGACGGCTGTCCCCCCAGCGCCCCAGTGTGTAGATGTGGAAATGGAGGCTCTGAGCAGTCACTCAAGCCAGCCCTGGGACCTGAGTCAATCACAGGTGGAGGATGTGGAGGAGTGGTGGTCTGAGCAAAGGCAGGACCCAGGTCAGAGGTGGTGCACACGGCCTGGGGGCTGGGGACAGATGGCCGAGTCACCTACAGAGGGACAAAAGGGTTTGCCTCCAGTCGCCTGCCCCCCATGGCTGTCTCCTCCCATAGAACCCGGCTGCCTCAGGGGTCCCTGTTGAGACCTGTCCACGTGTCCCCTCTTTTTCCTGCAAATCACTGTACAGCCTCAGGGAGACCAGCTGAGTGTCCCTGCTGTCCGCCCCAGGGTTTCTGAATGCCTGGTGTCTCCAGAGCGGGGATCCCTCCTGGAGTCCTTTGAGCTGCCACCCCAGCCACATGCCACCAGGGGGCAGCCCCTTCCCACTCAGCCGCCAAGGCCCGGGAGCCAGGCTAGGCTCCTCAGCTCTGCAGGCCTGGGGTGCCCAGTCCCAAAACGAGGCTGAGGGCAGGTATGAGATGGGCCCCCGCCCTCGGCCGGCCTGCAGCTCTTGGGGCCTGGCAGTGGGCAGAGGTGGTGGCCCTGGCGTGCGCCCCGCCAGTCATCCTGGGTGTGAGCGTCTGAGCAGGGTGTTTGTGCCTCAGTCACAGGTGAAAACGGCGCTTGACCCTCCGGGGGAAGTTTGGGAGCTCAGGAGCAGCCGAGCCTCAAGGTGGGGGTCAGGGTAGGGCTTTTGACAGTGCCTCAAGTGTGCCCCTAGCTCTGCTCACCTGCATCCGCTCCTGTGGCTCAGGATGGACCACGTGTGGCCTGTGGTACCTTTTGCATGGTGGGCGGGCCTGTGAAATGCCAACAGGGGAGCCATCTCTTTGGGACCTGTCTCTGCCCCGAGGAGACCTGCCCCTATGAAGCATGTCCCCCCCACCCCCACCCTCTGCATGTCTCTACCAGGTCCCCCCAGTGCCTGTCCCAGGCGACTTGGCCTCAGACCTGGGGAACTGTAGTCACAGCAAGAGTGGCGAGGCACAGGGGGAGTCCTGACTGCAGAGCGAGCTGGCCACACTGCACTCCCTCCTGCCACCTTGACAGGGGGCTTTGGTGTGACTGAATTGAAGTATGTGTCTCCCCTGGGCCATCCTCCCCACCCTACCAGGCAGGGAGGAGCCAGAGCCTCGGGGTGGGCTGCACCCTGGCCCTGGGGCTCAGCCCCCACTCATGGCTGCCAGACCCACTTCAGAGACAGCGCGAGGCTCTTAGCACAACTGCTTGTGTGAGAAAAAATAATTACCCCGTCTGTCACTTGGCCCCTAATTAATTAGGAGAAGCAGAGGGTCTCGCAGCGCGGTGGCGGCGTGATGCTTCCTCACGAGCTCTCTGTGCGCACTCGGGCTGGCAGCTCTCCTCTGCTCCAGGAGCAGCGAGTTTTACTCCTGACGTGAGAGCCCGGAACCCCCTCCACGCAACCGCCTCTTCCGGCTGCCTTTGTGCCAGAAGCCTTGACCCAGAGGCGCTCTCTGGTCCAGCATTTCCCCGGATGCCCTCTTTAGTCGTTGGTAGCTCTGTTCTGCTTGGCTGTGGGGTCGCACGTCCCCGGGGCCCCTGTCAGTGTTGGGGGTTCGTCTGCCTTTTCCTTTCTCCCACTGGAATATGCGCCCCACCGGCCACCCTCCAGGGCCCTGCCGCAAAATCCAAGGGTCTTTAGAAAGCTGCCCAGGGCCCCCAGCCCCTGTCGCTCCACTGCCGGCAGTCACTTCTCTCTCTTCTAGAGAATTATCTGGAAAAGACTAGAAAATAGTCATTGTTCCCAGAGCTAGAGACCCCAGGGTGGTGCAGATGGTGGGCCTGCTGGGCTACTCATCCAATGGCTAGAACCACCCAGAGGTGCCACAGAAGAAAGGCCTGGTGACCTGTGTCCACCAAACCCTAAGGAGCTGGGCCCTACTGTGGCAAACACTAGCCACCGGTCTCCTGGTTTCCACAGATGTCTCCCCGCCTTAGCCTTTTTATCTAAGTCTGGGACGTGTTAAACCTGCTCCAGAAAAGAAAGAAAAAAGTTATTCCTAAAAATAAACCTGCTGCAGCTTATTCTGTTGGGAAATCAGAACAATGTCTCCCCAAACCAACAACATCTCCCCCTTCTCTTAAAAAACCCAGTGCCACGGAGCCGGCCCTGCCCCCTGGTGGCCTGCTGTGCGTTTCAGAGGAGAACCACTCTTGACTCTCCCGGCTGCCTCTGGGGAAGTAGACGGCCCAACCTTTCTTCCGAGCCACCTCTGGGTAAAGCCAACCGGCCAGGCTTTTCTGGTCAGCAGTCCAGCACCCCCCTGTTGCCTCCAGCCCCCCACCTCCTATAAGTGATTGGAAGCAGGGGGCCCCATCCAGTCTAGTGGGGGGCTCACTGGGGTCTGTTCACTGCAGAGCCCTGAGCGTGCCTGCTCCCTCTGATGAATTCCGTTCTGTTTTAGTTTTATTTTCTTCTTTTTTACCCAACTTCATACAGTTTCCATTTTGTGGAACCCCCCCCAGGTTCCCACGTTGGATGGTGCAGGCCCCGATCACAGCTCGGAAGCACTCCCCCAGGGACCCTGATAGAGCCTGGAGCCAGCAGCACACCCAGGGGAGGCTGGGGAAGGCGCCCTGGGAGCTGCTGTGGTCTGTCTGAGGCATGAAGCTTTCCTGTGCCAGGCAGCCGGGCCGGGGTCTGGGTGGTGGGCAGGGACCCAGCCGCTCCGCCTCCCCCACACTGCCACCTCACAATCTAGCGCCACGTGAGATCATCCGTTAGGTCTCTGGCCTCGTAGACGTTCAGACTGAAGCCAGCGCAGGGCTAGCATGAACCAGCCTCTGTCCACAGTTCCCATGGAGAAAACCGAGCCCTGCCGACTGGCTCAAAACAAAACCAAACTCGCTCCCTGGCTTGGAGTCCGTCCGGCTCCCATCGGCCCAGCAGGACCGGGTGGAACCGCCCCTGTGGGTTCCGGGACTGTACCTCTTCGTGGGAGTCGAAAGCCTCGTCACTCTCAGGCTTCTGACTAAGGTGGCCTCGCGCTGAGCTTCGAGAGGGTCCGGTGGGGAGGATCTGGACTCTAGGACAGCCAGGACCTGTGCTGCCACCACAGCTGGACACTGCAGGCCTGAGACAGGTGCAGGCCCAGGCTGGGGCTTCCCCACAGGGCTGGGTCAATGGCCCCGAGCGCCTCCCCGTCTTCTGCACCCCCACCCCCACCCTGGTCCAGGAGACTGGCTCAGCCAAAGGACTCACCTGCTGGTAGGAGACGCTGAGACGGAGCCACAGTGCTCTGAACCCCCTTGCTGTCCCCATGCTGGTGCATCAGGAGGTGTGTGTGTGGGGGGGGGGTGTCGGAGGACAGGGGTGGAGGGTGCCGAGGTGAGGGGTCCCCCCACGAGCACCCGGGAACGCTGCAGGAGGCGGTAGAGCTCGGAGTCAGCACCGTGGAGGAAAGCAGAATAACATTCCTAGGAAAAGAGAAATAGCATCCATTAGCTGGCAATTGCTTCCTGAAAAGTGAAAAGCAAGCCCGCAGGTGCTTCTTTCCGTTTATCAGAGCCCATCCCATCGGGGTCACCCTCGGGGCGCTCTGAAAAGCACCAGCGTCAGGGTTCTCCAGCCAGTGTGATGTGGAGGTCTGTCAGGATGGCCACTCTGCCCCCAACATGCGCCGCCTTCCTGGAGTTTGGCGGGAAGACTCAAGGGTGAGTGAGGGGGAGACAGATGGAAGCTATGAGGACGGCGTGGTGCGAGCTGCTGCTGCTGCTGTAGCAGGGTTCTGGCCCAGTTGGAAGGGCCGTTTGGAGTCCTGTAATGGGCAGGGGGCTGCCCTGACCCTGCTGCCGGCACCCCCATGCCCCTGGAGCCAGGGGCCTGAAGGAGCCCCGAAGGGAGGGGGCAACAGCGACACCCACACGTCACCCCACAGCCTGTAGCCATGGCTGAGGCCCAGGGCTCAGCAGCCGGAGACCCCAGGGCCTGAGCAGCAGTGGAGGCCTCGAGGGACAGCCAGGGGACCCTCTGCGGCCCAGGAGCAAGAGATTGGGGCTCGTGTGAAGGAACATGGCACCCGACTCCCTGGGCCGCCCTGTCACACGTCACCACAGGCTAGGGTCACCCCCTGTACTGCAACACAGAAACAACACGTGTGGGCAGCTTTGAGAACAGGAGTGGGCCATCTCCTGGGTCTGGTGGCTGGACGATCGGATCAGGAGTTCAGCAGGGCCAACTCCTTGGCCCTGGACATGAGGCGGGTCTCCCTCATGTCCAGTGTCAGCCTGGGCTGGCCGCTGGGTCTTCCCGTGGCCTCACAATAGTTAGAAAGGAGTGACGGGGCAGCGCAGACATGTCTGTGCCAGAGGGGAGGGCAGCTCAGCATGGAAGTAGGGAGTGTCACCTTGTCTGGGGGAGCTTGAGTGGGTGGCCCTTTGGGTCAAGAACACAGTTGACATCAGCCCATCCAGGTGCAGAGCCAGGTGTAGCGATGGTGACACCTACCCCCACTGAAGTGTCTGCTGCCCTGGTGCTCCGAGTCTGTGCAGGCCTGTGTGAGCCATTAGGCTAGGTCCCCCTGCAGGGCGCAGCCATGACAGACAGAGGCTGCCTGCACAGCACCCCCTGCCCATTACAGGACTCCAAACGGCCCTTCCAACTGGGCCAGAACCCTGCTACAGCAGC
>NW_022111357.1:43121663-43126088 GCF_000313985.2 Echinops telfairi
GAACTGTGTGAAAGGGTTTCACAGCATTAGGAAGGTTGAGAACCACTGGTCTATAGCAAGATCCACTTCCCCCTGAGGTTGTGTAGTGGAAGCATTCCTCGTGGGTCCACATGGCTATTCTGGGGCTCCCCACTGCCCAGCCACCAACACCCTGCCCAATGGGCTTCCTGGTGGGCCACATGGCCCTCGGGCAGGGAGCTGCATTTTTAAGCAAACACCAGGAGACTGCATTCAGTGGGGACCCCTGAGGGGCCCTGACTGCTGAACAAAGGTCTCAGGGCCCACACAGGCAGGTACCCCAGAAGGGCAGGGGTGGAGGTGGGGAAGGGGGCCTGCAGCCCAAGCCTTATGGGCAGGAATGAATAGAATCAAAGTGTGCCTCTGGCTCATTCTTCTAGCTGCAGTGATTCATTGTCAAATAAAATGCCCCTCCAGTCTTAGAACTTCCCCTGAAAATGGTGCTCCTGCTATTTCCAATGCTCCTGCCCCGCTTGGCACGTGCTCCGCCTCAGTGAGCGGGCGTGTTGCGAGGGAGGCCTCGCCAGGCGTGGGAAGCGGCATTTGTTCAGGAGTGCTGGGCCCAACGGTGCCTTTCACTGGAGGCTTGATGTGTGACAGCCCTGAGCCCGCTACCTCCAGCCGCACACTCTCACTAAGGTTTGGAATTCCGGGCCGCTTTTGTGGCCCTGAACACACACGCCATCTCTTTGTCCTGAGAGGGGCTCGCTGTGAAGTCCCCTGTGAGCCGAGCAAGGGTCGGGCCTGCATTTTGTTCGCTGAGCCATTGTTGGAACATTTCCGGCTTCATTCGCATTCAGAAGGGGTCGTGCTTTGCAAAGCCCAGTTGATCACATCCTAATCAAGAGTGATTTCTTCGTAGTGGGGAGAAAGTTCAGGCAGGCCAGAGACAATGAGGCTTTCTGGGGCATCTCGGGGCTCCCGGGAGCCCTGGCAGTGTTCTCACCCAACCCTACGGAGCCTTGGAGCTGGGAGGGGACCCTGGGCCGTTGAGGCCACTCTGGAGGTCACAAGGTCCCTCTGGGGACCTCACTCAGCCTCTGCTCAGCCCATCTGAGGACCTGCTCTCTCTCTGCAGGGACAGTGGCACCGTGGCGTGTTCAGTGGAGAGGGCCGCCTGACCCACCGCTCGGGGCTCATGTACAATGGAATGTGGATCAACGGCCACCCAGTGGGTAGGTGGCCCCCAGCCCCACTCAATCACCGGATTCACTGTGGGGCCATGCTCGGTCCAGCCACTCGTAGTAGTCCCTTGAGGTGTGGCACTAAAAGCCCAGTGGGAGGTTCTGGGCTGGGGTGAGATCCAAAAGCCATCGTCCCCTTTTAGAAAGAATCTGTTAGAATCTGATTCCCAAGCAGCTCCTGAAGGTGGGAAGGCTCCTGGTCAGATCTCAGACCCAGTGGCCCGAGCCCCCTGCTGTGGGGGACTTCAAAGCCCCCAGGGCCTGGGCTCCCACTGTGACTCCGAACTTCAAGCTGGACAACTCTGGTCCCCTGTCAGAGCGGCCACCATGCGGGCATGGCAGTCGGGGGCCTTTGAGGGATGGAGGCTACCTCGGGGTACCTCGGGGGTCTGCCCTTGGGTCAGTCTGCTGAAACTCTCTCTCCTCTGCTCCTAGTGACCCCTTGCTGGACTCCAGGGCAAGGGTGACCACCCCAGTGGCCCACCTGGCTAGGGAAAGGGTTTCTCATCAAACCCCGGGCAACCTATGACAGGGCGTGGTGATTGCTCAGGTCCCGGGCCCGGACAGGTCCTTGCACCTGTGTGCCTGTGAGGCTGGGGTCCAGGCAGCGAGCTGGGCCTCTCTCTACACTTGGGTCTTGGGGCCCCAGCACAGGGGCCACACATTACCTACCACCAACCTCAGCTCAGACGCCCACCCCTGCTGGTCCAGACCGGGCGGTGGGGGTAAGAGTGGCTGAGGTCTTGGTCCAAGGCAGGGGACCTGGAGTGGCTCGAAGCATGAAGGGTCAGGGGAGGGACGTCCCGGCATTTAGAGTTCTCGTGGGCACCCACAAGCACACCCCAGGCGAGCCATGCCAACTCCTGCTCCTTTAGTCTTGGCCAGGGGCCAGAGAGCAGGGGTAGGGGCTGGGCCTGGGTTCTGACCCAATGCCCCGCCCCCAGGATGTCCCTCAGAGGGGGCCTGGATTATTCCCATTCCCAATGCCAGATGGTGCTGCCAGGAATGGAGGTGAGGTCCTACCCCAGTCCCACCACTAATGCATCCAAAGATGTGCTCAGCCCTCATTGAGATCCTGGGTGAGGAAGACTGGCATCAGACATGGGACACAGGATACAGCCTGTGGGACACGGCCTCACGCCACCCTCAGTGGGTGCCAGCCGGGCCTGCTGCCCCCCTCCCACCTTCCCCAGTTGGGGCCTCAGAAAAGAGCGGTCACTCGCCGCCCAGGCGGGCCTCTCTCCAGGCCTCAGTGGAGAGAGCATCGGCCCCTAAGCATGCCCTCCCCACCTAGGCTTCCAAGGCCTCTGCATGTGCTTTGCCAGAGGGGGGTCCTGGGCTGCGTACGGGGCAGAGCCGGGGGTGGGAATGCTGAAAAACACCAGCCCTGATGTCGCCCCGACCACCAGGCTGCACCAGTCAATGGGGCCCCTCCCGCCATTCCCAGTCAGCACCACCTCCCAGGCCTCTGACTCAGCTGCAGGGAATGCTGGGCCCAACCCAGCCTGCAGGGAGACATGCCGGAACATTCCACGGGCGCAGCGAGCCCACACGCCTCCCTGCTCTGCTCGCTGCCTCTCTCTGCCATCAGTGGGCCTCGGAGGCCTCGTTGTGGGATAGCCCACTCGGCTCCCAAATGAATCCTCCTCACCCGTTGTGGCAGACCCTCCCCGAGCTGCTTCTGTGCGAGCGTCTCCCCACCCGCACCTTCATGACAGCCTCAGTGCTGTGGAGGGCTCTTCAGGGGCACCAAAGCCCCCCCCCCACTATTCTGCAAGGCCCGCAGTGAGCACCACCCCCACACACACCGCAGGAAGGGTCCTGTCCTGTTTACTGTGTCTTGGGGCAGGGCCAGCAGAGGCGTGCCTGTCCACACCTCGGCTGGGTGCTCACTGCTGCTGCCCCAGCCACTGAAGCCGGCCCTGCTCTGCCAGCCCAGGCCACCAGGATCGTGATTTTGGGTCCGGAAGTGATGGACGTGGTCCAAGGAGCCGCCGTCACGTTACACGTCCAGCTGCAGCAGCAAGATGGCAGGGTGGCCACAAGTAAGCATTCCCCAGCTGCCCTCTGAGCCATGACCTCCCAGACTCACCGTGGTGGCCTTGTGGTGACCTTGCCCATACATTCCGGTGGCTTGCCGGTGGCTTCTCAGGAGTGTACGAGGCCACTCCTATGGGCTGGGCCAGCGGTGTGCGTGCTTATACACACATGTACCGTCACTCTCACACACACACTCACCCACCTGGATTCTTCGGGCATCTTGCCACATGCAGGTGACAGGTCAGACAGGGTGGCCTGTGGCAGAACCGTGTGCAGTCGGAGGCTGCATGGGGGTGGGTGCCCAGAGGGCTTGGGCTGGCCAGGGGAGGGCTTCTCCAGGCCCCTGGGGAGGAAATCAGGAGAAAGAAGCTCCCTGGACCCAGGGCTCCTTGGGGCTCCGTGCAGTAGGCCACACAGCCTATCCCAGCAGGGAGCCAGTGGCCTGGGGAGACAGAGGCATGGTCCAGAGGTACTGAGCCCTTGGTGTCCAGCTGGCCCAATGCCCCCCCCCACTTGTGCCGCTGCTGGGGCGGATCGCCCCAGTAATACACCATGCCAGGGCCCCTTCCTATGCATGAATTCACCTCAGATCAGACTCCAATTAGGGAGCTGTGATGTGCAGCATACATCAAATCTACTTAGTCACAACTGGTTTATTTTAACAACTTTATTGCGGTGTCATTTGCATACCATAAAATTCACCCACATTATGTGATTCAGTGATTTTTAGTCAATGTTCGGCGGCGGGGCAGCCATCGCTGCAGCCCAGTGTGAGAGTGGAGGGAGCCTACCTTCCCATCCTGCCCCAGTCCCGGGCAGATACTAGCCTATTCTCTCTCTCTCTCTACCCTTCCCCGGACCTCTCCCTCTGAGGGAAGTCCTACCACCTGTGGCCTTTCGTATCCGACTTCTTTCACGTAGCGGACTGTCTTCAGGGTCTGCTCGTGCTGGGGCACCTATCAGAATCCCACTTGTTTTTAATGGATGAGCTGTGCTTGGGCACGCTGGCAGGAGAGACCTGTCCCCGGAGAAGGACATCACGCTTGGTAGAGCAGAGGGGCAGGGGAAACGGAGAAGGCCCTGGCAGGATGGACTGACCCAGCAGCCACCACAATGAGCCCAAACTGCAGACCCACTGTGCAGAGGATGCAGGACCGGCGGTGTTTCCAGTCGGAACCGACTC
>NW_022111357.1:43126504-43135505 GCF_000313985.2 Echinops telfairi
GTAGACTCAAAGTAGGCTTTTGAGTTGCAAGACTTCTTTATGTATTCTGTGTACAAGTCCTTTATCAAACATACCTTTGCAATCACTCATTTTTTTCCCCTTTGAATTGCAAAAGTTCTAAATTTTTTTTACAAAATCCAATTAGCCTCCTTTTTGTTGGGGGTGGGACTGTGCCCAAGAATCCTTGTGGCTGCTGTCCTTGTTGTTAGGAGCCATCAAGTGGCTCCCAACCCACGTCGACCCTGAGCCCGACCATGGACCCCTGCCCAGTCCCGCGCCAGCCTCACGTGGTTCTTAGGTCTGGGCCCCTCGATGCAGCCACTGTGTCGATCCACCTTGTTGAGGCCCCCCTCTTTTTCTCTGCCCCTCTGCTTGTATTAACACTGAGAATCCAAGAACTCAAAGGCCCAAAGATTGTCCCTGTGTTTTTCTGGAAGCCCCGTGGCTGTGTCGTCCGCGTTTGGCTGCTCACAGAAAGGTCCCCGGGGAACCCCCCAGGTGCGGAGGAGGAAAGGCCAGGCTGCTCCCGAGTGCCCTTCCATCAGAAGGGATTCTCTGTGGTGGATTGTTGTTGATTTGTTTGTTGTTTTTCAAGAACTTGAAAAACCTTTGTTCTGACATTTAGATGTGTGCTCTAGTTCGAGTTACGATTCTTTAATGGTATAAAAGTCAAAAATCACCTTTGGGTATGTGGTTACCCCGTGACCCCAACACCCTTTGCTGAAGACCAACCTTTCTCCGGTGAATTACTTTTGTTTGCCTCCTTGGTCAAAACCCCGTTGACCCTAAAGGCAAAATCTTCCGTCTGGGCTCTTCATTCCATCCACCCATGGCCATGTCCACCGCCATGCTGTCCTGATTAGAATAGATTTTTGAAACTGGGAAGTCTTCCAACTTTGTTCTTCTGTTTCAAAATTGTTTTGACTATTCTGAGACTTTTGTATTTTCATATAAATATTAAAACCAGCTTGTTTATTTCTGCCAGGAAAAAAATAATAAAGAAAAAGGAAAAAGGAAAAAAAAAAAGCCGGCTGGGAATTTGGTAGGGATGGCGTTGAACCTGTCCAGGGAGAAGGGGACTGGCTCACAGTGACTGAGGTTTCCGCCAGAAATGCCTCTCTTTATTCAGTGCACTACCTTCTCTCACCGTCAGCGCGTTGTGATGTTCAATACACAGTCTTATGCTCCTTTTTGTCCAGTGATCCATCAGTAAGGGCTAAGAATTAGCTGTTTCATTCTTAGTGAACGAGTAAGGGTTTCACTGACTCATCAGGAGCCCCAGAAGCATAGTGGGCAACAAGTTGGCTTGCTGACTTCATGGCCGGCAGTGTGAGCCCACTAGTTTGAACCTGTGGGAGAAGGAGAGGCCAGGTGCAGGTAGAAAGGGGAACCGATCCCCAGGATCGACATATAACCCCCTCCCACGGGACAACAGAAAAGTGAATGAAGGGTGACAGACATGACGTAAGGTATAAAAATAATAATGTATAAACTTATCAAGGGTTCATGAGGGAGGGAGGGTGAGGGAGAGAGGGGGAAAAATGAGGAGCTGATACCAAGGGCTCAAGTCGAAAGCAAATGCTTTGAGAACGATGATGGCAGCATATGTACAAATGTGCTTGACACATGGATGGATGGATGGATGGATTGTGATAGGAGATGTACGAGCCCCAATAAAAAGATTTAATAAAAAGAAGGGAAAAAAGACGAGGCTTTCTGCTGCCAGGAAGACACCCAAAGGAGTGGCCTGCCCGCCCTTCATGACGACTGAGTGAATCAGCTCCACGGGGGAGCAGTGAATCGTCACTGCTGTCTCTAAGTCATGGTTGATGAACGTGTTGTTATTGCTTATTTTCCTATGCGTGGTGAATGGAATGTTAACCCCGTCCTCAGACACTGCTGGGGCACGGTGGATGTTTGTGTTTTGCTCGTCTGTTCTGAAGGGGGCCTGGTAACGGCCTGGTGGGCTACACGCTGAACTGAGACGGTCGAGGTCAGCCGTTGGGACCACCCCGCAGTTCTGTGGAGACGGACGAAGCTTCCGGCTCCCATCAAGAAGCACACCAGGACAGTCCCTCTGGGTGCTAACGGTCACTGGGAGTCTAAGTCGACTTGGCAGGGGGTTGAGTTTCGCTGTATTCTTTGACCTGACTGAGCTCATTTATCGCTCCTACGAGTTCTTCTGAGCGTGCCCGAGCATTTTTTCCTCCAGGCAGGATCCTGTTCTCTGCAAATAATACAATGCTACTTCTTCCCGTTCAACCTCGATACACCCACTCTTTTCCTTCTCCTCCACTTCCCCCATCCCACCCCCATGATCACATTGGCTAAATCTCCCAGTGTAATGTTGGAAGTACAGATTCTTGGCTTGTTCTGAATTGTAGAGAAAACATTTAGTGTTTCACCCATAAGTTGTGTGTGTGTGTGTGTGTATCCATGGCCATGCGTGTTCATGTCGTTTCATGGCGACCCTGTGTTTGGGGTAGAACTGCACCCCGTGAGCTGTGCAATGGCCGTCATCTTATGGAAGCAGGTTTCCAGGCGGATTCAAGCCACCCAGCTTAGGGTTAGAAATCTCCATTCCTAAACAAACCCACTGCCATCAAGTTGACCTCACCTCAGAGCGACCCCATAGGGAAGAGACTCAGACTACGCCTTCGTGTGTCCGAAACCATAATCTTCATCGAAGTTGAAAGCCTCATCTTTCTCCCGAGGAACGGCTGGTGGGTTTCAAACTGCTGACCTTGCAGGTAGCAGCCCAATTCAGGCATAAACTGCCTGGGATAAGTAGGGACCTAGTATGATGTTAGCTGTGGCTTTTGTTCGTAGATGTACACTTTCCAATTTGGAGATGCTCCTTTCTGTGACTAACAGACAAGTTCTCTCGGCACTGCACTTTTCTTGGCTTGTTTTAAAAACTCCAAGTCAAACCGATTGCTCTCGAGTGGACTCAGCAAACCTGTTTAGAGTCTCCGAGGCTGTACATCTTTGCTGGAACAGACAGCTTCATCTTTCTCCATCAGAGCGGCTTGTGGGTTTGAACTACTTCCCTTGCAGTTAGCAGTTAACACTTACCCCACAGCCTTAGCAGGACTCCTTAGTCTGATTAGGGTGCCTTACAAAAAAAAAAAAGATTCTGAGAAAAAAATAAGGTAAAATTGACTTGGATTTTTTTTTTTTTAAGATACATTTTTGTGCCATGGGAAAAACATATTTTGAAGTCAAGACTAATAGCAAGTTTTTAACAAAACTCAAGTGGCCATCTTCCAAAATAATCCAAGCTTTGCAACACGTTTATGGGAACGCTGCCCCACAAAGACAAGTATTTGAAAGAAAGTCATGAAGACTCAAAGATGAGCCAAGGGTGACAAGACCATCTTGACCGATGGATGGAGAAACTGTGGCCAAAGTCAGAAGCTGGTGGAAAGAGACGGTAGATTCCCTATTGAGGTGATCGCTGCTGAACACGGGGCTTCACATGGTTCAGCATTTCAGTTTTAAGCGAGCATGTTGACCTCAGCAAGATTTTGGCCCAATGGGTGCCAAAGGCATTGCTCAGAGATGACCAAGCTCCAGGAGTGGCCATGTCCATCAGTCTGTTCAGCAAGGGCACAGCTAATGAAGACAATTCTTTGGAACACATGGTAATCGTGGAGGAGCCTTGGCTTGACCAGTAGAAGTCAGAGAATAAGGGCCAATCAAAACAGTGCCTTCCAAGGCCGTCTGCTGAGCCAGGTAAATTCAAGGCATAGAGGTCAGATCGAAAGGTATGGTAGATTGTGGGATGGTTTCAGAGGGGTTATCTTGATCCGTTTTATCAAGGGACACAGGAACATCATGGAAAGTTGCTGTGGGAGAAAAAATTAAGAAAATATTGAAAACAGTACTGGTGAGGAAAATGCCAGGAAAATTGCACCAAGGAATTTCTTTCCATCAGGAAAATGCACTTGCTCATTCTTCAAAGCCAGTAAGGTCGGACCTAGGAGAATTCCCAGGGCAAATCTCACTCTATCCACCGTACATGCCTGGTC
Source organism: Echinops telfairi (assembly GCF_000313985.2). Taxonomy (NCBI): domain Eukaryota; kingdom Metazoa; phylum Chordata; class Mammalia; order Afrosoricida; family Tenrecidae; genus Echinops; species Echinops telfairi. The sequence goes on from NW_022111357.1 coordinate 43,130,536, forward strand.
TTGCCCCTTCAGGCTTCTTTCTTGCAAAACTCAAAGGACATTTAAAAGGAATAGGATTTCAGTCTCTCAAGGATGCCAGCACCCCCGTTCTGATGTGGTGTAATGAAAGAGCTAGCGCGGTGGAAGCGCTGCCCTCCGCAGTGTAGAGAGCGAAATGGAAGATGTGTTCGGAAACAACAGCTTCACAGTTTAATATTTTTGTTTAATAAAGGTTGCTATGCTTCTGTAGCAATGTTTTTGTTTTACCTTGTGCTCATATCAGAAGTTTTATTTGGCAGACATATTTTTTTCTGGCTCTATTGAGATAATAAAAAAAGAGGTCTAACAAATGGAAGGACACACGATGCTCATGGATAGGAAGGTCTAACGTTGTGAAAATGTCAACAACACTAGTCTGTCAGTTTGTCACACTGTGGTGGCTGACGTCTTACTGTGATGCTGGAAGCTATGCCAGCAACAGTCAACAGAGTGGATGGCTTGCAGCAGACGTTCCAAACTATAGCAGACTAGAAGGAAGGAAAAGGCAATCTACTTCTGAGGGATTCGCCGCTGACAGCCTGACAAACAGTGGTGTGACATTGTCTGATTCCTCAGGTCGGAAGACACTCGGAATAAGTCTAGGAAGAGCTGCCTCCTCAAAGGAGAGTCAGCCTAAATGATGTAGAAGGAGCAAAGCTCTGGGGACCTTTGTTTGCTAATGGAGCTTAACTCAAAATAGCAACAATAATAAAGCTACAAACATCCACTAATAATCAGAACATGGGGTATACAAACTATGAACCCAGGGAAATTGGAAGTTGTCAAAAATGAAATGGAGGGGAGGGGAGCCTGAGGCCAGAGGACTTGTGGGACCCGGGGTACAGAGGGAGATGGGGTGTAGATCCTATCAGCTTAAATGGAGAGCACTGTGGCAGCGGCCAGGCAATCCAGCTTCGAGAAAGCTGTCGGTGTCCCGCGGTCACAGGCCCTGACAAGCACCCTCCCCACAGCCAAGATGCCCTGCAGGAAGGGAGCCGAGGGGAACCAGGCTGAGGTGGCTCGCCAAGAAACCAAGGGACTCTCACCTCCGGAAGTGGAGCCGTGAACCACGAGGAGAACCCAGCCCTGATGAAGCAGGAGGAAAAGAAGCCAAGTCTGATTCGTGTTTACCTGCCATGTCTTCTCAGTGGGCCCTGCTAGCTTCCTTCTTGTACAGCACAAGGTTTTTATCAACCGTTTTGTAAATGCAAGTTTTTTAGTAGTTCTAGAAGCATTTTTTAGAAGGAGAAAAATTCCACTTCATCCCATTTTTTAAAAGTGTAAATCCTTTTTTTAAGACGTGAAGTCATTTACTGGTTGTTTATATTTTTGGTACAACCAGAAAATAGAGGGATGTTGAATTGTGGGGAGATCTGACTGACTCGGGTCTCAACATAACATTCCATGGGATTGGGGGGGGTTGTTTGTATCCTTAACACAAGACATACTTAATGACCATTTGGAATCATGCTCATGCATTTGTATGACTTGGACATTTAAAATGTTGTTTCCAGGTTGTTGGGGTTTTGTTTTAAATTATTTTATTGGGGGCTTGTTCAACTCTTATCACAATTCATGCATGCATCCATTGTGTCGAGCATGTTTGTACATCTGTTGCCATCATCATTCTCAAAACATTTTCTTTCTACTTGAGCCCTTGATATCAGCTCCTCAATTTTCTCCTCCCTCCCTGTCTCCCTCCCTCACAAACCCTTGATAATTTATAAATGATTATTATTTTGTCATGTCTTACACTATCCGACGTCTCCTGTCACCCACTTTTCTGTTGTCCGTCCCCAGGTTGTTTTTAAAAACAGAATTGTGTCTGAAAACCATTCCATCACACTGGATTGCTTGTCAGAACTGTGTGCATTCTGTGACACCTTTGGCCATGGTGTCAGTTTTCCTGATAACTTTGTTATGCGCTGTGAAGGACTGAACATTTGAGTGTGTGGTGTGTGTGACATTAAACTGTGAGTTAGTGGTACTTAAGATGTAACCGTTTTTCAACATTTGGAGATAAAGGTACTTGATAACCTCTTTTTAAAAATTGCCTCCAAATTTAAAGCTGGAAAGTCACTGGAATTTAGAAACAAATCGTATCAACATGTCCTTTGAGGACTTTGTTAGGTGCATTGAGAAAAAATGAGGAGCTGAGACCAAGGGCTCAAGTAGAAAGAAAATGTTTTGAGAATGATGATGGCAACAAATGTACAAATGCACTTGACACAATGGATGGATGGATGGATGGATGGATGGACGGATGGATGGTGATAAGAGTTGTACGAGCCCCCAATAAAATGATTTATAAAAGAAAAAAAAGGAATTGTGTACAAATTGTTCATCGTGCCTCTGTGCTAATCTCGAAACAGCCAATACGATGCCAGTTACCAAAGAGCCGATGAAGTGGACCGCACAGAGGCCAGTGCCCCGGGTTCAGCCAAAACGGACGGTGCGAGCCAGGTTTAAGCAGACTCGCGTGGTGCACTGTGCTGGGAATGACAGACTCAAGAGGAAGTGTCACAGTCATCATCCAGGAGAACACATCAAGATCTGTCCCGAAGTCCCTTGTTGTCTAGGATCGGAAAGGTTCTATATGCCCACAAGAAAGACCTGCTGATATGATTATGAGTCAAATTTGCATGCCAACCATTAAAGCCAGTGACGAAGAATTTGAAAACTTCTGCCAGCTTATTTAGTCTGAAATTGATCGAACATGCAATAAAAAGGCCTTGATAATTATTGATGACTGGAATGTAAAAGTTGGGGACAAAGGAGAAGCATTGGGGAAAAGTTGGAAAATATGGCTTTGGTGACAGAAACAATGTTGGAGATTGATTTCTACACAAGACCAATGATGTATTCCTTGCAAACATCCTTTCTAACAGCGTACATGGTGACTCCATGTGGATCGTACCGGATGGAATTGGCTCCATCTGTGGAACGGAGCCCTGTGGCATAGTGGTTACACGTTGGGCTGTTAAACACAAGGTTGACAGTTCGAAAGCACCAGCTGCTCAGCTGGAGGAAGACAAGGCTTTCTACTCCTTTAGAGAGTGGCAGTCTCAGAAACCCACAGGGGCAGTGCTACCCTGTCCTATAGGGTCACCGTAAGTCGGTGTTGACCTGATGGCAATGAGTTTTGAGCGGCATCCGTGGAAGGAGACGATGGAGAAACTCACATGTTCTTCTATAAATTCTGGCTAAAGCTGAAGAAAATTAAAACAAGTCAGGAGAGTGAAAATATGATTTTGTCTGTATTACACCTGAAAGGAGCCCCGGTGATGTAGTGGTTGCAGTGTGGGGCTGCGATCCGCATGGTTGGTAGTTCAAAACCACCAGCAGCTCCATAGGAGAAAGACTGGGCTTTCTAGTCCCATAAACAGTTATAGTTTCAGAAACTCACAGGGGGTTGCTATGAGTCAGCATTGGCTCAGTGACAGTGAGTTTTTGAGTCAGATATTACACCTGAATTTAGAGACCATAGAATAGGTCTCAAAAATAGATTGAGCACTCTGAACACGAATGACCCAAGACTACCAGGTGAGTTGTGGGATGAAGTCAAGGACAACATCCACAAAGAAAGCAAAAGGTCATGAAGAAGGCAGGAAAGATAACTGTCAGAAGGGATTCTGAGACTTACTCTTGAGTGCAGAGAAGCTAACGGAACTGGAGGAGATGACGATGTCAAGGAGCGAAACGGAGAATTCCAAAGGGCAGCTGGAGAAGACAAACTGGATTATTATAGCGACAATGTAAAGACCTGGAGTTAGAAAACAAAAGGAAATAATACAGCACTTCTCAAGCTCAGAGAACTGAAGAAAAAAGTCAAGCCTTGAGTTTCAAGATTGAAGGATTCTAGGAGCAATGCACTGAACAATACAGGAAGCAGCAAAAGAAGGTGGAAGGTTCCTGGTGGGAGCCCCAAGACGATGGCCCTTTCCCTTTAGGTCTGGAACAAACCTCACCCTCCATTTGAATAATCAGCCATTTACAACCCAAAGGGCAGCATTTACCCAGTGACAAGTTCAGAGGATTAGGAAAGAAGAGACGTGGAAGCCGGAGACCAAGGGAAGAAGTGGAATAAGAGATGGCGCATAGCAGGGATCCCAATGGATGAGCGCATCCTCCTTCCAAGTGAGGATGGTGGGACTTTGTCTTTACTTTGGACATGTAAGCAGGTGGGACCAGTCCAAGTATGATGGAGGAGTAGCAGCAAAAAAGAGGAAGACCCTCAACAAGATGGAATGATGTAAGACGGCAACACTGGGCTCAAACAGAATAACAGCTGTCAACATGACGGCTGGGCAGTGTTTCTTTCTGTTGTACACAGGGTCTGTATGCCTTGCTGGCACCAATCAGAATAGTTTTCCCATTTCTCTTCACTCAAATTTTGAGCATTTTTAATTTGCTCTTCTTCTCTGAGATTCTTACAGTGAAAGTCTGTGATTACTGATTTGAAATTATTATTCTTTTTTAATGTAGGTATTTAAACATAACTTTTCCCATAAACCCACTTTTAACTGCAAACAATAATTTTTTATATATGAATTTATATGTTCATACAGTTGAAATATGTTCAAATTTCATTTGTGATTTTTTTCTTTACCCACTTATGACTTAGAAGTATGTCATTTAAAATTTATCTAATTGGGGAGTCCCCAAGTTTATTTCTGTTACTTACTTTTAATTGTTTTTCACTATGGTCTGAGAACATACTTTGTGTGATTTCAGTCTTATTAAACATATTAAAACTTGTTTTATAGTCTCAAATAAGAGCTTTGCTTGATGAATGGAGAATGTACCATGCATGCCTGAAAAGAATGTACATTCTACTATTGAATATAGTGTTCTGTAGATTTCAGTCAGATCAAGTTGTTTATAATGTTGTTCAAGTCTTTTGTCCTTAAAGAGCTGATGCTTAGTTGTTCTATCAGTGATTGAAAGTGAAG
>NW_022111357.1:43135911-43141936 GCF_000313985.2 Echinops telfairi
TATAGATGTGCTTTACACAATTGATCTATGTATTGTGATGAATTGTAGGAGCCCCGATAAATTGATTTTTTAAAAAGGTGAAGATTTATGCAATGCAATGTATTGTTTGATCTTTTGACGAGCATTGATTGTGGATTCAAGCAAGACAAAATCTTTGACAACTTCAGCCTTTTTTCCATTTATCATGATGGTACTTATTGGTCCAGTTGTGAGGATTTGGGTTTCTTTACATTGAATTGTAATCCATATCGAAAGCCATCCTTGATCTTCATCAGAAAGAGCTTCAAGTCCTCCTCACTTTCAGCAAGCAAGGTCGTGTCATCTGCATATCGTAGCTTGTTAATAAACTGTCCTCCAATCCTGATGCCACATTCTTCTTCATATAATCCAGCTTTCTGATGATTTGTTGAGCATACAGATCGAATAAGTATGGTGAGAGGATACAACCCTGATGCACACCTTTCCTGATTTTTAAGCCATGCGGTAATCCCTTGTTCTGTTGCCACAGCCGCCTCTTGATTTATGTGTATGTATGAGCACAATGAAGTGTTCTGGAATTCCCATTTTTCCCAAGGCTATCCATAGTTTTTGATGATCCACACAGCCTAATGCCTGGGCATAGTCAATGAAACACAATAAACATCTCTCTGGTATTTTCTGCGTTCAGCCAAGATCCACCCACATCAGCAAGGATGCCCCTCGTTCCACATCCTCCTCTGAACCCGGCCTGCCCCCTCTGGCAGCTCCCTGCCAATGGACTGCTGCAGCCATTGTTGGATGATCGTCAGCAACATTTCACTTGCATGTGCTATCGATGTATAGTTTAGAATTTGAGCCTTCTGTCGGAGCACCTTTCTTTGGAATGGGTTCAACGTCCCTCTTCCAGTTAATCGGCTAAGTAACTCTCTTCCAGATCTCTTGGCAAAGATGAGTGAGTGCTTCCAGTGTTTCATCAGCTTGTTGAAACATTCCAATTAGTATTCCATCAATTCCTAGAGCCTCGTTTTTGGCTAATGCTTTCAGTGCAGTTTGAACTTCTTCCTTCGATACCATTGGTTCTTGCTTCGACGCTACCTCTTGAAATGGTTGAAGTTGGCTAGTTCTTTTTAGAACAGTCACTGTTCTTTCCATCTTCTTGTGATGCTTCCTGCATCGTTCAATATTTTCCCTATAGAATCTTTCAATCTTGCAACTCTAGGCTTGAATTTTTTTCTTTCATTTTTTTTTTTCCATTTTAAGATGTGCTATGTGTGTTCTTCTGTTTTGGTTTCTCATTCTGGGTCTTTGTGCATTTCATTGTACGTTTTCTCAAACTGCCCTTTGAAATGTTCTGTTTAGCTCTCTGACCTCGTCATTGCTCCCATTTACCTCAGCTACTCTACAACTAAGGCAAGGTTCAGAGTCTCTTCTGGCATCTACTTTGATCTTTTCTTTCTTGACTTTTCAATGGCTTTTTGCTGTCTTCCTGTGTGACGTTCTCAATGCCATCCCCCAGCCCATTAGGTCTTCTGTCAGTCATGTTCAAAGCATCAAGTCTGTTCTTCAGATGTCCTCAAAATTCAGGAAGGACAGACTCAAGGTCATATTTTGACTCTCATGAACTTGTTTTTCTTTTCTTCAGCTTCAACCTGAACTTACAAGTGAGTGAGTGGTAGTCTGTTCCACAGTCAGCCCCTAGCCTCATTTTAGCTGCTGATATTGAGCTTTCTCCGTTGTCTTTTCCCACAGGTATAGTCCATTTGATTTCTATGTATCCAATATGGAGAGGTACACAGGCATAGTTGCCATCTGTGTTGTTGAAAAAATGCATTTGCAATAAATAAGTCATGGTTCTTGCAAAATTCTATCATGTGATCTCCAGCTTCACTCCTATCACTATGGCTGTTTGCATTCCCACTAATTATCGGGGTATCTTGACTGTGTGTGTGTTAGTTTGGGTACATTAGAGAAACAATCCACAGGAACTCATGTATGAGAGAGAGTTTTATATTAAACGTTAAGTGCGCATCAAGAAAACATCCCAACCCAGTGCTGCCCAAGCCCACAAGTCCAACAATAACCCATATGTCCAACATCAATCCACAAAGTCCTCCTCCATCTCATAAAACAGACGTAATGATGCTGACTGCAGGAGGAAAGCTGAATCAGTGAACATGTAAGCATCTCAGCTCTGGCAGGGGGTCTCCACACGGGTGCTCCAGCACCCAGGGCTGCATCGGGGTAGGTTCAGGGATGTCTTGCAGGAAGTGGGCCTTGCCAGCTAAATCAGGAAACTGGCTAAGGCAGCTGCACCCTGGTCTGACCATCAGAAAGCAAGAGACCGGAGAACTAGAAAGGCAAGGTTCACCAAGCCATGTATCTCTCCGCCCTTCAATTAACCCCACATGTGTTTATCAGCCAGGTTGGCCCAATAAACTAACAACCTCAGTATGTTTGATCGATTTCTGACAGAAGACCTTGGTAGAATGCTTCCATTTCTTCATCACTGGCTCTAGTGGTTGGTGCTTAAATCTGAATAAGAACTGAATTGACTAGGTTTCCTTGTCTGTGGCTAGATAGCACCCTCTCGCAGGTGGCCTTGGACTTCACAGATCTTGAAGTGTTCACTTTTCTGCCATGAATGCCAAGTCTTTCCTCTTGAATTTGTCGTTGCTGGGGTCGTAAACCGTGTGACTGTCTGATTCAAAATGGCCGAATCCAGTCCTCTTCAGCTCACTAATGCCTAGAGTATTGATTTTTATGCAGGAAGAAAATTGATGACTTCTAATTTTCCCAGATTCATACGTAATTGTTCCAAGTCCCAGTAACTTATAGATGTTGGCGGCCACTTCTTCTCATTCTGAGTCATGCCCCATCATCAGACGGAGATCCCACAGGTTTCCTCCCACAGGCTCCATCGATGACTGCATCTATATTGTTTTATGGTCCACTCTACTGTAAGAAGGCAGCTCATCCTTGGTCACATTTGGAGTGCTTCTGACCTGAAGGGCTCATCTTCTGATACTCTCTCTGACAAGGTTTCGGTGTACTATTCACTACACTGTTAGTTTGTGACAACGTTTCACTGCTGTCCATAGGTTGTCAGTAACTAATCCCACTGAAATGGATGGCCCAGTCTGTCTTCATAGTCCACCCTGAGTCCAGAAATTCTGCTCAAACCTGTTCACGTTGGGTGACCCAGCCCATATTTCAAATACCAGTGACATAGCTTCCAGAGGCACAGCCACACACAAGCCACCGCAATATGATAAACAGACTGAAAATTATTTACAATGTTATATTTTCCTAGTAAATTTCACCATCATGGAATTTCCCTTTGCTCCATTTTAATCAGTTTTGTCTCAAAATCTTCTTTAATTTTCATGGGAAAATGGCATGGCAGAAGTGTCTGACCTTCTCCAACTTCACAACAGGGAAGGAGAGTCATGATCAGCTCCAACTGCCCAGGGTTGATTCCCAGGAGGCAGAGGTCAGACGTGCTTCACTGATGTTTCCCCAATTCTGTTATCAGCCATTTAGAGGACCACATGGAACTCACAGACAACACTCGCAATTAAGGAGCTTATTAGGGAAGTCCCAGGTTACAACTGAGGTTCAGAAATATTCAGGATACAGTTCTTTGGTTAGTATAACCTCTTCTCAGCTCTGCTCACAAGCAGGTCTCTGGCCCTTGGTCTCTTGACTTGGCCTCAACCCTACTCAGGTAAGTGTTAAAAAAAACTCCGTAACTCTACCCATCAGTTCTCAGAGACTCCCCACTCCATCAGCAAGCCTGGGCTTGAAGGTGCTCAGCTTTCTCAATCCATGAGTCAGCAAACCTAGCTCCATCAAATACCTAAGGTACCTGCTCCACCAACAAGCCTTCTACCCCAAGACACACCGTCCCTCTGTGAGCCTGAAAGCTACCTCTTGTTCGACTCCCACCTCTACCGTGACCTTTTCTCTGCCACTGCTCCGCACTGTGGCCACTGTCATAACTTTCAGGCCTCCTGAGTCCAAAGGGTTCCCGATACAGGGCCCCTCGTCCAAAGGACACACTCCATTCCCAGCTCTCTTTTCTTGATGGTCATGAGATCGATACCCTAAGATGGCTCATTCTAAGGCTATCGAGATGGCAAAATGACCAATCATGAGGTTCCATACACCGTATTTGCATTACTTATAAACTATTCAATACCCTTGGTGGGCCCCTGTGATAGGTAGGGTTATTGTGCCAACCTGGCCAATGAACACATGAGGATTAATTGAAGGGCGGAGAAATAAATGGCTCGGTGAGCCTCGCCTTCTGGTCTCTTGCTCTTTGATGATCGGACCAGTGTGTGGCTGCCTTACCTGGTCCTCTGCCTCCCTACTGTGGGACACCCAACCTGTGGACTGTGTCGCTGTAGTTTGAGGTTCCTTCAAGACCTGCTTCGCCACACTACTAGCATATTCATCACTTGAGCTGGGGACTGTTGGACCCTGTCATCTGGCTGACTGTTGGTGACCTCCCTTGCTGTTTGCTGCCTGTCGCCAGATTGCCTGAATTGTTCTACAGAGGACTCAGCTGTCTGCTTCTTTGACTTGCACCTGGCGGCCCTCGAGATTTGAAGGACTGCCAGTGTATTAGGTGTCTCACGGAAGTGAATTGTACTGAGCCACTTGTACTGCTCTATAGACTAATTAGCTGTTTATTTCTTATGTTTGTATCTATTTATCTATCTATCTATCTATCTATCTATCTATCTATCTATCATCTTCTATATAAAATCATAAGTGTCCTGGTCTTGTTTCTCTAGAGAACCCTGTCTAACGCAGCCACAAACACCTCCTTTGCATAGTCCCACACAGTCATTTGGTGAGAGTTAAGAAGACACTGGCTAGAAGAACCATACTAAGTCATTCACGGCACCATAATTATTATAGATACTCCAGCTTGCTTACAGTTACTCTTCTCATGAGATGTATTCTTCTGTCTTCTAACTTGTAACATTGATTTTCATCTGACGTGTGTCTCTTACAGACCAGGTGTAGTTGGTCCTTTAAAACTCCAGTCTGATCATCTATTCCTTTCTGTTGGGGTGTTTAATGCATCACCATTGAATGTGATTATTAATATGGGTAGATTTATGTGTGCTGTGTACAGAGGCCTCGTGTCTTTTGCATTCCTGCTTTCCTGTGCTTAACTTTTCTTAGTATTCCACTTTAATTTCATCTTGTTTACTGTATTCTTAATTTCTTTTTCAGTGATTGCTCTAGAGGCTGCAATATGCATCTTATCACAGTCTACTTTAGAATGAGGCTAACTTATTGCCATTCAAATATAGAAGCTTTGCTCCACTATAGCTCCATTCTCTCCCCTTCCCTTGTGGTATTATTGTCTTTATGTGTTAGGAGCCCAAAATACGTTTTAAAATTAAGATTTTATGCAATACAATTTTAAACATTAATCAATAGAAGAGGGGATATATATTATATATATGTTTTTTTCCATTTCACTACCTACTTATCTTTTCTAATGCTCCTTATTTCATTGAGTGGAGACAAATCACTGACTAGTGTCATTTTTTTTTCAGCTGAAAGGACTTCTTTTCACGTCTCTTTTTGTTGTTGTTGTTGTTTTGTTTTAATCATTTTATTGAGGGATCATGCAACTCTTATCACAATCCATCCATCCATTGTGTCAAGCACATTTGTACATGTGTTGCCTTCATCATTCTCAAAACATTTGCTTTCTACTGGAGCCCTTGGTATCAGCTCCTCATTTTTCCCCTCCCTCTCCACTCCCCCTCCCTCATGAACCCTTGATAACTTGTAAATTATTATTATTTTGTCATATCTTACACTGTCCGATGTCTCCCTTCACCCACTTTTCTGTTGTCTGTCCCCCCGGGAGGGGGTTATATGTAGATCATTGTGATCGGTTCCCCCTTTCTCCCCCACCTTCCCCTTACCTTCCTGGTATCGCTACTCTCATTGGTTCTGAGGGGTTTATCTGTCCTGGATCCCCAGTGTTTCCAGCTCTTATCTGTACCAGTGTACACCC
>NW_022111357.1:43142741-43166313 GCF_000313985.2 Echinops telfairi
CCCACCTCCCCCTTTCCCATGTCTCTCTGGAACCATCGGTCCTGTTTTTTTCTCCTCCAGATTGTTTATCCTGCCTATCTTATCTGGATAGACCTGCAGAGATAATAATATGCACAAAAAAACAAGACAGAGCAAAGCAAAGTGACAAAAGAAAACAAAATAACAACAAAACCAATGACAAAAAATGAAAAGCCTGTAAATAGTTAAAGGTCTGTTTGTTGACCTTTAGGAGTATTTTCCGGTTGAGTCTGATGGGGTGTCTGCCACACCATGACCCAAAAGTCTATTTTTGGTACTCCCTTGGGACTCTTGCTCTGCTCCACTTTCTGTTCTGTTGCATGCCCTTAGTGTTTTGCCTCGGTGTGGTGGGGTCAGACCGGGCGCTTCATGTCTCTTATAAGGCAGATCTGTAGACAATTAATTCTCTCAGTCATTGCTAGTCCGGGATTGGACTTAATTTTGCATTCAGGTTTGAAGAAGCTTGTTGGGTCTAGCATTGTGAGTTGACAAAATTTTGCCTTTCAGTATTTTGGATATGTTATTCCATTGCCATTTGGCCTTCCTTGTTTGCATAAGAAGTTGTTGTTAATCTTATTTTGTATGATGGGTCATTTTTCTCTTGCTATTTTCATTTTTTCCCCTTCACCTTCAGTTTCCTATAGTTTGTGCTATGTTTATACTACTTGGAGTTTTTTTGCTCTTCTTGAATGTGTAGCTTAGTATTTTTCACCAAATTTGGGATGTTTTCAGCTTTTTTTTCCTTCAAATGTTTTTACATGCCTGTTGTTAGACTGGTTTGACTAGAGAAACCAATCCAGTGACACCCATATGTGTATAAGAGAGAGCTTTATATCAAAGAGTAATTGTATTAAGAAAATATCCCATCCCAGTCCAGATCAAGTCCACAATTCTAATATTAGCCCATAAATCCAGTACTAGTCCATAAATTCCTCTTCAGACTCACATAGCCACGCACAATGATGCCAAAAGCAGGAAGAGCACAAGGACGGTGGGCGAAAGGCCTTGTGGATCCACTGGAGTGGAAGCATCTTAGGTCTCCATGTGGCAACTCCAGCTCCCTGAGCTACAGCTCTACTTCCCTCAACAGCAAGGTGAAGCAGAAAGGGAGAGAGAGAGAGAGCGTCCTGCCTCCAGGGAGGAAGAGAGGAAGTTCCCAGAATCCTCAAGAGAAGGCCACGCCCACCAGGAGGCATCATCAGGCTAGACTCCACCCCTTACTCCATTTGTCAAGTTGACAGGAGACTCTGTAACTACCACACATGCCTCTTTCCCAGTCTCGTTCCCTTTGAGGACTTGCATTTCACATATGTTGGTGTGGTCGATCGTTTCCACAGATTTCAGATCTTCTGCTGATTTTTATCCTTTCTGATTTCTGTCCCTTAGATTGAATCATTTCTATTGCTCAATCTTCACATTCTCTGATTCCCTTTTCTGTCACTTCACATCCGATGTGTAGACTCTCTAGTCAATTTTAAAATTTCAGTTGCTATACTTTTCACCTCCAAAATCTCCAGTTGGCTCTTAAGGTTTCCTTTCATTTATTATTTCTTTCTCTCTTTTTAAAATTTATTATTTCTTTCAATGCCATATTGTATGCGATGAGTCGCTGTCATTACACTTTCCTTTAATTATTAAGCATGGTTTCTGCTGGCGCTTTCATTGCATTTACAGTAGATGTTTTCAAATCTTTGCTGAGTGTACCAGGTGGGCTTGCTCAGAGCCACTATCTAGTGACGGCTCCCCCTGCCTCAGCCCCAGGTAAGAGTCGCATCTTGTTACTTCAATGCATGGCTTGTAATTTGGTTGTTGTTGAATACTCGACGTGTTAGATAATACAGCTACGATAGATCCTGAGGCCCCTCCCCCGGGGGCTATTGTTTGTTTTATATTTTGGGCTTTTGGGGGGTTTTTTTGCTTATCGTTTATTTGTTTAATGACATTCCTAGAATAATTCTGTGGAGTTTGTTTGCCACATGGTGGGCAGTCACTGATGTTTGTGTTCAGTTTGGTTTCTTATTTCTATGCGTGGCCTTCTAGCCGTCACCTCTATGTCAGCATGGCTTAGTCGTCAGCCAATTATTGGTCAGCACTTGTGCTCAAACATCGTGAACCAGTAAAGATTTCACGCTTTGTCAATGAATCTGCGTAAGGGTTGGGAAACAGGTTCAGGGTTCAGACAGCTCACAAATCTACGCTGGTTTGATTTGATGCCAGGTGCTCCCCTGTCTCCTTTGTTGGTAGACCAGGCCTCCCCTCCAGTTAGGCATGAGTCAATACTGGACCCCTCTTAGGGGTCATTCAGATAACCTTGCCCAGGTACAGTCTTTCCAAACACCAGAGCTATGTGGGAACTTACCAAGGCCCACAGTGGCTGTCCCATCCCACAGGTCTTCCATTAAATTCTAGCCAGGGCACCACTCGGTTTCTTGTGCTAATCAGAACAGAAGATTCTGGCTAGCTACAATTTGGGTCTGGCCTCATCTTTTGTCCCTAAGATATTACTACTCCTGAGAATATCAAGAGTTGTTCTGTTTTGATATTTTCCTATCCTTCACTCCAAATCAAGGTAGTCCCTTCCCACAGCGAAGATTTAGTATTCATTGCTTCCACCGCCCCGACAGAGGCACCGCAGAGAGCTGGGAGTGGGCGATGGGAGAAGACCCAGGTGAAAACATCACAGAATATGTCTCTTTTTAACCCAAGATTCCGTAGTTTGTTGTTGTTCTTTAAATAGACTCTTCTCTGTTTTCTTTTCTAAGCTATATGTAAAGAGCCCTAATTGCACAGTGGTTAAACATTTGGCTGCTAACCAGAAGGTCAGTGGTTTGAATCCACCAGCTACGTGGTGGGAGAAAGGTAAGGCAGTTTGCGTTCACGAAGGTTACAGCGGGGAGACCGTGTGGGTCTGTATGAATCAGGGTAGACTTGATGGTGGTCAGTTTGGGGAGTGCCGTGTTTGATCTCCAGCCTCATGAAGGGTTTGTTTGGGGTTTTTTGACCATTTTGTCCAGTTTACCTTTACTTTGGGTGGAGACGATGTGTCACACTCCTTATTCTGTCATGCTAGACCACAGTTGTTCGCTTATCTGTTTGTATTTCAGGAAATCCTTAAACTCGCCATTTAATTTTTGAATAGGAAATCCGTTGCATCTATTTTATATTGAAAACCGTGAGAGGTTGTGAATGGAAGCATCTTCCCACAACTCTGGTGTCCCCTCCACCCAGCGCCCAGCTCCACGCTCAAGCCCCTCCTACAGGAGTAGTTTCTTGTGTTTATTTCCAGAAGCCCTGTCAAGTGAGCAGTAATTAGACTGCTAACGGGAAGGTTGGTGGTTCAAGCCCACCGGCTGATTCCTGAGGGAACGTTGATGCTGTATGTGCCCAGACGCTTCACAGGCTCAGGAGCCCTGTATTGGGCTGCTCTGAGTCGGAATTGAATGAATGGCAGTGGTTTGGGGGGGTTTGTGTTTATTCTTAGAACTTTAGAATTTATTTATGTGATATAAGTATGTGTTTTGTCTTTCTCTGGACACAAAAACCGTGTGTCTCTGTGTGTCTGTGTATGTGCACACACTGGTCTATACTTTCTCTTTCAGATGACAGGGTATCTGGGAGATCTTTCCCACTGACTAGTATAGTTTGATAGCTGTCTATTTTATTAAACCAGATCCCTACTGATAAAACTTCAGTTACCACGATTTCCTTTCAAACAATGCTGTAATATATTAATCATCTTACTGATAAGTAATTGATAAGTAATGTGTGACTTTATGTGATTGGTAAAGACCAGAAATACAGGAATCAGTTCAAGGCAGTGAACAGTCCCGTCACCCCTCCCCTCCCACCCACCTACCCGCCGGAGAGCCGCAGATCGGCTTTGCGCCCTGTCACTGTAAGTCGGTTTGTACGTTCTTGTGTTTCACGTCAGTGGAGTCATCCCGTGGGCTCTGCCCTTCCAGCCTGGCTCCTTTCACTGTGACTAATATCTTTCAAGACTCATCCAGGCATCAGTACTTCCTTCGTTTTCATTGCTGTTGTGTGGCGATACCACACTGTTTGTCCAAGCTCCTATTGATGGGTACTGGAATTATTTCCACTTGGGGGCCATCACAGATATGCACAGCCACGGACAAGTCTTCTCGTGCGTAGATCCCTATTAAGAGAAGGCCTCAATCCGAAAAGACAGGTAGATTTTAACTTTTTAAAGAAACTGCCAGCCTGTTTCGTACCGTTGTAAAGGGTGAGCAGGCATGTTTTCGCCAGCAGTGAGCGTGGGCTCCGGTCCGTCCACACCCTCGGCAGCACTTGGTAGGGTCGGTCGGTCCATCTCAGTCCTTCTGATAGGGAGGTGTGGGTGGTAGGTAGTGGGATTTCATCGTGGCTCTCCTTGACGTTTCTTCCCGACTAGCAGTCCAGAGAACCTTTTCGTGGAATTTGCCAGTCATCTGTCTTTTCTGGTGAAGACGCTTGTCCGTTTTCATGAAGTTATTTTCTCATTGTTTAATTTTGAGCTTTGAGACATCCCTGTAAGAATTCTTGGATCAGTAAGTCTCAAGTTTGTCTCCAACTTGGCATCTTTCCAACCGTTCTGCAGCCTCTCCCTTCCCTGGGGACCCCAACTACCCAGGTACCAAGTGGCTCGAAGTCCTCTTTTCTCCTTCTTTTCCTCCTCCTCC
Source organism: Echinops telfairi (assembly GCF_000313985.2). Lineage (NCBI taxonomy): Eukaryota > Metazoa > Chordata > Mammalia > Afrosoricida > Tenrecidae > Echinops > Echinops telfairi. Next base: position 43,147,439 of record NW_022111357.1, read on the forward strand.
ATGTTGCATGTCAGATACTTTCCCTAGTGAGGTTCTCAAGTTCACCAACAACCCCTTCGGCAGTGTCTAATCTGCTGTTGATCGCATCCAGCGTCCTTTTCAGCCCGCGCATTGTAGCTTTCATTCTAGCAGCTCGGCTCGCTTCCTCTGCCGCCTTCAGCACCTCCTCTTCTAACTGCCTGCACTGCACCGTACCAACTTTTCAGACGTGCTTTGCAGCTCTTTCTAACATCTGCGTCTGTTCTGGTTTGGGTTTAACTGGCCGCCTCACGGGCCTCCCTTGCTGCATTCTTTGCATGCCTGGTCATCTTTAATTGGGTGCCAAGACACTGTAAAGTCTACCTTGTTAGGTGCTGGGTATTTTTGTATTCCTGTATAAATATCCCTGAGCTTTGTTCTGGGCCACAGTTCAGTTACTTGGAGACGGTTGGATCGTCCAGGTCTTGCATTTCAGGCTTGTTAGGCCGCTCTGGAGGCGTGCCCGGTGGAGGACTAATTACGCCCCCTGACAAAGGCAAGACCCTCGTGAGTGTTCCGGTCGGTTGGTGCCGGTGAATTCTGAGCTTCCCCAGCCGTGCCCGGCCCTGTCTGCTCTCCTGGCCCTCCTCCCTTGGATCCTCGGAGGCAGTTGTGTCCTGGATCTCCTGCGGTTTCCCTCACGTTCCTGTGCTGACCTGTTATCTGCTGGATTCAGGAGGGGGACGCCCCCCACCCCCCCACGGCTCTGCCCCGCTGTGCTTGAGCTCCGGAACTCCTGCTGTGTGCCTCGGTCTCCCTAGCCCCTCAGCCATGTTCTCAGTGTGAGGGGGGTGTCTTCTGGCTCTGCCTCAGTTTCCCTCTCTGTACCGAGGTCTCGGCAGCCTCGCAGGGCAGTGGCTGGGTGCTGGCACACCGAGTGACCCCGTTCCTTTCCCATCCTTTCGGGGATGGCTCTCCTCAGCCGCCTTCTGTTCAGGGTCTTGAAAGCCGCGCTTCTGTCCCCCGTGCCCACTTTAGCCGTGTCACGTGGGAGGGGAGGTCAGCCCCAGTGACCCCCGTCTTGACCAGACTAGGAGGGTAACCAAACCACAGCCAGTTATTCACGCGCCCATGCCCAGCGCTTAATCGCTGCGCCATCTGGACTCCCGTTTCGGGCCGTGGGTGGGACCTTTTCCTTCCCCGTGGCTGCCCAGTGTGTCCTCGCTTCTCCCGACCCAAAAGACAGAGAAGGCTGGATAACGAATGACCTGCCCTGAGAGCGGTCGGCGATGCCTGTTGGCCTTGCCTTCCCCACTGAACTTTGACCCTCATAGAGTTCCTGTGGCCTGGCCTGACACTGGGGGCAGAGGACACAGGCTCTGGACACTCACCGTCAGAAGCAGCCCCTGGAGTCTGTGACCCAGGCCGGAACTGGCCCCCTCCCCTGGGAGCTCCTCTGGGCTTTGTTCCTTTGTCTGAGTGTCCTGTTTGCAGAACCCGGCACACCCCGAGCCCAGGTTCAGCTCAGTGGATCTGCCTTGCTGGGGCCGGGAGTTCCCTCCCTCTCCTTCCCCTGGGCACGCTATCCCACCTCTCTCTCTTGGTGCAGCCCAGCAGCTCCATGACGCCTACCTGCCCCAGCAGGGTGTAGAAGGGTCTGTGTTTGGAGACCGTCAGGGACAGTGGACAGTGGTGTCCAGGTCTTGGGATGCTATCGGGCCTCAGAGCCAGGAGTGGCAGGGCTGGACGCCTGCACCTGGTAAACTGACCCTGGAAACACCCGGTGCTTACTCAGTACCGTCTACTGGGCCCTGACAGTGTGGTCAGTCAGGCTGGGGCCAAGGAACCTGGTCAGGGAGAGGCCTTCCAGAGAGAAGAGCCAGGGCAAGAGGCAGCGCTGGGGACCTGAGTCCCAAAACCAGAAATTTGGAGTGACCTGTGCTGTTTAGGCCAGGGGCCAGGGGTCTGTGAAGTGGCCAGTTCCCCAGTGGACTGAGGATGGGCCTTCTTTCTGGAAGGTGAGAACGGCCGGGTCCTGGGCATCTCGGCGGGCGTTCGGTACGTGCAGCTCCCGACCTACTCCGACGTCAGCTTCTTCCAGGTGGACGCAGAGCACCAGGAGACGCCCACCCCAACACCGTTGTGAGTGATGCTGCCGGGTCTGGGCAGTGGCCATGGTGGGGCAGCATGGGCTGGGAGGGGGATGCTCTGGAAGGTGGCTGTGCCCAGGGCCTCCCCTCACTCGTGCAGCGAGTGACTCCCGATGGCAGTGTGGAGCAAGCAGGTGCCACATGCAGTTGACCAGAGCCCTACAGCCAGCCCCAGCCCCTGAGACAGCACATGTTCACATAGAGCCTGGGCCTCCAGGACCCTGAGCAACCTGCTCCTGACCAGCTGCCCTCTTCCCACCAGGCCCACCTCCTTCCTCCCCTCCCCCTTCTCCCCTGCGTCCAGCCTGTCTCTGCCCCTCCCTCCTCCCTTAGCTTTTTTTCTTCCTGCTCAGAGAGGCCCTTCTTTACCGCTCTGCAAACCCCACCCTGGAACTGGGGAGGGAGGTGGACCATCAGGCTTGTCATGGCCAATGTCACCTTCACAGAGCGGGTGGGCACCATCTGAGGCCAGCAGGCTGGTCTTCCCAGTGACGATGCCTGTCCTGTCTCACACTCAGCCACTCTGGCCCCTTGGGACACACGCCATTGTGTGTGTGTGTGTGTGTGTGTGAGAGAGAGAGAGAGAGAGAGAGCTCCTTCCTGAGGATGAAATATGAAAGGAGTTAGGATGACCAGAAAATGCTTTTCAGGGTAAAATTCCAAACTCAGGTGAGTTTGTTTTGAGCTCACCTGACTAAGACCCGACCCCTCTTCCCCTTGTGTCCCAGTCGAGCTGCTCCGAGGGGTAGCCCAGGCAGTGACTCTCAGAAGTAGACTGCCAGGCCCGTCTTCCAAGGTGTCCCAGGGTGGATTTGAACCAACAGCTTTTCGGTTCACAGCTGAGCATATTGACTGTTTCCACAGCCCAGGGCCCTCAAGCCTATTTAGCGCTATAATGCCAAGCGCGACGTTTTCATAACATTTAATTATAACATTTAGTTATAACATTTATTATAAATCCATGGACCAATGTGACAATTTGGTTACGTTTAAAAAAACATTGCAAATTTTATATTTTTAAATATATTTTGGTTGTTATGTATATTGATAACTATGAAAGTAAAGAATAAGAACAAAACATTGCATTTCCTGAGATTAAAAATTCAGGCGTTACAGGGTTAGGACCGATTTCTCCTTCTCCCCCCAAGGAACAGAGCTGCTCGGTCCGGTCGGGCAGGGATATTTGATGCTTCTCAGATAGAAGGGAGGAAACGGGTCTCAGGTTTCAGAAGCTGGCACCTCTGCTGGCCCTCAGAGCTCTGAGGTGGAGGCAGGGCCTGAGCCATGGAGAGGCCAACCTCAGTGCCACTCACAGGCAGCACTCAGAACCCAGGGAACAGCCGGGCAGCCAGGGGACCCTCTGTGCTCTCTGCCAGGGGCCCAAACCTTCTCACCAGCCACGAGTCCAAGCCCCTGGGGAAGATGGGCTGCGGTGGCATCGTTGAGAGCAGCGCCTGCCCTTCCCAGCCCGGAGACCCACCCTCCTCCTGGTTTCAGGTGATTGCCTGACCCCAAGCCTGGCTGGGCAGGAAGCATCCCAAGACACACTGCCCCACTGGCTGGCCCTGGGGTGACCTCCTCTGTCCAGCCCCAGGCCACTGTGCCCCTCCCTACCCGCCACCCCCTTCGGGGTCATGGGATGGGAAATCCAGCCCTTCGTTTCCCTCCACAGTGGGTTTGAGTGCATCACTTACCCTCTGTGGAGCCCTGCATCCGTGTCCACGGGGCTGGAGCTCAGGGCGGCGGAGGAAAGTGCCGGAGCTGACCCGCCCCTCCCCTCAGCCAATGTGCAGCCAGTGCCAACTGGGGACACCCTGCAGGACCAGGAAGATGGCCCCTGCGACCCCCCTGGTGAGTGGATATGATGGCTCAGGAAGGCTGGGCAGCACAGGCTCGGGGTTCGGAGTAACGTGGGAAAAACCAGCTGCGCACTTTGGTGGAACGCACAGAGACCAGCAGGCCTTGTGCGGCGCACAGGGGCCTTGAGAGGACGCTGAGGGTACAGGGGCAGGCGGGGCGGTGTTCCAAGGAGCGCGGGAGGCACACTGGTAAAAGCGCTTGGTTGCTAATGGAAAGGTCAACGGTTTGAAGCCACCAGTCTCCGTGGGGAGAAGAGGCAGCCGTCAGCATCCATAAGGGTGGCAGCCTCGTTCTGAAAGCCAGTGCAGCAAAAGGCAGCAGCTGGGTGCATAATCTCCGGGGCCGATGGCGGGGAGGTTGGGGGTACAGGGGACCTACTAGATGATGAAGACAGCGTCCCACGATGGTGACACGGCTCGTAGTAATGCATTCAAACCGCTGACTTGTGTGGGACTGGGGCTCTCCACCCGTCAAGCGGCTTAAACACAGTAAGAAAGCGGATTGCAGTGCGAGCCAGGCTAGGCCAGGGCCTCCCTGTCCTGTCGCCAGAATGGATTTGAGAACCGTAGGTTGGTTTTGGTTTTGGTAGGGGCGGGGGAGGCTTGGTAGCAGAGACATGCAGCTCCGTGCTGGCTAGTCCCAGGGGACGGGTCCATGCTGCAGTCATGTGGTGCCCTGGAAACTCCTAGCATGGCCATGAGCCCCCAGTTGACATCGGTTGATTCTTGGTCCAGCCTGAGCCTGACAGTGGGAGGCTCCTGTCCAGAGCATCAGTTGTGGCTCCGTCAGGCTGAAGCTGAGCCTGGGTGGCCCACCAAGGCCACGGCCCGTCCACCCCAACCCACTGCCTTTTGGCCCTGGGGTGCCCCCCTTTCCAGATAACTCCATCTGGGCACAGCCTCTGGCCAGCAGCCCCAAGCACGCTGAGGACTGGCCCCCAGGTGGCGGCGTCTGGTCAGTGTTCCTGGGGGAGACCAGGCCCTGGGCCCAGCTCCTGTAGCCGGTGCCAGTCTCGCCTCGCCCAGACTGTTCCAGAATGATCACGTGAGCCGGGCGCCGAGGCTCGGAGTTGAATCAGAGTTTAATCACTGCCATTATTGTGTTCGGGGATGTGGCGTGCTCCCATGACAAAGACGTGGTTGGCATCTTAACGCCGGGAACAACCTTGATGTGCAATTGGCGGTGGGGGCGGAGGCATTGGTACCCTGCATCACTCGCTCAGGGAGGGGTTCTGGGAGAGGGTGGGGGTCACAGATGGATTCCCAAAGTCAGAGCCGGGCACCCTGGAAAGCCCATCTGATTCTTTCAGAGGTGACAAGGGAGTGAGGGTGTTCATGCGCAGGGAGTGGGGGAGGCCCTGTGTGCTTTGGGGCTTGGTGCCATTGCACACGGATGTCTGGAGAGGACGTCACGGGGCCTGCATGTACCACCACACAGGGTGGGATGGGGGGGGATCCAGGCCCGGGTGCTGGGTTTACAAGGTGCGTGGGACACAGAGCAGGAAGGTCCGCACTGCCCACTGGATGTCCAGGTCCAACTGAGCAGACAGAGAGGGTGGGGAGTAATGCGCATCCCCCAGGGGGGCTTGTAGGTGAGAGGCTGGCCAAGACGGCCTTTGTCACCCCAAGTGTGCTTAGCTCTAATGCCCCTGCCCCCTGGACACCCAGGCACCTGCTGTCGCTCTAGGAAGCACCCGGAGTCCCCACAGATGAACTCACCCTGCCCTCTTCCCGTGCGGGACCAGCTCCCAGAGCCTCCCCACAGGCTGGTGTGGAATGCCCGCGGCTGGGCTGGGACCACCCACAGACTCACCCAGCAGGGCTCCGACGGGTGGCCCTTCTCTGAGCTGGTCATGGCTCTTCTATGACAGCCCATGGAAGCCCACCTTCCCGGAGGCTTGGAGGGACACGCTCCTGTACAACCAGCTAGGTTTGAAGAAAGACCCTGAGTTTGGCACCCAGCTCTGGGCACCCCTCAGTGGCCCTGCTGGAGCTCCACCTCCCTAGCCCGGCCCAGGGAGCCCACTACACCGAGGGAGCAGCCCTGAGAGGTGGGGTTGCTGGTCTGTTTTCTCTGGAAAGCCTGGGCAGGGAGGACTGCTCAGGAATGCCCGCCCTCCTCCTCCCATGTGTAGGGCCAGCAGCCAGCCAGGTAGGTCTGGTTCAGGAGGGCACTGCTAGATGGCAGGCTCTGGGGCTTGTGGGGGCCCAAGGCCCATCTACCAGGCAGGACCAGTCCCCCATCCCCTTGGGAAGAATTGCCATAGCAACTGGATCATTGGTGACCCCAGGCCCCAGGCAAAGCACCCCTGGACTCACTAAAGCTGTGCGCATGAGGTAGCTGTTCTAGGACACACGTGTGGGAACAAACACACAGCCATGACCAGACTTGGCAGGACTGGGGTGGGGCGGAGTCCTCTCTTGCTTCTCGTCCCTGCCTTACTTTCTGTCCCGGACCCTGGTTTAAAGAACGGGGTTCGTCTCCTCACAGTTCTGGAGGCTGAGTGTCGGCCGGGTGGAAGGCCTGTGCCCCTCGGGTCCTGGACAACCCTCACAGGGCCTTGGCCTTCCCCAGAAGTTTCTCACTTCCAGGTCTGATCGCCCTCTTTAAACTCACAGGGATGGGCTTCTGGCCCACCCTGTCCTGATCTGCCCTCCAACATAACAAAGAGCCCCCATCCCCACAGGGGTCCCTTCCACCCCATAGTGGGTGAGGCCTCCAGCGACGGGTGGGTTTTCAGGGACACCGTTCATAACACACCAGGATCCCCTTGACAACAGATGACCTGGTCTTTTGCCCGTCCAGTCAGTAGTGCCTTCTGTTCCTAGAAGGTTCAGAGTGAACTTCGCCCCCATTCTCTTCTGAAATGCTCCCTCCCACGTCATCTTCAGAGCTGTGGCGGTGTAGCGGTCATGCATTGGTGCTGCTAACCTCAAGGTCAACGGTTCAAAACCACCAGCCTGCTCTGCAGGAGAACGATGAGGCTTTCTGCCCCCGTGAAGAGTGCCACTTCCTGTGAAGAAGTGCGGCCAGAGGGGTCCTAAGAAGCCAGGATGGTGAGACTTCATGTCACACACTCCGGACATGTTGTCGGGAGAGACCAGTCCCTGCAGAAGGACCTGGTGTCGGTAACGTGGAGGGACAGCGAAGGGGAGGAAGGTCCGCAACGAGATGGGTTGGCACCGTGGCTGCAGCGATGGGCTCGGGCACCGGGAGGATTGCGAGGCTGGTGCAGGGCCAGGCAGTGTTTCGAGTGGTTGTGCATAAAGTCCCTATGGGTCAAAAGCCACTCGGTGGCACCTAACATCATCATCGTCTCCACGGGGTCCTTTCTCCAGAGACATGAGCGGGACACCACCTGGACGACCCCCTAGACACACGCACACACATTCATCCTGCCCTGCTCAGGGCCATGAGCCCACTAGTAACTGTCTGTCCTCCCTTGGGAGGTGGTAACTGGCCTCTACAAACAATCAGGATGCCCCCAAAGAAAGCCATTCTGTTGTGGTCAAAATTGCATTTAGTTGTAGGTAAGAGAGCCCCTCACAGTAACCATGGCGGGCATGTTCAGGAAGCCCAGTGCCAGCTCAGAGCTGGGAGGGACTGGCTCCTTCACTGCCAGTCTATTAGCCGTCACCCCACCCACAGTCCAGTCCGAAGCGGAGTCTAGAGTAAGGTGACCAGATTTAAAGCAGGACACCATTGACCGGGGAGGGGCGGTGTTCTTGATTAAAAATTTGGTCTATATGGACCAAATACACCGTTCCCTAGCTTGTCGTGCATTCTTTCCAAAAACCAGGACTGTCCCGCCAAATGCGGGACGTCTGGTCACCTTAAAGATCCAAGAGGAAGGCCTCATCTATGCCCACAGCTCCCCTGGCTGTGAGGGAGACTGGGCAGGGTAGGGTTGACCCTGGAGGTCTGGGGACTGAGCAGACACGGGGTAGTGCCAGAAGGGACCCTAGAGTCAGAGAGTCTCAGGGGTCAAAGTGGGCAGTGCCCTCCTAGCTGCTGTTCCTCCAAGAAAATGACCTCACATGTGGGCACCTGGGCACGGGCACCTCTCACAAGTTGTCTTTGTCCATTATTCCGAACGAGCTGATCAGATGCGCCGTGACCAGACAGCTGTCCCACGGGGTGATGAATCAGGAAGCTTCTTCTAAGAGTCAGCCAACTTGTATATTCTCAAAGAAAGAAACCCCTCCTCCTCCTCCTCCAAGATCCTCCCTCCCTGCTGGGTCACGACCCCGTCTCCCTGCAGTGGCCCTGAGCTGCCGACAGCAGCTGTGCGGGCAGAGTGGCAGGGTAGGGCGTGCCTGTGCTAGTGCCAGCATCCAGTGCCCACCTCTGCGTGTACCGGGAGCAGGCCAGGAGGAACCAAAGGCTGCCAAAACCTGCTGAGGTCACACTGGTGTAGGCTGGGGCCTCGTCCCACCCAAGTGGTGTCCCATAGAAGAGAAGAGGCTCAGCTCAGGCCACGTCACAGAAGAGGCAGAGGCTGGAGTGATGTGTGTCAATGAGTCAGGGGACAGCCGGGGGCTCTCAGAGGCTAGGGGACAAGGCAGGACCCTTCCTGGAGCCTTCCCAAAGGGTCTGGCTCTGCCTCCAGGTTTCTGTTGTCAGATGCCACGGAGAAGGAAACCCTGCCCAGCCCTGTGCCCGCCTCACCATGGTCTCTGTGCCCGAGCCCATGGGCGCAGCCCCTGTGTCCGTCCACCCCATCAAGGCTCTTCCTCTCTGTTGCTGTCCCTCCACCTCACCAAGCATGACGTCCTTCTCCAGGGACCGGTCTCTCCTGATCACATGTCCAGCGTCTGTAAGTCGAAGTCTTGTCATCCTTGGCTCTAAGGAGCACTCTGGGCTTACTTCTTCCAGCACAGATCCGTTTGTCCTTTCAGCAGTCCGTGGTACTCTCCACATCCTTCTCTAGCACACAGTCCGATGCATCGGCTCTTCTCCAATCTTCCTTATTCAGTGTCCGACTCACACATGCACAGGGAGGCCGCGGAGAAGACCATGGCTTGGGTCAAGCGCACCTTGGTCCTCAAAGTAACACCCTTGCTCTTCAGTACCCTTAAAGCGCTCTTGTGCAGAAGATTGACAATGCAGTATGTCTTTTGATCTCTTGACTGCTGTTTCCATGAGCATTGATTGAGGATCCAAGTAAGCCAACATCCTCGACAACGTCAACCTTGCCTCCATTGATCATGATGTGACCTGTGGGTCTGGTTGTGAAGATTTGGGTCTTCCTTACAAGTTCTTCGCTTCCTCCTCACGCTCAGCGAGCTAGGCTGTCATCCGCATAGCGCAGGTTGTTCATAGGTCTCCCCCGCCCCCCCACCCCCACCTGCGCTCTTCTTCGTCTCGTCCTGCTCCTCTGGTCAGAGCAGCTGGCCTCCAGGACACTGAGCAAATGGACGTCTGTTGTCCTAAGCCCCCCAGCTTGTCGTACTTCGTTGTGGCCGCCCCAGGTTGGAGACATCCATCCACCAGCCTCTCACTGTGTGCGCCTAGATATCTCCCGAAACGTCCACTCACGGTGCCCAGCCAATGGGCAGTCTTTTCTGGGACAATTCAATTGACCTCCTGAACTAGGTTTGGACCAGAGACTCTCTAGGGTGATGCCCCTCCTTGTGATGGCGCCCTGGGCAGGTAGCCATTCAAAGCTCCTAAAGCAGACTGTCATCGAAACTCTCTGGTTGTCTTTAACCAGCACAAGAACGTGTTGGGCTGGGTTCTCTGGAGAAGCCCAACCAGGGACGCTGTATGTGTGTGTCTAGAGAGAGATAGGTGTATCAAGAAACAGCTCAACCTGTTGAACACTGGATTATACACCCATCCAGATCAAGTCCGTGGGTCAGATGTCTGCTGGAGGCTTCTCTGGATGCCTATAGCTGCAGGGGCTAACGAACAGGAAGCGGGAAGGTGTACCAGGAAGAACCCCAGGCTCATGGCTGCCGAGCTGAATGAATGAGAGATGGGCCGGACGAGTCCCAGGTCGGCAGTCTGCTGCTGGTTGCTGGGACGGGCAGGCTCTCTAACAGGATCCAGATCCTGCGGTGGAAGTCAGCCAGATGCCACCCACTGTCCGTCGATACTGAGAGCAGGCCACACCCTGAATGCAACCTCCCTCGATCGTATCCCGGCTGTGACCAGATTAAGGAGGTCTATTCCCCCCACAAGCTGCTTCACAGAAGACCCCATCCTGGGGTTGACCACACTGAGTTAGATCGGATCTTGGGGGAATCCTGGCCAACCCTCATTGACACACAACCTAATCATCACACATGACATCTCAGTTAGAGCCCAGAGGCCCTCGGCCCATAGCAAAGGTAAGCTCTCTCCACCATTGCCAGGAACGCTGGTCCCTGATTCCTCTTCCTCTGTCTTCTGGCCTGGGCCACCTTGTGGGCCAAAATGGCTTCATGAGCGCTGCCATCTCGCCCTGGTTCCAGCCGGCAGAAAGGAGGAATCCACACCCCCTGCCTCGGACATCTCATCGGCTAGAGCCTGGCTGTCGAGTGCCCTGAAATTGATTCTGACTCTCAGTGGCCTGCTGGACAGAGCAGAGCTGCCCCCGGGGGTGTCCAGGCCTTTCTCCTTGGCACCTCCAGGGCTCCTTAGAACTCAGCTCTGCGGCCAAAATGTGCCAGCTGGAACCAGGTTCTGGCCAGAAGAGCTGGGCAGGGGTGTGGAGTCAGCCTGTGGTCTTGGCTGCTGGGACGGGAGGTACCACCCCAGACTGATACCTGCTGGGCACTTGTGGGTGCTGAGCTGAGCATCTGGGGTAGGCCCAGACAGGCTTGTCTGAGAGCCAAGAACTCAAGCCAGTGTCTCCAGGCCCCCCTGGCCCTCCTGTTACTGAGCCCGATCAGCTAGAGACACCAGGGCCCCACTCCCCAAGCCAGCTGGTCCCCTAATGTATTTGTGGACCACGCCATGCAGATCCAGACTCCAGGACCATCAGCCAAGCAGCCTGATGAGAGTGTTAGACCCAGGGAGCAGGGCTGGCGTGGGTGGGTGGGGAAAACCTGGAGGGACCAGTATGTGCTGAGAGGCACCCCGGCAGCTGGAGCACCTGCCTGCTAACTCGGCTTGCGAGCAAGGTATTCCCAGGAGCCGCAACAGGTAGCACTGGGTGGGGGGATCAGGTCTCTGTTGGCCCCCGTGACTCTGCCCGTCGGCCCAGCTTGAAGATGAGACGTCATTTCAGAGTGTTCTTGACCACTTCCGGGTTCAGAGGTGGGCGGGCAGGAGGGCGGCATGGGGGATATGGAGATGGAGCTGCCCGAGACCCAGGCTGGGTGCCATCCTCATTTCTGGCATTTGGGGCCACTCCAGCTTGTCCCTAGCTGGGCCAGAGGGGGCTCCTCCCTGACTCCCACTGCACTGGACGGAGAAACGGGGCCAGTGCATCTGTTGCCAAGTAAGCCCTGTGTTCAGTCTGACTGAGACCCCTCTGTGCCCAGCAGGCCAGGACCAGGAAGAATCCCGGCCTGCCTGTGGGTGAAGCCCCCAGGTCCCCCCAGGAGCAAAGCTCGCCCCCCCCCCAGACTCGGTCCTACCTGCACCTGCCCGTCACCCCCCATACCTGCACCCCAGGGACAGCTTGTTTTCTTGGAACCTCATAGCAGTCCCCTACTGCCCCCCGCCACCACCCTGCCTGTGTGCCCACCTGACCCCATAAACAGGGTGCCTCTTGCACTCCCACTCCCCCAAACAGAGGTTCTCAAGCCTAAGACGTCCCATCGGACACCTCTCCCCTTCGGATCTGTTGGTCAGTGAAGGAAAGTACACCCAGTCCCCCAGCCAGACTTGATTCTCAGAGACCTCACCCCCTTCTCCAGGGGCCCAGTGTCAGTCAGGAGGTGCCAATGCCAAGGCGAGAATGTATTATTCTGTGGATAAGGAAATCCTTCCGTAGATTGTTTGCAACTGTCGGGAAGAGGCCCTTTGCGTTTGGTTTAGAAGACGGCGGTTTCACGGCGGGAACAATGGCCAGGGTCTCTGGAGCGCCAATTCCGGTGAAATTACAGCACCCAGACTTCAGCGACACCGCGCATTGATTTTATATTCAGAAAGATTTTTATATTTAGTCTCTTAACCTTTTGTGGTGCCCCCCCACAGCTTTAAACCGGAGAACCCTTTTATGTTAATTGTTGGCAGTGGGGTGCCAGCCTCCTCAGCACCCCTCCCCTTCCCCAGTAATTTAAGCCCATCCAGTCCTAATGCAGGTGCTGGTAATTGCAGGGCGGAGGAGCTACGGCCCAAGGGCGGCACGCACGCACAGAGCCCAGCGCTCACACAATCTCCTGGAAATTGGACTTGGGGACATTGTGGGGGGGACTTGTATTCGTTTCCTCTCTCTCACTGCCCCTCAACCTCCCGGGAGCGGTTGTGGGAGTGATTCCCCTCTTCAGCAGGTTGCCCAAATGGCGACACCGGTCAGTTTTAAAATGCAAGGTGCCCTTAGCTGCCGGCTTCACGCTCACCAATAAAAGCGGAGGAGCATGGAGGAGTGTTTGGGGACTTCGCCGCCTCCTGGGATGCCCACAAGCCTCCGTGTTAATTGTCTGGTTAATTATGGCCGAAGTAGCATGAAGGACCCACATTTTGAAGGGAAACTATAAAAACTGCCCCTTAGGGACCCAGCAATGTCCCAGAAAAAAAAAGCAAAAAAAAAAAAAAATAATTCCAAAGCCAAAAGAAAAGGCAAAAAAAAAAAAAGAAACGAACCAAGAAAAAGCCCGCCGCCCAAAAAAAAGCAAAAAAAGCCAAACAAAACCCCCCCAAACTCACTGCCACGTAGTCACTCCCAACTCGTGGCAAGGGACGCTGTAGGACATAGTAAGTCTGCCCCTGTGGGTTCGTCACGGAGTAGAAAGCCCCAGCTTTCTCGCACAGAGCGCCTGGTGGCTTTGAACTGGTGACCTTGCAATTAAGCAGCCCAGTTCGGGAACCACCATGCTATGGTCAAACCCAGCAGCTGAGGTTCCTGAGGCCCGTGTAGCAAGGGCACACATGCTGACGGCCTTGAGAAGCAGGGTTCTGACTGATTTTCGGGCAGTCGCCAGACCCGTCTTCCTAGTCTCTCTTAGTCTACCATCTCCGCCGAAACCTGCCCCCCACGGTTAATCCTGCTGGCATTCGAAAGGCCAGTGGCCTCACAGCCACCACAGGACAACCAAGTGGCAGACCCCCTTCAAAGCGTTCGAAACCAAAGCTGTGACTAAGCGGACTGACCTGACGGGGCCCAACCCAAGCCATGGTCTTGTTCTCACTTTGTACGTGTTTGCACGCCGGACACTGAAAGGGTGGGCAGAAGGGGGGCTGCTTTGAATGGCAGCGCTGGTGAAGAGCAGTGAAGTGCTGCAGACTGCCGGAAGAACTCACCCGTCTGCCTCAGGAAAGGCAGAGCGCCTTGGAAGCGAGTGAGGCTTGCGCTGGGTCCTCAGGAGGGACCCATCGCTGGAGAAGCGCATGCCGCTGGGTAATGCCAAGGGCCAGTGAAAACATGGGACAACCTCAAGGTGACGGGCGGACAGGGTGGCTGCAGCAATGGACCCCATCAGAGCAGCGATGGCGAAGATGGCGCAGGAGCAGGCAACGATGCTTCACTCTGCTGCGGAGGCCGACGCCGTGAGTTGGAGCTGCCTGCACCGGACAGTCAGCCCTGCGGTGGGCTAGGGGAGGCTTCACCTACGTTCTGTTAGGGGTACCTGTGCTTAGCATCGGGGCTTAATCTCCCAGCATCTCTTCTCCTCTCAGGACTGGTTCTTCTCCAAGATCCTCCTGCCCTCCCCCTTCTGCACAGTTCAGCCGGGAAGCCATGATAGGGAGCAGGGGCACGAGGCTATGGAGGGCCTCACAGCCTGGGCAGGGTGAGGAGGGCACCAGGCAGGGATCAAGCCACCACAGGGAGTAGGAGCCCAAAGGAGAGAAATGGTCGACATTGGGGGACTGGTCAAAATAGTCCCTCTATTCAGGGCAGTAGAAGGCAGACTCCTGCCTTGCTGTTGGACTGGGAAGTTCGTAGGGAAAAGCAGAGAGGGAGTGTGAACCTGAGGTGTTGCCTTAGAAATGAAAGCCGTGCATGCATCGTGGGTGGCATTGCCAAGACAGGTAAAAATAAGCCCGGAGGTAAGTGTGTGTGCATATGTGTCTGTGCATGAGTGTGTGTTCCACTACTGCCTGGCTCACAGAGGGCCTGGGGACTGAGGCACGCCAGCAGCAGTGAGCACACGCAATGCCCAGGGAGGGGCTTGCAAACACCACTCCCCACTAAAGGAGCCAGGTCCCGTGGAGAAGTGGCTGAGCCCAGGATAGGACATCTTACCCTGCAGGAGAGGGAAGCAGAAGGGAGGGAGGTCTCCGCTGAGGAACCAGAGAGAGTAGGCAGGGGTGCCGCATGGCCCAAGGGTCTGCCTGGGGGACAAGGACAGGGCTCTGGCTGGCACCGTGGGGAAAGCTGGAGGGCAGCCTTCTTTCTCCCTGGGAACCTGGGCCGCATGGGTGTGCAGGAGCACGGCACAGAGTTGGAGGGAGGGTGCGTGTGCCCCAGCAGGCTGTGTACACATGTGAGTGAATATGCGTGCACAGGCACACGTGCCAGGGAGCTTCCTAAGTTCAGGGCAAAATTCCGTTTTCCCACAAGTTTTTTGAAGTCCCTAATATGCGTGTGAGCATGCATGGATGTGAGTGTGTGTTTGTGTATGTGTGCTAGAGTGTGTATTATATGGGAGCATGTTCATCTGCATGAGCATGTGTGTCTGAGGCTGTGAGGCTGTGTTCAGTCACATGCATAAATGAGCGTGCATGTGTCCATGAGTGTGAGAGTGTGTACACCTGTATGAGGATGTTTGTACACACGTGTGCCTGCGTGTGAATATGAAAAGTGTGAAGCTACCAGGAGTGGTGTATGGGAAGTATTGGACTGCTAACCACAGGTCGGGGGTTCACACCCACCAATCACACCAGATGGGAAAGATGAGGCTGGCTACCCCTGGAAGACTAGCCCCCCAGAGAGCCTATAGAACAGTGGTTCTCAACACGTGGGTCACAACCCCTTTGGGGTCGACCTTTTCACAGGGGTCACCTAAGACGATCAGAAAACACATAAATATTTCACAATATATACTCACATTGTTTTATGATTCATCACTATGCTTTAATGTTTAACTATGTTCAATTTGTAACCATGAAAATACATCCTGCCTATCAGATATTTAGATGAGATTCATAACAGTAGCAAAATGACAGCGATGAAGTAGCAATGAAAATAATGTTATGGTTGGGGGTCACCACAATGTGAGGAACTGTCTGAAAGGGTCGCGGCATGAAGACGGTTGAGAACCACTGCCCTAGAAGGACATCGAGTCAGGGCAGTGGGTTTTAAGGTGTGCCTGATGCAGGCGTGTGCCTGCTCATGTGTCTGTGACTAGGTGGGTGTGTTGTGCATGTGTGAGAATGTACATGTATGAGGATGTGTGAGAATGTACGTGTGTGAGGATGTGGACACGTGTAAGCATATGTATGTGTGAGCATGTATATGAGTGTACGTGTGTGTAAGCATGTGCTGAGTGTATGTGTTTGCACACTGTGTCGTGTGTGTACCTGGATGTGAGTGCATGGGAGTGCGTGCATGGGAGTGCGTGCATGCACCATGTACATTCTGAGTGGGTGTGAGTGGGCGTGGCTGGGTGCCTAGGGGAGGCTGGTCCCAGCAGGGCGCACACTAAGGAAGTGGAAGGAGGAGTCCGGCTGCTGGTCCGAGTTAGGGGGCCAGGGTGCTACTGAGCATGTGAGCATGCTCTCCTCGGGGATCTCCGGCTCTCGTACCGGGTGACTGCACCCATGGTCTCTGTGTGACCCACTAGTGGGCATGGGGCAGCACCCGTACTACAGGAGGCCCAAGTCTGCTCTGTTGACCAGCTCACCCCACACCTGGCTGTCTCTGTTCCCGACATAAGTCGCTGGCCTCTGGACCTCCCCTGCCCCCTGTGTATAAGGGACACTTAGCATCGCAGGACTCCCTAGTCGGGCATAGCCACTCCCTCACCGCCCGCCCAGTGGCCCTCCTCCGGCAGGGAGAACCCCACATGGACACATCTCCAGGGCCTTTCTGGTGGCAGCAGGAGTTCCTTATCTTTCAACAGGGAGCTTGCTGCCCGATGGACCTGGACCGGCTGTTTCTTTCCTCCTCTCCCGGACTCGGTGGTGGCCCTCACCTCCCCCTGGAGCCACAGGGAGGGAGGGCAATGAGACTCCAGGGCCTCTGAGCGAGAAACTTAGCACCGTCCCCACAGACCAGGCACCTCCTCCCCTGCACCCATCATCCTCAAGCAAGGCCTGTCTGTGGACGCCCCGCTCCGCGGCCTGTAGCAGGGAAGTTCAGTCTTTTCCAGAAGCAGGGGAGGCATGGCTCTTTTGGCTGCAGCAGTCAAACCCCAGGCATGGGGGGCAGGGGGCTCCAGCAGCCAGACCACCCACCAGGCAGCATCACCTCTAGGCCTGCACTCTGCTGACCTGGAGCTGCGTGGGCGACAGCCTGGGGGACAACTCCCTATAAGGTGGCCCCTCTGCTGGAAAGCTGCTGCCCACTCTCCACATCGCTCCCAGGCCTGGGATCTCTGTGCCTGGGATCTCTGTACCAGGAGAGGCCCCCGCCCCGCCCCCAGGCAGCGTCATCAAAGTGGCTGGACCAGGGCTGGGTTTGAAGTCAATAAAGGTCGTGGCATTTGAAGAGAGCCCTTGGGGCTGTAAGCCACGGTCAAGGGGTCTCAGTGTGATCCCTTCAGCCAGATCCTGTCCACCTGAGGCCTAGCACCTGGTGAAGGGTGCCCCAGCTGCTGGGGGAGTCCCCCAGGATGAGGAAGAGTGTGATATAGGGAGAACCTAAGTCCCCAGGGGCCTGGCTGCAGTGGACTTGGGGCCAGGGCTCAGTGGCCTAGGGAGCCCTCACTGACGGCCTGTCTGCCTGCCCAGGTGCCCAGGCCCAGCAATCTTGACTCACACTCCAGGCCTGTGGGACACCCTGGCGGTGCCTCAGCCCCAAGCTACTGAATTGTGTACAAACAGCTTGGATGGGAGGGAGGGGGTTGGGGGGCTGAAGGCGAGCAGTGGGCGGGTGTCAGAAACAGACTCTCGAAAGAACCCCAAATTAGCCCCCTGGTCTTGGCAGCGTGCCAGCAGAAGCAGCCCGCTTCCCCGCTCCGTCTGCGATCCCGCGAATCCCCGCGCCAGAAGGCGAGTGTGCGATCAGCAGCGTGCCTCTGAGCTATGGAGACACATCCGCGCAGTGTGTCTGAAGGGGGGGTGGGGGTGGCACCCAGCCCAGGTGGGGTACAGAGCGTTCAGCTCTTTTTAGAAAAAAGAATGTTGGGAGCAGGCACAGCGACAGCAACAGAATGCTCAAGTGGCAGCCACCCTGGGGCCTCTGATTCTCAGCATTGGGGGGGCAAGGCATCTATCAGAACGTCTGTCCCCCCCTGTTTCAGAAAGGAGAGGGGAAGGCCGGTGCTGGCCCAGGGGCTGAGGCTGTAGAGCCACACTCTGCCCAGGCACCCTGGTCTACCGCCCGCCCACCTCAGGGACTGGGGATCCCAAGGACGCCACTCGAGAAATAGAGATTGTTTGGCCTGCTCGTCTTCTCTTGCCATTGGAGCCAGGCCGGGTTCTCACAAAGAAGCATGTTGGGAAAGGCCTGAATTCTAAAGTGTCCTGTTGTAACGCGGGATACAGGGACCCCGGAGGCCGAGGGAGCCCTTGCCGGGACCCTGGAGGAGCCGCAGGCCAAGCTGTGCCGGTCTCTTCAAAGGCCGCGCGTCGTTTCTGCCTGAGTGATTCTAGGGTACAGCCAAATCAAAAGTGGGGGTGTTCCCAGGGGCTAGGGCCTCCATTTCCTCATCTGTACTTTGGGCTAAGGGGAGGGTTGAGTGTCTGCAAGGCACCTGGGACGCGCGGAGCGCAAGGCCTGGTCCCTGGACTGTGAAAGTAGATGTGGTGGTGGGAATGGCGGTGGGGTCGTAGTTCGATCATGCTGAGGTAGGGGGCTTTACCGAATGGACGTGGTTTCTCAGACAAGGAGTCGGAATCCAGAGCACCAGCTCGGAGGGAAGTTTATCACGCTGTGTTCACTCATCTCCTTTCAGGGTGATGGCAGGGAGGCTGGTGATGGCGTTGACAGTAGTGATGGTGATGTTCATGGTGATGGTGATGCTGGGGTGGTTGGTGATGGGGATGGTGGGAGGTTGGTGGTGCTGTTGACCGTGGTGATAGTAATGGTGCTGATTATGGTGTGGGTGGGGAGGTTGGGGATGATGCTGATGGGGTAGGGAGGAGGTCCAGGTGAGGGTGGTGATGCTCAGCGAGGTTTGTGCTGGGAAAGCAGTCATCAGGAGTCGGGTGTTCCCCTGGTCTGGAGGAGAGGAAGTCAGGGTACACGTGACCTCTCCACTCCTCCCCCCTATCTCCAACTAATACCCACGGGCAGGCAGCAGTGCAGGAGCAGCAGAGTGGAGGCCAAGCTGTAGAGGGGCCAGAGAGCGTCCCCCAGCACACGTGTCTGGTTAGCACACGGAAGCGGGGCGGGAGGTCTCTGGGATGGCAGGAGTCCTTTTCCTTAGAGGTGCCGAACACTGGACACCTGGTGGGGTGAGGGACCTTTGGGGGGCTCAGAGCCCAGCACCTGCTCCTACCTACCATTCTGGGGCCCACATGTCCCTCCGGAGCTCAAGACCCCGCTCCCAGCCTTGACTCCTGTGCTTGCCCTGCTGCTAACCACATGCCTTGGCTAATTGGCCTTAAAGGCTAATGCGGCGTGTCTGGTCACCTCTGCATGAGGCGGCCCAGCCCCGCGGGACCAATAACAGAGCAGTTTCATGAATTTGCTTAAATGCCACAAATGCC
>NW_022111357.1:43166413-43175190 GCF_000313985.2 Echinops telfairi
GGCTGCCCTTCCTAGCAAGGCACCGTCCTGCTGGCCCGGACGGACGGACGCAGCGGCAGGCACTTCACAGGACGGCCCTGCAGCAGCCCTGTCTGTCCAGGCCATTTCCCTACCTTCCACGAGGGCGCCCTACACAGGTGATTAGTGCGTCTAATTGAGTTGGCTGTAAAAAGATAATTAATTGGCATTTCCCTCCCACAGAGGTCAAGCTGCCCCCTCCCAGGCTGGCTCCTGTCCTCCAAGCCCCCTCCCGCTGGTAGCACAGAGGCCTGTATCTTGCTGATAAAGCCTGAAGTGTCATGACCAGCACCTTCAGGCTTTAGCAGTGACTCTGGGAGACAGAGCTGGGGGCGGGGGGGCCTGGCCTGGACTGCGGAGGGGCCGAGTGGGCACCAGGGCAGAAGGTGGTCCCCAGAAACCCACCAGGTCCAGCGCAGGATGCCTGGAGGCCAGCTGGGGGCCCTTACTCAGAAATATTGGCCTGCCGCCCCTCAGGACCCGAGAGAGGCAGGCTCCTTTCTCTTGGGTGGACTTCGGGGCCCACAGAACCCCAGTTTCGAACACCTACCTCTTCATCCCATAACTTGTCTCACTGACCATGTTAAACTAGCACAGGGCAGTGTGGGAATGCCCATCTGGACGCCAGGACAGCCCTGTGATGGGAAGGGCAGTGATTTCTTTTGAAAACTGCGTTCTCTGTGACCAGGAGTCACACACACACACACACACTGTTGCCGCCAAGTGGACGCCATCTCACGGTGACCCTCGTGTCCGAGGACAGCTGTGCTGCACCGGTGCCCGCGGCCGAGTCTGGGGCAGGAGTCGGCCAGGCCTTTCTAACGAGGAGCCTCCAGGTGGGCCCAAAATTCTGACCTTTCAGTCAGTAGCTGAGGGCCGGTTCGCCCCGCTGGCCGGCACGATGGTCAAGCCTGGGCCTTTCCTCGTCTATGGCTTGGCGTGACCTGGCCCGGGTGGCAAGCACAGGCAAACACGGGCAGCCCGGCAGGGGTGGGTGGGTCGGAGTCCACTCAGCCATACCCTGGCAGCAGGCCCAGAGCCCCTCCCGGACCCTCACACCACAGTCGCGCCCCCACCAGGGGACGAGCGGGAGCTGGATGCTGCCGGCATGGGGCCACCCCCAACCAAACTCACCGCAACCCTCCAGGACAGGGCAGACGTGCCCCTGTGGGCTTCCCAGGCTGCGACCCTTCATGGGGGCAGAAAGCCCCATTGCCTCCCTCGGAGAAGCTGGTGGTTTTGAACTGCTGGCCTTATGGTTAGCAGCCCAGCATGTAACCACACCACGAGGGTCCCATGGTGATGGGACACCGAGTAGAGCACCACCACAGCAGTGCATGCTGGCAGGGGGCTGGCTGCAGGCACCCCGGAAGCCACGGGTTTCATGGTTCTTTGAAAGTGGTGAAGCAGGACGTAGCCTGAAGGAGGAGAAACCTGGGTCCTGAGCCAGGGAGGCGCCGTGAAAGGGTGGGCTGAGCCCGGGGACCAGCACCAGGGGGCAGTCTGCTGTGCGCGTGATGTGGGGACCCTCTGGGGGCCTCGGGAATAGGGCCTGCCATGTTTGCTGGGGGCCTGGAGTAGGCGCTGAAGGCCAGGGGTCCTAGGACATCCCCTGAGGCAGGAACAGAGGGGAAGATGACGGGGTGGAGGTGCGGGCACCAGTGAAGGAGTCCGATGGATCCATCACTGGGGGGACGGGGGCAGAGCTGCTGGTGGCAGGCAGTGGCACCGAGTCAGGAAGATGGTATGGGGACACCTCCTTCAGGATGGGGAGGGGCGGCTAGCGGGTGGAGGCAGGTTGGGGTCATCTGGGTGGTGCAGTGTTCCATCTGTGGGAGGTGAGGTGAACGGAGGAGGGGGTGGCCTGCTCTGCAGACCAACAGCACCCAAGGGTGACTGGGGGGATAATGGCACCCGGGAGCCGGAGGCCTGCCGGTCTGTGGTGACTGCAGGAAAGGGTCTCTCTCACTGTGGGATGAGGACGGCGCGCTGGGCCTTGAGAGGCAGCCAGCGGCCCCCAAAGGATGCCCGCCCACCTCATTGGCAGGTTTCTGCAGTGGGGTTTGGAGTATCCTAAACACAAAGGAACAGGAAACAACTCTTGGGGGATAAGCCTAGGAAGCAGGGGGTGCCTGGTTTTCAGGAGGGGAAGTGGGCACCCAGTCTGCCCACCACCCCACCCCACCTTTCACGGAGGTCTGCCTGAGGAGCCTCTAGAGAGGGCAGTGGGCCGGTAGTGGGCGGCACCCAGCTGGGCAGAGGGGTGGCCTGAGGTGGGACTGAGCCACCAAGGGAGGGGATTGGGCTGGACTCTGGGGGTCAGGAGAGGGGCTTTAAGTAGCCTGGCTCCCATTTAAGCCATGGTGTATGTGGAGCCCGGATGGAAGAGGGAAGAGGGGCCCCGGCTGAGGTGTGGGGCACAGGGGCAGTGCCGGATGGCTGACGCCAGTGGCACGGATGTGAACCATGCTGCCGCTGCCGCCGCCACCTAAAACACAAGCTCAAGGACTCAGGGCAGACAGTGGCCGGAGGTTGACCCTGGCCTCCGGCTTGGGCGCCGAGGCAGAGTGCCTATCCCTGGGAAGGGGGAGCAGGCAGATCTGGGGTGAAATCTGAAATGGATGCATGACTTGTGAGTCGCCAGGTGCGTTTGGGGAGCGGGGTCCTGCACCAGCCCCTCCCGCAGCAGAGCCTGCCCTTCCTTGGAGAGTCCACTCCATGTGGCCCGTGGGGGGCACTCCTCAGCTCCCTCTGCCCCAGGCGGCATGGCTGCCATGCACAGAAAGCAGCACTGAGGCGGGAGAACGACAAGAAAGAGGCACCGTGGGGCCTGCAGCCAGAAGGCCGGCTCCCTGCGAGGGCTGAGGGCCACGTCCTTCTTTGGTGAACCGGTGCTGGTTGGCTGCTTCTCTCTGCAACGGGTTCCCCACCTTCCTCGGGCCAGGACCCTTTCTCACAGTTCCTCACGTGGTGCTGATCCCCCAACCATAAAATGATTTTCATTGCTACTTCATCACCGTCATTTTGCTACTGTGTGAAAGGGTTGTTCAACTCCCAAAGGGGTCACGACCCACAGGTTGAGAACTGCTGGTCTAGAACATAGGGTGCCCAAACTTATTTGGCCTACACCCACCCCCCTTTCAGGGGGGAAAAACCTACTAACAAATTAGCACCCCCAAGGCAATGAAACACTTTTGCACTCTCACCCATAATCCAAGATAAAGTGTAGGTGTCTGCTTTTGCAGCCCCTCAGGGTGGCTCTAGAGGTCCCTCTGGGGGTGGGGGGCAGTATTTCCCACTTTGAGGTGCACTGGTCTAGACCCCCCCAGAGAGCTTCCTTCTCTTTAACCCCCACCAAGCGAATGAGACGAACGGTGTGGAAGAAGTCGCACGCCTGCTCACGGGACCAGAGGATGTCTGATAGCCTCCAGGGACCAGGTGATGACAGATGTCAAGTCCATGTGGGTCAGAAGATGTAGTACTTACTTCATCTGGGGTCAATTTGAAAGGATTATAAGTGGATGGGGTAGAGTCTGGCCTGCCTGTCAATCAAGATATAACCAATGAGGCCTCTGTGTGGGCATGGCCTTCTCCTGAGAATTCTGGGAACTCCTCTCCTGTATTTCCTCCTTGGAGGTGGGTGATATCCTCTCTCTCTGCTTACTCCCTGAGAACACTCTACTGACAAGACACATGGCTCTATGCCCTGGGAGCCGGAGAAGCCACATGGACCTACCCTGATGCAACCAGACCTCTGGAGCTGGAGAAGCCACACAGAGACCCCTGCCAGCCCTGAGATGATTGCAATGCCACTGGATCCCCAAGACTTCCCACCCACTGTCCTGGGATCATGCTGCATTCGGGGTCATTACATATATTTCGTGAGTCTGAAGAGGACTTTATAGATTGGTATCGGACATGTGGGCTGATATTGGACTTATGGACTCGATCTGGACTGGGCTGGGATATTTTCTCAATATTCAATTGCTCTTGTATATAAACCTCTTTCTTATATACATATGTGTGTCTATAAATTTGTTTCTCTAGTCGACCCAGACTAACTCAGAGGACCAAGGCTTTCCTGGGTGGCCACTCCTGGTCTGATGAATTGATGAGCACCCTCCAAATACGTGTGGCAATCCTGCCCTTTCCCCCCCACTCCACCCCACCCCACGGTGTCTGTGGGCGCGGCCCTATTTGGGATGAGAGTTTTCTTCTGTTACGTGAATACAGCCCCACTCGTAAAGGGTGGAGCCTAAACTTAATCCCTCTGAGTCCTCGAATGAGCCGAAGAGTGCACAGATGTCAGGGGAGGATCATCTGCCCGTCAAGAAAGGCTTGCAAAGGAATCCATGTGACCGAGACCTGATTTGGACCATTAGCTGCCAGAAGGGTGAAGGGACCCTTCATTTTCTATCCCTCAGAGTGGCCCGCTGTGGTGTTGATGCTGTAGCCACCATTGGGGACAGTGACTCCTGGTTTCCACCGATGTCCTCTTCCCTCTGTCTGACCTGGTTGACTTCAGCGAGGTGGTCCCTCCCCAGAGAGCGTGCGGCCATGCCACGTGTGGTTCTCCATGTGGTTCTCTTCCGAGCACAGATGAGGCTTCTGAGCCTCAGGGGTCTCACCAGTGGAGCAGGGACAATGGAAGTACCTCTCTGCCCCAAGGTTCTTACAAGGCTTCTCAGACGCCCTGCCTTCGAGCCGGCGGTGCTGTGGTGACCCTGGGAAGGAACCTCTTAGGCAGTCCAGGCAGGTCCTCGGGAGAGAGGACCACGCTCCACACCGGCCCTGGTCACCCAGACTGAAGGAGGAGGCCGCTGTCCAGGCGGGGCTGGGGCACACACTCATGCACACACCGGAAATGCTTGCTTTTACATGCATTTCTCAGTCCTTCCCTTAACCAACCTCCTTCCTGTCCCCCACCCCACCCCCACCGAATGGTGTGTCGTAGGTCCAGGACTGAAGGGGCTGCCCATGAATGAGCCCAGCGTCCTCGGTGCTCCCTGGCTTTAGGTCCCCTTCGGATGGTCACCTTGGTAAAAGGTGCTTGTCTCCAGGTGATCGGGACAGAGAGCTGACGTCCTCATTGGCCAGGAGGCGCTCACGAAAGAAGCAGTGGACGTCAGCTCCTGCTGAGCCCGTGTGGACACCAGCCAGCGGCGCTTGGGAGACGGGAATGGCGGCGTCAGCAGCACGGTTCCCAGTCATTGCCCAGGACACGAAGAGCTGATGGAGAGGGGACGCTCGCTCAAGAATGTCCTTTGGGGGGACAGGCTCCACCTTGTAGAACCGCCGTAATGGGGAAATTAAGATCCCTCCAAGAGAGCTCGTTCTCCTGACTGGAATTTATAAGCGCTTCTGTGCGCATCCTCCCCTGTGCCCCAACACACACACACACCCCACCACCACCACCACCACCACCACCACCACCCGGCCCCCGAGAGTCTCTTCCGAGCACAGATGACAGATGGTCACCCTATATTCTCCAAGTGCCCCACCGAGGGGAGGGCCCAGTGAGAGGGTCCCTCCGGCAGACTGCATTAACACAAGTAGACATCTCCCTGGGCTGCCCCCCGTTCCTTCCCGCTGCCCACCTGCCTCTGCCCCTGAAGCCGATCCTGCTCTCCTCTCTCCCCACTAGGCACCACCCGGCTCCCCCCTGAGCTAGATGGCTTCTGCTTTCATGTTGGTACCCTCTTCTAGGACCCCCGAGAGCCCACCCCCTCCTGCACTCCCTTGTCTGGCTGCTCAAGCCACGGTCGGACCTCTCCCTGCCCTCTCCACGGTCCCCATTCAGTCCTGGCCCCAGGCAGGGTTGACTTCTGCTGCTTCATCTGCACCAACCTCAAAGCTGGCACCCCCTCCCCAACCTCACTGACCCCCGCCTCCCAGCAGCAGGGCTCAGGACAGGCAGGGGGCTGGGCATTGGCAGGGCGCAGGGCAGGGCTGCAGCCCAGTAGGAGGATGTAGTGGTGTCCGGGAGGGCACCTCGGGGCAGAGGGGTATCGGAAGGACCCGAAGCCTGGACAGGAGAGTCCAGGGTCCTGCGTGTGTAGGGTGCGCTGGGATGGTCCTGCACCTTCCTCACACTCAAACCCACTCCCCTCATGTCGACGCCCACTCCTGGTGACCCCATAGGACAGGGGAGAACCGCGCTGGTGGATTTCGGGGACAGTGACTCTTCAAGGGAGTAGACAGCCTCCTCTTTCTCCCACCGAGAAGCTGGTGGTTTCAAACTGTTGACTTGGTGGTCGGTAGCCCGATTCATACCCCACAATCAGCCTCGAGATGTATCAACTCAGGGTGCTGAGCACCTGCCAGGCACCACCTTGACCTCAGTGATTGTGGCTGTGCCTGGTGCTCTCCTGGATGACTCTTAAGTCGTGGGGTGATGATTCTTAAAGCCCACCCCCCTGACTTTCCCTGACGCCCCTCCTTCCTCAGGCAGGGAGCACATGCCCCCATGTTCCCACGCCCACCAGCGGGTGAAGCAAGGCTGTGCTGTCTTCTCTGATGTCCTGCTTGGGCCCGCTCCGCCCCACTACCACCCGGTCCTGTTCCTGCACAGCGACCAGGTAGAGTGACCCTCTGAGTGGGGGGTGGGGGTGGGGGGTCCCTCATCCTTTTGACCCTGGGCAGTTGTTCCCTAAGCAGGGCCTCTCATCCATTTGGCCCTGGGGTGGAGAGCAGGCTCACAGGGTGGGAAAGCCCTTCTCCACTGAGCCCTAGAAGTTTCACAAGGGAGACCTCTCATCGGATCAGCCCTGGGGGGCTGGGGGGGCGTTTCCCCTGGGTAGGACCCCCTCACCACTTATCCCTGGCTGGCTCACAAGGTCACCTCTACCACCCTGGGGGCTCATAGGGCAGGGGACCCTCAGTGCTCGGCCTCCAAAGTATGTGTCCCCCTCCCCATTCCCAATACTGAGGCCACACCTCTGGGGGTGCTGGAAAAGAAGGGGTCCCCTTAGAAGGCACCTTTCCTGCAGAAGGTGGGCTGCAGGTCCAGAGCCAGCCTAGAGACTGGGTGCCCACCAGGCACAACGCAGGAGCCAGCAGGAAGCAGGTACAAGGGGGGAGGGGGGGCAACCTCCTGCCAGCCCTGCCTTGTCTCTAAGCCAAGAGACTTTGAGGACAGAGGTCGCCTGCTGGCTGAGCCCCTCCGCCTACCCAGGCCCATGGCAGAGGGGGGATATCGGGTGATGGGGGCGCAGGGCTCTCAAGACTGGACCTAGGGTCACGTAGCGGTAGGAGAGAGCGTGATCCACAGCGGCCTCATGTCACAAATTACACCTCACAACACCTCGGAGGCCGATTTCCCCAAATAGACCCTGAGGGCTTCTTGGGGGTAGGGGTGCCAGGAAACCCTAGTGAGCTACCCTGCCCACCCTGCACCAGGCCAGGGCACTCCTGTTACCACAGAGGCCCCGGTACCACCAGGATAGCCTCAGGCAAGAGCTGGGGCCTTGGCCCAGAGCAGCCACCGTGAAGCCAAGCAGTCACTGGTCAGCAAGGACCCAGTGCTGGGTGGGCCAGGCTGAGCTCTGGCGGTGGGCTCGGTTTGCAGGCCTGGGCAAACCGAGTGGCCAGAGCATGCCACCACCCGATCCTGCGGCCAGGCATGGTGCCATGGTGGGGCCCCGGGGTGCTATCCAAAGGCCACTGTGGCCTGCAGCTCCTGCACCCACCTCCACCTGACTAAGACTCTGTCTCCATGAGTCCCCTTCACGAGCGCCCCCAGCAGGCTGGCCCCGGGTCTGAGGGAGCAGGATGTGCAGAGGCCTGCTGGGGCGACCTGCTGGGAGATGTGTGCTCATCTGGTTTGCCCCTCAGCCCCCCACTGAGATCTTGGGGTGCACTGCAGGGTGGGCAGCCCTGGCACTGAGCCTTGGTGCCGCCAGGACCAGAGGGAGGTGACTCATGGGGGCCTTCTTGCCCCCACCCATGTGAACCGCCCGTGTGCCTGGGTGACCAGCGTGGGTCCCAGCACAGCCTGGGTGGGGGTGGACTGACCATCTCCACCACGGCGCAACATCTGGAAGGATGCCTATTTCTTGTCGCTGGGGGACCCAGCTCGGGAGCAGACAGCACGTGGCCGCCACGTGCCTCTCGCCGCATCAGGCCACCATCCCCAGCTCCATTTTACAGACAGGAAGCCGAGGCCCCAGGGCGGCCCACCCTCTGGACTTGCTCGGTGAACCTCCTCCCCTGTATGCCCGCATGGCTGCAGGCGCAGGGCCGGCACCGAGGCTCCCAGGAAAAGAGACAGAAACAAGCATGTCCCCCCCCCTCCCCCAGCTCGGGCTGCGCCACCTTCAAAATGGGGAGGCCGAGGGACTGCACTCCCCTGAGGCCCACTTCCCAGCCCCCCGGGGAAGCAGCCATGTTAAGGATACACGGAGCCCCTGCTAGCGTGCTTCCCCGCGGCCATGTCCCAGACACATAAGCAGGGCCCGGTGGGGCCAGGTGGCCCCTGGACAGTCTGTCTGAGCAGTGAGGCTCTCAGCGCCCGTTGAGCAGTGAGGCTCTCAGCGCCCGTACCTCCTGCTGACCCCGTGGATCCCTCAGAGCATCTTCTGTCTGTCCATCTATGTGTGCTTGGGGGGTGGGTGGGTGTTGTGTTCTATAAATGCCTCCAGTCTCCTGCACTTGGCTGCTTCCTCAGGGAGGCCCCTCCCAGACTCTGCTTGGAATCCTCTGTCCTGGGACAGCCCGGCCTGCCGCCACTGCCCTGTGTTGGAGCGTGGGACCCACTCCCT
>NW_022111357.1:43175671-43185978 GCF_000313985.2 Echinops telfairi
TGGGCTTTGGACCTGGAGTGGATTTCCCCAACAACACATGCTCAATGAGTGTCACTAGTCCAGAGGGGGCTGGTGTGAGCCCTGAAGGCCTTCCCTGCCCGGCTCCTCTTGGCTTGGGCCCCGACACCACAACAGACACCCCGTCCGGCCGGTTGGGGGGGCGGGACTCCGAGCTGGGCTCCCCAGCAGGCATGCAAGCACGCACCTTCTGGAATGCTGAGAACACGGCCCTCCCTCCGGCCACAGTGCGGCTCAGGCAAACCAAAGGCACATGGTCTGTGGGCCCCATGTGTCTGTTTTGCATTTAAGAAAGGCTTGCCAAGAAGGGATGGCGGGATATGCATGGCCTCACCCCTGAACAGTCAAGGGGGGTCAGAGGGGTGGCACCTGGCAAAGTCTCCCCCCCACACACACTCCAGGTTCAGAGCTTGGGGCTGGGGCATCCCTGGCCCCTGCAGGGGTGGCTCTGGGCATGTATGCAGCCTGGAGACTAGTGTCACGGACTTGGGTGTGGGGAGGGCCCCAGCCCTGCAGCCATTTCCCTCCACACCTGAGGGCCTGCCTCTTGCACCAAGAAAT
The DNA here is from genome assembly GCF_000313985.2 of Echinops telfairi. Lineage (NCBI taxonomy): Eukaryota > Metazoa > Chordata > Mammalia > Afrosoricida > Tenrecidae > Echinops > Echinops telfairi. Next base: position 43,176,251 of record NW_022111357.1, read on the forward strand.
AACCATCTGCCCCACCCCCACCCCCCAAGCCTTCCTCAAATGGGGACCCCGTGGTATCTGTGCTCCCTTGTCCAGCCAGAGGGTGGCTCTCTCTAGGGGCTCCCTGCTGCCCCCTCCCCCAAGACAACTCCCGGGACACCCCACATGGTTCTTTAGGGCCAGGAGACCACTGTCCTGGCTGGGGAGCCAGCTCCAGGCCCCAGGCATGACTGAAGAAGGGTGAGGGATGGCAGGCCTCCCTCCCTCCCAGTGTCTACTGGGGTCATGCAGCTTTGGCCTCTGACGTGTATGGAACCCTGGGGTGTGGTCAGGGGTTATTGTGGCAGGAAGGGGGTGGGCACATAGCCAAGTTCAGCCAAGTTCTGGCTTCCTAAACAGGAGCCAGCCCAACCCACCACAAGGGTCCTCAGTGCCCAGGGGCTGGACACAGCCTGCTGGGCCACCAGGCAAGCCATCACTTGTCCCCCTCTGTGTTGACCCACCCCTGCGCCTCACTCACTCACTGTACCACCAAGTGAATACCTCCTGGCCCACATGGGCAGCACCTTCCCGCCCCACACTCTGGGATGTTCAAACAATAGCAGTAGCGGGTAGGGTGCCCCCTGCACAGAGATTCAGGGTGACGACACCCTGTAATTTCAGAGCTGAGCAGCTTTCTAATTTACATAGAAGGGTGGCTGCTGGGAGATGCACTGCCTTTTGTTCCAAACTTTGAGGCAAAAATTCTGCTTTCCTTTCTTTGCCTCTGTGAGGAAGCATTACCTTCCCAGCCCACCAGGAGGGCGTTTGGGGGACATTCACATTCCGTGGCCTCCCTGCCCCTCCACTGGCACCTCAGGGGCAGAGGTCTCCTTAGGGCCCATCACAGCTGGCATGCAGGTGGCTGCGAAGGGAGTCCGCACACAGCGGGAAGCCAGAGAACCATCTCCACTGCCCCCTCCCGCAGGGGCGGCCCAGCAGGAACGGGGGGAGGGGGGGTGTTCTCCCCCACAGGAGCCTGCTGCTACCGGCCCCCAAGGAGCGGGCTGTGCAGCCAGGGGAGTGGGCTCCAGTCTGGTAGTTCTCCTGCAGCTCTGTGCCAGAGGGTCTCGTCCCTGCCCTCCCGTCCACTTCCTCTGAGAGTGGGCTCTGCGTCAGCCTGTGGCAGTGCAGCAGCTTGCCTGGGGGTGTGGTGTGTGTGTGTGGGGGGGGCGGGGTTCAAGGTACAGGCCGGAGTGTCTCAGTCTCAGGGGGGGTTGCTCAGAAGGCTGCAGGGGCTGGGCCCCCTCACAGGGGACCCTCCCCTCCCAGGCCTCTGGCTGCCACATTCCTGTGGGGGGACATTCCTGTCGGATTACGGAATTCCACCCCGTGACAAAGAGCCTGTCAGTTCCTGAACATGTGAACCAGGCCGGCTGCAAAGGCTGGACTTGATTAGAGACGGGCGGGGACATGCCCAGCGCACTCGGGGTTCCTTCCCTGGAAGCGGGGGTGGGGTGGGGGTACCTCTCTCAAGGCACTTGCGGCTACCCTGAAAGCAGGGGCACCTCTCCCAGTGCACACAGGGATACCCTAGAAATGGGAGGCACGCGGGGCTGCCCTGGAAGCAGGGGGGATCAGGGTGTGCGTGCTCAGAAATGCAGACCTGGCCCTGTGGGGGTGCAGGCAGGCCACCACAAAGGACCTTGCATAGGTAGGCTCCTGGCCAGCTGAGCGACCCCCCAGAGCCAGACCCACAGCGGCCACCTGAGCCTCCCCCTATAGGCACCCTCTTTGGCCTGGAGAAAAATGGCTTTAATTAAGACTTCTGTGATTAGTCATTTAATCAGTCATTAGAGCCACACAGATGGCTCCCATTAATGTGGTATCCTTCAGTGGGGTGGCTGCTCCACGCCCAGCCTGGTCATGGCTGCGGCAGCATCCGGGCTCAGCCTGCAAGAGGCTGCCTGCAGGAGCAGCTACGAGACCAGCCTTCTAGCCTGGCTCCTCACACCCTGAGCCACCCGTGAGGGATGTCAGGACAGCCGGCAGCCTGGTCCCATCAGGTCACGACCATTGGTCAGCCATCAGGCAAGAGAAGGGTCGGGTGCACAAGCTCCCAGCGTGTGAGGTGCACCGGACGCCTGCTCCCTGAGGCCATCGGCTGTGCCCACGGGCTCCCGTCTGTGCCACAAGCGCCAAGGCCAAGGCTCTGGCAGCAGCCCACGGGCCTGCAGGTGCCCAGCCCAAGGTCAGGAGACCCATGTCAGAGGTCCTGCTCACCCAGCGGGGCCCAGCCCGGCGGAAGAAGGAAGGGGGCCGCTCAGTGTGGCCCAATGGTGTCTGGCCGTGGGTGGACTCAGATGTGTGGCCAGCGGGGCTGCCCAGCCGTCGGAAGGCATGCACAGCCCCACAAGCTCCTAAGCCCTCTTTCAGATCCGGGGCGCCCATAACAAGGCCCCCCGCCCTCCCGCCCCACTTCCGCACACACTCATTGGGCCCCCTCTTCAGGAAAGGCCCTCTCTCGGGCCCACCAACCCTCATCATCTGAGCATTTGTGAGGGGCTCTCCCTTGGCACGCAGCCTCAACGGGCAGGGCCCTGGACTATTGTGGCCCCAGTGCGGGGGCTCAGGGGCCACAGTCCAGCTGTGACCATACCAGATGGGGCTCTCAAAGAGGCTCTGGGTGCTGCTCCCTCCTCCTGCCATCTGGGTGGTGGGAGAGCGCCAGGTGAAATGCCACTGGGTGGGCGTTGGCCTTTCGAGGGTCCCAAGAACCAGAATAGCACCCCTGCTGCCCTTGGCCCTCCTGAGGGAGCTGCCCTCTATGGAGACCATCGCCAAGAGTCTGGGGTCTCCCCCGGTGGGTGTTGGGGTGGGAGTGGGCAGGAGCAAAGGATGGAGAGGGGTTCTACCTGTTTAGAAAACGTTTAGCATTGGGCATGGAGCCTGCCACAAAGGAACAGGAAAATAAACGGAAGCAGGTGTGAGGGCTGAGCAGACAGCTGGGCCCAGGGTGTCCACCCGCCACCCCGTCCCCACACAGCAGGGCCGCTTCCTGCCTGACATAGCACGGGGATCATGACCACAGCAGATGGGGCAGCTGGCAGCCCTTAACCCTTCACACACTACCACAGGGCTAAGGCCGTCCAGACACCCCAGGGACAAGGCCCCCAGGGCCCACAGCCCACACGAGGCTGGCGGCCCAGCCCGGCCCGGCCAGGAGAACACTCACTTCTCTGCATAGGTCACACCTGTGCCAGGTAGTTCTGGGGCAGCTTGTAACCCACAGGCCCCTCTCCCAGGAGCTGCCTGGACCCCGGACCTAAACAGAGCCCCTCAGAGGAGCTTCCGTCAGCTCCACTCTGCTCCAGGTGACAACGTGGGGGCAGGGCCAGCCAGGCCCAGCCTAGCCCGCCCTGTCCTGGCCCACCCTGTCGGGGGAGTCACAGGGGAGGGGGTTTCCTGACACCCAGCAACTGAGCTATGCCTGCCCACAGGCGCACCCCTGAACTTCCCAGAGCCTCTCCAGTCTCCCCAGTGCTCTCCCACCCACCCCCAACCCCAGGCCATGGCTCTTGCTTCCGGAGCAGAGCCCTCTCCCATCTAGGGAGACCTGGGGGCTGTTCAGAAGGGGGGTGGGGCATGTCAGCTAAACAGGACACCCCCACGGATTCCCAGGTCTAACACAGTCACATCCTCAGGGAGCCTTCAGACTGCCTGGGAGAGAGGGGGCGGGGTGAATGGCAAGGCTAAATTCTGCGTAAAAGCCTGAATTGGTCTCCTCAATTAGCAACCTGAAGGACCCAGTAGAGCTGCTCCAAAGTGTTTCCGAAGCTGTGAATTCTCCTGTGGAAGCCAACTACCACATCCTCAGAGTGGCTGGTCGGTGGTTTGTACTGCTGACCTTCCAGTTAGCCGCTAGGTGCCCTAAGCACTGTGCAACCACAGTGTGTGCCTGGTTGATGGCACAAAGCCTCCTGGGGGCGGGGGAGGGCAGGGGTCTTTCATAACACCCCCGATGTCGGGCAGGCCCGAGCACAGCACGCCAGCCCTCGTGCATGTACCCTCGGCCGGGGAAGCATCCCTCTGACAACGGCCTGTGACCTCTTGGGAAAAGGGCTCCAAGGGCATAGGTGCCCCTTCTCCAAGGGTTGTGCTATGGCCCCAGCTGCCTGCCCTGAAGCCCCCCTCCTGCCAAGCACAGCCCCGCCAAACCCAAGCCAGTGACCCAGCCAAGCCCAAGCTGGTGGTGACTCATGGGTACAGAAACGCCTGGAATTTCCCAGTTTCACAAGTGACTCATGCCTGATCTTCTTCAGCTCACACTGCAAGGGAAAGGAGGGCGGTGACTACTCGGGCACCTCCTGACCCTGGGGAGCCTGAAGGTCCAGGCAGCCACAGTGGGCCATGACCCCCGAGGGGAAAACACACCCTCCCATGGCTGCATGCCGGGACTGGACCTGCCCCTCCCGGTTCCTACGACCCTTGCTCTTCAAGGGGGGAGAAGGCCTCATGGGTCCCCTCTCTGCGCCACATGGGGGAACGAAGGTCGCCCCTCCCCCAGCGGCGAGCCAGAGCACCTGGAACCCAGGGGTCTCAAGCAGAAACACAGCGAGCCAGGGAGGATGGGCAGGAGTGGGGCTCCTTGGCCGGTCAGACTCACCCTTGCCCAGTCAGGGTTCCGTCCTGTAGACCGCCGGGGTGGGTGCTTGCTTCTTCTCTCTGCTCTGGGGTCTGTTCCGAGAGTCCCCAAACCACAAACGTGAAGAATTCAAAACCACGTAACACGTGTGGTTTGGGGGCCCCCTGCGATTCCTACAGAGAGTGGAATTTAAGGCTCTGTACAATATGCCAAACAGAGGGCTTTAAAGAACTGTCCAGATGCCTTCTGGTCAGGGCCGCCTCCTGGTAGCCCCACGTACGTCGGGACAGGACTGCGCTCCGTGGATTTGCCACAGGCCTTGTCCTGGATCGCCAGGCCCTTCTGCCAAGGTGCAGCTGTGCCCCTCCCCTGGCCATTGGCATCAGCCCGGGACTCCCTGTGGCGATGGCAGGGGCCGGGGAGGTAAATGGCAGTGGCATTTTGTTTCCCCAGGCCTCCTGCAGACTAAATGTGCGTGGGGGGGGGGGGCGTGAGCCCTGGTTGCACCCCATTAAAGAGGAGCCATGAGTCCTCCCTCCCCTCAAGGTTCTGCTCACAAGAGGCTGCCGATGGGATGGGCACATTCCGCAGTCCGAAGAGGCTTCATGAGACCGACCCTGGAGCGAGGGAGCAGAGGCATCTCGTGCACCCCTCCTCCAGTGGCCATGGACATGAGGGCCCCCACTAAGGAGATCCCCGCCCGAGGGTGGACCGTTGGAAGGTGTCCACCGGGGTGGGCGAGTGTGGCCCGGATGGGCTTAGAGAGACAGGGCCTCTCCTGCTGCGAACAACCCAGAAAACTAGATGAGACTCCCAGCTTCTCAACAGCGGAGTCATCGGGCAGGGAGCAGGAGGCTGGCGGGGCAAGCCCTCCACTCGCCTGGCTCACTGTCGGACCGTCCGCAGACCATGGCGGGCGAGGCGGAGCTGGGAGTCTGGGGGAGGCACAGGTGGGAGCACCAGGGAGAGGCGGGAGCTCTTGGAGCACCGGTCAGTCCACGCAGGCAAGCAAGAAAGCCACAGGAGGCTGGGGCCAGAGCCACTGGAGGAGATCAGAGGGAGCAGGGCCTGGGTGCACCCAGGGGTGGGGACAGGGCCTGACCTGCCAGCCAGGCGGGAAAGAAACTTGGAATGCGTGGAGGAGTGGGCAGAGGACTTTCAAAACCAAAAGCCACACGTCAAAAGCCGTCCAGTTGATGTCGCCTCATCCTGACCCTCTAGCACAGGGTAGAATGCCCTGCTGCGGGCTTCTGAGACTGTGTGTGTGTGTGTGTGTGTGTGTGTGTGTGTGTGTGTGTGTGTGTGTGTGTGTGTGTGAGAGAGCTTTATATCAAAGAGCAATTGTATATTGAGAAAACATTCCATCCCAGTCCAGATCAAGTCCATAAATCTGATATTAGCCCATATGTCTGATATCAGTCTATAAATTCCTCTTCAGACTCACACAACACATGCAATGACCCCAAATGCAGGAAGGTCACAGGCCAGTGAATGGAAAGTCTTGTGGATCCAGTGGCAGTGGGAGCATCTCAGCACTGGCGTGGGTCTCTACGTGGCTCCTTCAACTCCAGGGCTCTGCCTGGGATCAGGATGGCTCCATGTGTCTTGTCAGCAGAAAGACAGAGAGAGCAGCTGTAATTCTTCACAGGAGTAGAAAGCCCGGTCTCGCTCCTGAAGAGTGGCTGGTGGTTTCGAACCTCAGACCTTGCAGCCGGCAGCCCAATGCCTAATGACTACACCACCAGGCCTTAACCCACAAAGCCAAACTCACTGCCATCGAGTCAGTGCGGACTCACAGTGACCACCTGTGGGTTTCTCAGACACCTCTTTACGGGAGAAGAAAGCCCAGGCTTCCTCCCGCAGAGCTGCTGGTGGTTTTGAAACACCAACCATGTGGATCACAGCCCTATTCACAACCACTACGCTACCAGGGCTTAGGGGAGGACCAGCTCCAGGATGACCACTGCCCCTTAGCACACCTCACAAAGCTGGGAAGAAAGACCCCAAAGGAGCCAGCGGTTCCCAAGTCACTTCAGCTCATGCCCCACACCACGCTCAGGATGCACCCGGGGCACAGAACCAACCCAGGTCTCACCATGGTGAACTTCAACAACACCAAAAAAGAGCAGAAAGATCGGCTCAGAAATTACCAGGCAGGCCAAGAAGCAAAAAAAACACCTGCCCCTTCATGAGGAGAAAACTCCATCCATCCAAACCGACCCAGACGTGGCACAGAGGAGCCCTTCGGCAGACAAGGACATCCGCTGTCGGCCCTACACTCCAGGAGCCCAAGGAAGGATTGGGCGTGCTGGGCAGCCACTTGGAAGGCAGAGAAAGGGCCGGAATCAGATGTCAGAAGCTGAAGCCGCCACCGCTGAGACGAAGGGACTCTGATGGCAAATACGACTGCAGAAGAACAATCCAGTACGAGACAGGGAGGGCCACCTACGACCGGAGCCTCCTGAATAATGGAACACCACCACCCCCCGGACAAGTAGACCGGCAATTGGAGTCTTCAAAAAAGATGGGAGGGGATGAGGAGGCAGAAATATTTGAAGCATAGACTCAGGAGTCAGCCAGAAACCCAAGAACCAGAAAGGGAGGTCAGGCAAGCCAGCGGCGAAGACGCCGTGTGTGGAAACAGAGATGAGGAGTGACCCGTCAGCAGGGACCCCTCAGCACAGCTCTGGGCAGTTCCTGGCAGCCACGGGATCGCCCTGGGACACTGGCCCATACATGGTGTCCTCCACCCAGGCTCCCGGGCTCTCTCCTCCTCCCCCAGAGCCACAAGCCTGCTCTGTCCGCTATGCCGGGTCCTCCCCTCATTCTGTGGGTCCCAGCCTCCCCAGCATCCTCTTCTGCGGCGGAGGCACACAGTCCGACTCAATCCCTACCTCACACCGCCATGCCGTACTCACCCAGGCCTGTGCCAGCAGTACCACCCCCTGTTGGCCTTCCCATGGCTCCTTCACAGCCCCGGGCCCTGGCCAGTCGAGCACAGGCCTGTCCATCAGGGCGAGCCTTTGCTGGCGCCTCTCACGGCCTCACCTCCTAGGCCTCGCCTGCAGAACCCCAGCGCACACCTCTGGGGGTGGGCCCTGGACAGGAGTCTGGGTCCCTGCGGAGGAGACACCGGTTGGGAAAGAGCTCCTTCCCCAGCCTTCTCCCCACCAGGCCTCGTCCCTCTGGCTCCACAGCTACCTGGAGCAGCCTGCCCAGCACAGCCTGCACCCGCCACGGTCCCGGCCAACCCACCCCCACCATCTCCGCATGCCAGGGCCTGGGCGCTGTCCCGGCTCTGCCTCTGTTTGCTCAAAGCCCTGGGGGTTCCATAAAAACTCCGAGGATTCTTGTAACCCGTGTATTTCTCTCCAAGCTGGCAGCCCGACAGACTCCAGTTATTCCTGCTGCTCAATTATTTATCTTCCTGTCCCCCCTTCCCCCAGAACCCTTACCACGACTCCCAGGACTGGGCCCAGCCCTCCCCCTCCCCTCTCCAAATGAAGCAATTCCAAAATCTGGTGTCTTTAATTTTTTATCACCCACACCGGAGAGGCGGGATTTAGGCTTAGTGAGGGGTCGGAAGCTGCCTGCGTCACCAAGTCCACCCTACCCATGCCAACGGGCTGTGGTCCTTGTGTCCACTGAAAGCCACTCTCAGGGACTCCTCACCCTAGCTTCTCAGCTCTGGGTCTGAGCGGATGGGAGAGTTCAAGGCACAGTCAGGCTGCCCCGCCCCCACCCCACCCCACCCCACCCCCGGGAGCCCTTGTGCCATTTGGCAAGCAGCAGTGGGACCGGGCTCCGGGAAGGCAACCATATGATGCCAGCTCCTGGTGCCCTAGCAGCTGGACGGCCCGGGGGCCAAGCCGGTGACCTGTGCCCCAGGGCACATGTGCAGGCTGGTCACAGCTCCCTGTATGACAGAAGCAAAGGGCTTCCCACAGAGAGACACAGCTCACCGGCTCCCCAACCCAGACACCGCCCTTCCTGGACAGTGCCCCCTCCCAGGTTAACTGGTATCCCCCTGCCCCCGCCCCCTCCCCATGCCAGGACTCTTCTCCCAGAACTCAGTGTAGATCAGATCCACCGTGGAGCCCCCACGGCCCTCGGGGAAAGACAGGACCACTGTGTGGACATGGCCCACGTTGTTGGTGGAACATTGGGGCCCAGGTCTGGATCCCTGGTAGGATATCTCCCGGGCAGCTATGGCCAGAGGGCAAGGGAGCCAGACAGGGCAACCCTGTGCTGTCTCCGACCCTTCGGACCCTGCCTGTCCTCCGGAGGACTGGCCTCGGGTCCTCAGAAGGGACACAGCGTTGTTGTCAGGCCTCCCCTCCCCCACCTCCACAGCATGGCCCTAAGCACGCAGGTGCCACTCACTGCTGATTGCAGGGCCCCTCCTCAGAGGGTCTGCACGGTGGGCCCCTCCCTGGTGCCCTGTGGCCCATAGCCCTTCTCTGACCCCCGCCCCCTCCGGCATCTGCTCTGTCTGTGAGGGGCGGCCAGGTTCACCCTGCTGCCCCAGGGCTGCCCTTCTTTCTACTGCAGGCAGCTCCAACCAGGGATAGGACAGCACTGTCCAAGCTGCCTAGTGGCCGGCATGGGGAGGCTTCAGCCACCGAGCGGGGAGCCGGGACAGGTCCCAGGAAGTGACTACTGGCATCGTCTCTGTCCTCCCAGGGGTGGACATCCCAGCCCCAGGCAGTGGGCTGCTCATGGGGCGTGAGCCTACAGCTGCCCACAGGGTGGGGCTGAAATGGCCCACTCCTGAGAGAAAGGGACAGCTGTGCTGGGTGTGGAAGGGGGCAGATCTCACTGTCCTCAGGGCACCTGGGGCCCAGGGGATGGGCTTCTGGGGTGCTTCTGGGCCCCGGGAGGCACCGCAAGGACACCTCCCTCTTCTCCCTGCAGGTCTGATGGGACAGTCAGAGGGAAGGGCCTGACCACAGAGGAGCTGGTGGCAACAGCAGCTTACCCAGGTAGGTGGTCGAGCCAGGCCTTGGGAAGGGAGGCCAGGGTGCACCCCTGAGCGGACTTTACCTGCAATTGTCATCCCGGAGTGCTGGGACACCCCTGCCACTTACATCTGGAGACAGGCACACCCTGTTGGACTCCGGGACCC
>NW_022111357.1:43186173-43187944 GCF_000313985.2 Echinops telfairi
GGCTGCTCTGGCAGGCCCTGCTGTGGGCACCAAGCCAGGCAGCCAGCTCTACTGACGTCTTCTACGGGTGTCCTGCCCTGAGAAACCCCGCTCCCCACCCCCAAGGCTGCAGACTCTCAGCCCAAAGAATCTTTTCTAGTTACTGTGGGGCCACAGGGCCCAAGGCTCCCCCCAACCCTGGCAGCAGGGTCCAAGGGAGGTCTCACTGCAACCAGGTGGGCCCTCTGCCCCTCTCAGACCCTTGGTCTCTTCCTCCCCCGCCGGAAAGTAAACAGGACCTACAAGGACTCTGATGGGGGCCTGGGCCCACTCTGCCCATTTCTCCTCAGAGCACGTGGAGGCCACCTCCTGTGCACCCCTCCCTGAGAACCCCTACTCTCCCTCTGCCCCCCTGGACCATCCACCCTGGACAGGACTCCCAGCTGGGCGCCTCCCCCCCTCGGTGGACACAGAAATGCAGCCACTCCCTGAGCAGCAAACGCAGGTGACAGGAGGGGCCACTCTGACCCTCTGTCTCGTCTCGGGCGTGCGGGCCGACGGGAGCAGGAGCCAGGTGCTCTGACCTCAGAGGAGGCAGGCAGGGCTGGGGCACCGTGGAGGGGTCCACCAGCCCCCCCTCACCTTGTGTTTGGTTGGTGAGGGGCACGGCTGCATGGGCGTCGGCTGCAACTGGATCTCGCAGCTAGACGGTGCGGGGCCTGGTACAGCCAGCTTTCAGACGGAAGCATCACGGCGGCGGATCCTGCTGAGTCCCTGCTGGCTGTGTTTGGCTCCTGCTGGGTGGTGGTGGTGGTGGTGGTGGTGGTGTGTGTTGAGGACTAAGCGTGAAGAGCAGGTCTATGTGTCCAGGCAGAGGGGCAGAGGAGGCCTGGCTGCCTATGGAGCCAGGGAGCGAGTTCCTGGAACAGTCGCAGAGTGTGGAGAGGAGACGGTGCCTTGGCCAGAGTCGGGACATTTGGGAGACAGGGTGGGTGGACACGGCCTGGAGGGAGGAGGGGCCACAGAAGGAGACAGTGGAGGACAGCGGCCACACGCACGGAGGGACGACCGTGTTCCCACAGGAGTGACCGACACAGAAAGGCCCTCCCACTTCACAGTCAGGAGGCTGGGCCCCCGAGGTACGGCCAGTCAGGGCAGCACTGCCCCTTCAGCTGCCCCTTCCCGCCGGCCCTCCCGGCTGAGTGCCACGCTGCCTGTCCACCTTCATGTAGCCCCATAGCAGCTACAGCCACCTGTGCAGGGACATTGCCTGCCTCCAGATCCTGCCGGTCAGCCCCTAATTAACCTGACCCACACGTCCACCTGAAGGACAGCAGATGAGCATCCTTTACCCGGTGACTGCTCCGGCTGCGACCAGCACACAGGGGCAAGGGACCCCATGGTGCGAGGCCCAGGCCCAGGATGCTGGGCTCAGGAAGAAGGACAGCAGTCTAGGGACCAGTGGGCAGGGAGCTGGGTGTGGGTAGCTTCCAAGGCCGGCACAGTCGTCCCCAGCCCCGGTCCCCACCTGGCCAGGTCAGCTCAGGGCCACATCCAGGCCCCGTGGCTGATGTGTCCACCATGAGCACACAGCCTCCCCAGCCGGCAGCCTTGGCTGCAGGCAGCCTGCGCTGCGCTCCCAGAAACACCTAGAAACCAGCGGTGCTTGGAAACACAGCACTGTTGTCACGCGCTGCTCTCCAGGGCCGTGCACCCCAGCCCTCCTCCGGGGGAGGCTGAGCCTGAAGGAGCTGGCCGCCTGGGCTCCATCGACGAGGACACTGTCCCTCTG
>NW_022111357.1:43188174-43190820 GCF_000313985.2 Echinops telfairi
CGGAGACAGCCACGTTCCCGGTGAGAGCCTGGCTGGTGAGCTTTTTCCACACTCTGGGTGCCAGCCCTCAGGCCCGGGGGAGGGGAGGGGAGGGGAGAGGGCGGTTTCCACGGCAACCCCACTTTTGTTATTCCTTATTTTCTTTTTTATGGCTTCTCCAACTCTGAAGCGCTCCAGACAGCTTACCGCCGGCCAAAAGGAAAAGTGCTTTTCCTTCGATCCTGAGAAGCCTCCAGGGGGGCAGGGGCGGCACCTTCCCAGGGCACAGCCAGCCCGGAGACCCCAGCCTGCCCCAGAGCCCAAGGGCCACAGTGAAGGCTGCAGACCAGCCGGAGCCAGACTCTACTTCAGAGAGGCGGGTTCCCTCTGTAAACATTCTAGGGAGTCTCTTCCTTCCAAACAGCAACCTCCACTCCGGCAGAGGGGCGGGGGGCTCTGCCCGCTTGGGGGAGGCGGGCCCCGTCCTGCATAAGCACCCCCTTCCCCATTCCTGGCTCCACTCTGCTCCCCCCAAACTCCCCTCCATTAAACAAAACTCACTGCCATCGAGTCAATATCCACTCACCGACCCCCTTAGACAGGGCAGAGCTGCCCTGGGGGTTTCTGAGACTAGTGTTTGATAGGACTGGAAAGCCCTGTCTTTCTCCCAAGGAGCGGCTGGTGGTTTCGAACTGCCCACCTCGCAGGTTGTGGCTCCATGTGTAACCACACTGTGCAACCAAGGCTCCCTCCACCCCATCGGGGCCCAGGCCCCCCAGCAGGCCCTCAGGAAGCCAGGACCCCTGGGTGGGGTCACAGCGGTCACCCAGTGCTGAGGAGACATGAGATGGTTTGAACAGGCCTTGGGCAAGATTAGGGCCAAGGCTGGGGTCAGGGGCAGAGGCTGTACCGGCAGGTGGGATGGGGCCTGAGGGGACTCATGGGAGTGGGCGGGGAGGGGACAGCTTTCAAACCCAGTTTCTAGGTGGGGGTCTGAGTCGAGGGTGCCTCCAGGGGTCTCCTGGCAGTCTTGAGCAGGCTGCTGCCCCTGTGGGGAGCCCCAGACTCGTGGCCGGCTGCCCACTGGTGCCGGCTGGTAGCCCGGAGCATAAGCATCTCCCACCCCCCACCTTTCACAGGGGAGTATGTGCTCATGATCCATGATGTGACCACGCCCCCGTTCCTGGGCTGCCCCCTGCCCACCGCCTTCAAGCACCTGCGGGTCTCAGCAAAGGAGTCCGGCCAGAGGCCACAGGTTCCAAAAGGAGACCCGGGGACACCTCACAAGAAGCAGCCGGAGCTCTGCGAGCAGCTAGCCCACTGAGAACTTGCGTCCCTCTGCTGGCCATGGACACGGAATGGGCAGCGGGGGAGAGCTGCCACCCCCTCGGGCAGCCCTGAGTGAAGCTGGTGGGGTACCAGGTTGCACCCCCACCCCACGCTGTGTTCCACATTTGAATAAAAATGTTTCTCCCATGGCTCCTGAGGCCTCACACACCAGTGGCTTCTGCTGGACAAGGACGTGGCAGCCACCCCTGCCCACTTCAGCCTGTGTCCTTGGCCACTGCCCATGACAGCCCTCTGCCCAGCTCTGAGCCCCGGAGAGATGGCAGCTCAGCAGGGGGCCACAGTCAAGGGCATGTTTCCCGGGAGCAGGCTAGGAGTCTGTGGTGACGGCCCATTACAAGAGGATTTGACAAGGCCAGGCCAGGCCTGGAGCAGCACCCCAGGTCTGGGGAGTAGGTGGAGCTCGGAGGGGCACCTCTGGACTGAGCGGGGCAGGAGTCTAGGAGCTGCAGTTGCCAACCCCTATGAGAGCTTAGATGATGAGGGCAGGGGGACTGAGAGTGGCTGGGGCAGGGAGCCCCTGCTTCCTTCCTCTTCCCTAACCTGTCTCAGAAGTACAGTCAGAATGCTTCTTGGAAGCCAGGATGGAGAGACGTCGCCTGAGGTATTTTGGACATCTTGTCAGGAGGGGCCAGTCCCTGCAGAAGGACATCAGGCTTGGTAAAATAGAGGGTCTGAGAAAAAGGAAGACCCCACCCACCCACCCAAAGGACTGGCCCAGTGGCTTCAGCCCTGGGCTCAAACGTAACAGTGGGGAGGGTGGCGCAGAACCGGGCCGCGAGCGTTCTGCTGTGCATGGCGTCCGCCCCTAGGTGCTGGGGCCAGCTCAGCAGCATGAGGGCCGAACCACAAGGCCCAGGCGAAGTGCCCTTGCCAGGAAGGCTGGCTCTGGCTCAGCACAGACTGGTTCTGCCAGTCCCCATCCTGGAGTGGCCTGTGGAGGGTACAGCCACACGAGAAGGTGTGGGCTCTGCACACACACACACACACACACACACACACACACACACACCAGAGAACCCCTTGCATGACAACTGCCCAGGCAGCCAGAGACAGCGCAGGCACATGCAGAACTGGGTACCAGGGCAGGGCTCACCTAGGCAGGCTGCAGAGGCTGGGGGTGAGCCTGGAGGCTCCCGAAGCCCACACTGCAGAGCATGCCGGTATGGCCCAGGAGAGTGGTGGGCAGGAGTGGGCAGCTCCCTGCCCCTGAGTGTGTCCCAACACAGGTGCCAGCAGCAGTGGGGGTGGGGGGTGCCCTGCTCTAGAAGAACTAAATGTTCGGACCCCGGGGACCCCTGCTCTGAGTAGCACTGTCGG
>NW_022111357.1:43193941-43195748 GCF_000313985.2 Echinops telfairi
CCCCCTATGGAGGACACACACTCCTGCAGCCAAACCAGAGGAAGAGGCTCCTGCTGCAGGGGGGTGGATCCTGTGCAGACAGTCAAACCCATCTTGTCACCGGGCGAAGCGGCCTTCAATCCCTCCCAAAACCCAAGCCGGTTTTAAACCATTCACGGCCATCGCAGCCGTGCCCACTACTGGCGACCCTGTGGGTAGGGCAGAACCGTCCCTGTGGGTTTCCAAGGCTGTAAACCGTTACGGGAGCAGAAAGCCTCCTCTTTCTCCCGAGCAGCAGCTGATGGGCTTGAACCACCGATCTTGCAAGTTAGCAGTTCAACATGTAATCCACTCTGCCAGCAGGCCTCCAGGCCTAAGGTCTCTAGATTAAGGAAATGAATGGATGAGAGAAGAGTGAGTGAATGAGTGAGTGGACAGGTGGGTGGGTGAGTGAGGGAATAAATTAACAGGTGGGTGAGAGAACGGTGGGTGAGTGAGTGGGTGCATTGGTGGAAGGATGGTTGAGGGCTGGAAGGACAGTTGGATGGATGGATGGATGGTTGAGTGAATGAATCAATGGATGAAGAAATCTCATCTGACCTCCTCTGGCTCCCAAGGCCAATTGACAAAAGGCAGAGAGGTCAGACATACCTCCCCTCTCCATCTCTTTTGACCCTAGCCTGACACAGACCCCCTTCCCCCCTCCCTCCACAGCACTCTGCTTCTATGGCTGGGTGCCGTAATTCAGGCAAGGGCCACACGGGATTCACAGACGATGCTCATGATGATGGGGCTTACCAGGGAAGTTAACAGGTTATAATTCAGGGCAGAAATGCTGGAGATACCATTGTTCAGTCAGGGCTGGGCTCCAGGCAGGTTTCTCTTGGCCCTCAGCCTATTGTCCTGGCCTCTGCCCTGCGGAGGCAATGTTGCAAAGCTCTTTTAGGGTTGCCGATAAATGCCCCAGGGCATGCCACTCTGCCACACGTCTCAGCCTGAAGACACTCGGCTCTAGTTCAGTGGGTCAGCAGACCCAGAGAACAGCGAGGGAATGGACAGATGGTGAGTGAGAGACAGGTGAGAACAGCGAGTGGGTGGGGAGTGGACTGATGGATGGACGAGTGGATGGATGGATGGATGAGAAAACAGTGAGGAGAAGGATGGGCGAGTGAGTGAATGAGTCCATGAATGACAGATGAGAGAACAGTGAGTGAGTGGACTGATGGATGGACGAGTGGATGGATGGATGAGATAACAGTGAATGGGTGAATGAAAGAGTGAGCGAATGGATAAATTTGAGACTGCGTGAGCGTTGGGCCTGGGCCTGCCCCTTAGAAGTCAGGCCTGCAGGTTTCAACAGCGCCCACGTTCTTAGGAGCACTAAGGAGTGAGGACAGACTGCGTTCAGAGAAGAGATCCCAATTCCAGGGTCCTGCTCCCCACTTCCAGGCGACACCCACCACAAGCACAGCCAACTGCTGCTGTGGTCACGCAGCCTGTCGGGTGGGGCGGGCAGGGGGAGGGTACCTGTGGGAACCGCCCCATCCGGCCCAGGCCACTGTGGCCCAGCTAGCTCTAGCCGGGGCCCCAACACCTTAGCCGCTTTCCAGGCTCTATGAAGGCCTTGTGGGGATGTGGTGGGGTGATGTGTCTGGTTCTAGCAATGGCCATCCCTCCGCAGGCACACAGGGAGCTGTACAGGGGACCCCTCTGTCAGGCAAGCTCAGGCTGCATGGGACTTCCTGCACTGGAGTGGGGTGGCAGCTTGTCTGTGGAGGAGGGGCAGGGGCCCCATAGGCTTTACATACCTTGTGTTAGTCTGGGTTGA
>NW_022111357.1:43197159-43198093 GCF_000313985.2 Echinops telfairi
CCCCCTCCCCGGAGTCTCTGACGACCCACTCTGGTCCTCTCTACTTTGCTGTCTGTCCGACTCCTGTCCCTCTGTAGGGGACCTGCTCAAGGCCAGGCCTACCACTACAGACACCCCTGGCAGGGATAGGAGCTGTTCTGAGAGCAAGGAGGTAAGGAGAGGGGCTTCCAAGACCCTGCCTGTTGACCCTGGGTGGCCCTGAGACCAGCAGCCCTCTGGCAGTCTGAGTCAAACCCTGCAGGGTGGGGCTGGTGACAGCCACATGACCAGTAGCTGCCCTTGGCCACCTCCTGGTAGGGCCTCAGCCCTGAGGGTCAGGCATGTTTTCTGAGTGACACTGTAACTAGGGCTGGACCAGGCATGTGGCAGTCCAGCAGGGTCCAGCCAACTATACAGGTTAGCCAATACCTCCCCACCCCCCCCAAGGCCCTGGGCCACCCTTCATGTTGGTAACCACTCAGGGTGTTCCAAGAACAGGCACCCCAAGGCAGGGCCACCAGGACAGGGGTGCCCCCTGATAACGGCCCCAGAGTGCCAATAGGGCCAGGCCTCCCTCCTGGGGCCACCGGGCAGGAGAGGGGCTCTCACACAGAGGTCCTCCTCCAAATTGGGGCCTAATGAACTCCTGAGGTCTATGGCAGTCACATGATAAGCGCCCCAAGAAAGACCCTGGTGCCGGGCCAAGAGAGGCAAATTCTGGAAGCCTCTGGCTCCCCTGCCCTAGGTGAACAACCCAAGGCACTGTAGACAGATCTGCACTGCCTGCTTCGAGAAGTCCCTGGGGATGTGATCATGGCCCAGGACCCTCAGAGGCTGGCTTGCCCCCGCTGGGCCTGGGAGGAAGCGAAGTACAGGGTGCAGGCACAGAGTGGAGACCTGGTCATCCTGCTGGACCCTCAACCTGTTCCAGAGCCCAGCTAACCCGGCCCCAGGG
>NW_022111357.1:43200091-43201307 GCF_000313985.2 Echinops telfairi
CCCCGCCGTCTGGTGCCCGCTCGGAGCAGGCACACGCGAGGGGAAGCGAAAGCTGCAGCGACGGCCCGGGGAGTCCCGGCCCTGGGAGGCCGAGAAGCTGAGTCGGGTTTTCTGTAAAGCGCGGCGTTATAGGAAACTGAGGCCGCGGGGACGTCCCGCTCGCTCGGCCGCCGCCGGAACCGACTAGCTGGGCCCCACCCGCTGCCACTGGGCCGGCGGCACCGCGGGGTCTTTCCTGCCGCCCAATTGTCCCTGCAAAGCCCACCCCAAGGCGCCGCCCGAGGCGGGGGTGGGGGCACTTCTGCTTTCTATCAACCGTTCTGGATCCTCGGCCCCCTCACCGAGTCCCTGAGACCCTTGGGTGCGCGCTCCCTCCATAGCTTGACCCTTAAGTCCTTGGCTCTGCCCCAGGGGGCGCACCCCTCCTAGTGACTCACCCTCACTGAGCCGCTGGCCCTCCCAGCACTGACTCATGGCTAGGGTGCTGTAGCCCCACTTAAAGACACTCCCCCGGTGCCGGGGGTGGGGATGGGGTGGGGGCCAGGTTCGGACTGTTGGCAACCCGAGGGGAGCGTCGAAACCCCTCCTCCGGGCATACGAGCCGAGTTGTATCGATGTGATTTTAGGAGAAGTCTCTCCTGGGGTGTTAAGGGGTCTTGAGGTTTGCCTGACCCCAGAAGACTGCTGCAAGAGGGGCTTTGGGGGAGCTCACCGCGGGGGACATGCACAACTTCGAGGGTGTGGGGGTCGGGTCCTGGCAACCTGGGGCCAGCAGAGTCTGGGCTGGGGTGGACAGCATCGCTCCCAGCCCACTTCTCCCGCCCCGCATCCGGCCGGGCCGGAAGGAGCTGGAATGTGGGATGTTTGGGCGGCTCCATTGTAATTCCAGCTCTGCACTGCCAAACTTTCCCTCTGGGATGCTGGGGGGGGGTGCTGCGCTGCAGGGAGGAGTCTGACCCACCCCACCTCCACCGACACCACTGGGGGTTAAGGGAAGAACTCCGGCATTGGGGGTGGGGTGGGGTGGGAGGACTGTCCTGGGCCTGGGGCCAAAGACATCTTTTAGCCTGGGCAGTGAGCAGGGTCTTCTGTCTGGCCCTGCAAGGCAGCGCCCCTACTGGCTCCAGAGATGGAGCAGACAAACGGATTGGGATACTGGAGGTGGTAGCCCTGAGGGCCAGCTTGTAGCCCGCAATAGGGATCACTGTGAGACCCC
>NW_022111357.1:43201657-43212828 GCF_000313985.2 Echinops telfairi
GGGCTTCTGAGACGGACTCTGTATGCGTGCAAAATGCTCAGTCTTTCTCCCTTGGAGTGGCTGATGGTTTTGAACTAGTGACCTTGCAGCTAGCAGTCCAAGGAGCAACCACTATGCCACAAGGGCTCCTCAGTGTGTTTATAAGGCGAAATCTCTATGATCATTTACTTTTTGAACCATCTGAAGTGTTCCCGCCAGAGTTGTCATCATCACTCAGTTACAGGGATATTTGGAATCCAGGTGTTTCTCTTGCACACGTTATACGCAGGAGCACTGACTCGGGATCCAAGCAGGCAAAGTCCTTGACAACTTGACTCTTTTCTCCATTTATTGTGAGGTTCCCTGTTGGTCCAGCTGTGAGGATTTCGGTTTTCTTTACGTTAAGTCGCAGTCCACACGGAAGGCTGCGATCATTGGTCTTCATCAAGTGTTTCAGGTCCTCCTCACTTGCTGCAAATAAGATTGTGTCATCCGCATATCACAGGTTGTAATAAGTAGAGGGTACATGGAGAAAGGGTTGAAGTTATCAAGGATTTTGTCTTGCTTGGATCCAGAGTCAATGCTCATGGAAACAGAAGTCAGGAAATCAAAAGACGTGTTGTATTGGGTAAATCTGCTGCCCAAGATCTCTTCAGAGTGTTGAAAAGCAAGGTTGTTACTTTGAGGACTAAGGTGCGCCTGACAGAAGCCATGGTCTTCTCAATTGCCTGCGATGCATGTGAAAGTCGGACATGGAATAAGGAAGCGTGGAGAACGGATGCATTTGAATTGTGGTGCTGGAGAAGAATACCCAAAGTACTGCTAGAAGAACAAACCAATCTGTTTGGGAAAAAAGACGGCCCGAGTGACCCTCGGAGGCAAGGATGACAAAACTTTGTCTCACCTACTCTGGACTTGTGGTCAGGAGAGGCCAGTCCCCGGAGAAGGACATCATATTTGGTAAAGCAGAGGGCAGCGAAAGAGAGGTAAGGCCCTCACGGAGCTGGATCGACTGAGTGGCTGCATCCATGGGCTCGGGCATCCATCGGAACAATTGTGAGGACGGCGCAGGGCCAGGGAGCGTTTCGTTCTGTTGTGCCCAGGATCGCTGAGTGGGAACCAACTCGATGGCACCCAACAAGGACAAGCTGTTGTCTTTGTGGGTGCTGGTGTTCTTAGGTTGTTAAGTGCCCTACCGTTGGCACTCCATGTTCAACAGCACAAGACATCCTCACAGTCACTGCTCTGTTTGAGCCCACCGACGCAGCCCCTGTGTCACCCCATTTGGCCAAGGGTCTTCTTTTTCTCGGACCCTCTCCTTTACCAAGCAGGCTGCCCTTTTCCCGGGACCGGTCTCTTGAGAAAATGGGTCCAAAGTAGATGAAACGGAATCTCCCCATCCTTGCTTCTAAGGAACATTCTGGTGGTAGCCCCTCAAGACACAGTTGTTCTTCTGACAGTCCCTGGTCAGATCTTCTCGTCTTCCTTATTCATCGTCTAGCTTTGGTGTGTCTAGGAAGCATTGGGAAATACCATGGCTTGGGTCTGGTGCACCTCAGACCTCAAAGAGGCAGCTCTGCTCTTTGCTTTTGCACAACCTGTTTCCCCAGTGCAATTCTTCGTTTGGTTTCTCCCATGAGCCTCGACTGGGGATCCAAGCAAAGCAACATCCTCTGCGATTGCCACTTCTTCTCCCTTTGTCCTTGTAGTGTCTACTGGCCCAGTTGTGAGGATTTTCGTTTTCCTTTACATTGAGCTGCAATCCCCACTGAGGGTTGTAATCCTTCATTTTGTCACTGACGGCTTCAAGTCCTCTTTCAGCCAAGCAGGGTTGGGTCACCTGCCTGCCCATCAAACGCGGTCATCGAGTCTTCTTTCAGTCCCGATGTTGGGTCAGCTTCTTAGATGCCTTGCTCGGCAACAGACTGGATGGTACAGTGGAAGAACTGACACACGCCGTTCCGGATTGTCAACCATGCTGCTGCTGCTTCACTGTGTTGTGCTCACACGACTCCAGGACCGTGGGTCCAAGTGGATGCTTTTTTTGCCAATGCCTTCAGTGCAGCTTGGACTTCTTCCTGCGGCACCATCCCTTCTTCGTATGCTACCTCTTGAAATGGTTGAATGTTGACCGGTTCTTTATGGTGCCATGACTCTATATTCTCCATCTTCTTTGGATGCTTCCTGCATCGTTCATTATTTTGCCTATAGAATCTTTCAGTATTACAATTCGAGGCTGGAATTTCTTCTTCAGTCCTTTCAGCTGAGATACACTGAGCGTGCTCTTCTTACTCCATGATGTTGCACATTTCATCCGAATGCTTTCCTTTGTCTCCTTCAAGCTGCCTTTTGAAACGTTTTTTTCTGTCACCGTATCTTCCACTGGCTTTAGCTCCTTTATCATCCCTGCCATTCGTTGTCGCTCCTCTACATTCAAGAGCTAGGGTCAGTCTCTTCTAACATCCACTGGGGGCTTTTCATTCTTCTTAGTGACCTGTTGTTTCCTCCATGCCTGAGGCTCATGATGTCACCCCACAGCTCGTCCCCTCTTCCGTCATGTGTTCAGTGCATCAAATCTGGTCCTTAGATGATCTCCGAATTCCAGTGGGATATACTCAAGGTCGTATTTCGGCTCTCATGGACTTGTCTGAACTTTCTTCACCTTCGACCTAAACTTGCATATGAGCGATTGATGTTCTGCTCCACAGGTGGCCCCTGGCCATGTTTTGGCTATTTGTTGAACTTCATTTTCAAAGATGTAGTCAATTTGATTGCCGTGCCTTCCATCTGATGAAGTCCATGTATCTAATTGTTTGTGTTGTTGCAAAAGGTCTTTGCAACCAAGAAGCCATTGGCCATGCAGTCTTCTATCATGCAATCCCCAACCTTTGTCTCTAATCACCAAGGCCATAACGGAAAACTACTGATCTTTCCTACTTGTTTCCAATTTTCTCAATACAATTACCAGTCACGGTCAATGCATCTCGACTGCATGTTTGATCAATTTCCTGCTGAAGTTGGTGGTGGTGAGGTGCCGTTGAATCAGTTTTGACCCATAGCGACCTTACATACAGTAGAACACAACGCTGCCCAGCCCGGCACCATTTTTCATGTTTGTACAATTGTTGTTTGACCCCCACGGACACCGTGAAGTCACGGTGGCAATCCACCTCATCGAAGGTCTCCCGCTTTTTCACTGCCCTTCTGCTTGATAAAGCAAGATGTCCTGTTCTGGGAACAGGTCTCTCCTGATAAGATGTCCAAAGTACATATCCCACCATCATCACTTCTAAGGATGCGATGTACTTCTGGTTGTAATTCTTCTAAGACAGATTTGTTCAGGGTACTTTCCGTATTCTTTGTCAGCATCATAATCTAAACACATTGATTCACCTTCGATCTCCCTGATTCTGTGTCCAACTTCCCCACGCCTTTCATGATATCCTTGCTCGTGGACACTTTAAAGAGGTCTTGTGCAGCAGGCTTGCCCGATGCAATGCCTCACTTTATTTCTTGACTGTTGCTTCCCTGAGCCTTGATTATGGATCCCAGCAAGACGAACTCCTTGTCGGCTTGATTCTTTCCTCTGGTTCCCAGGATGTCTGTTGGGTCTCCAAATAGGACTTTGAGAACATCCCATCGGATTTTCAAGAATGAACTTGACTCCTTGAATACCAATGACCGCAGAGCTGACGAAAAGAAATTGGTACAGCTTTTCAGTGTCTTCTTCCCTGGTTTTAGCGGTTGGTGAGGAAATCTGAGTAACTGTGGTATTAGCTGCCTGGTCCTATCATGGGCAGCATTGCACTTCAAGCTAGATCCTGAAATGCACTTTTTGATGATGAATGTGGGCCACCCCTCTTAGATCACCATTCCCGACACCGTCAAAACTGTGACAGGTCAACTCAAGGTGGACAATGCCAGTCCATTCCAACTCGCTAGTTACTAGGGTTTTGATCTTCACGCAATCCATTCCATTTCTGATGACTTCTAATCTTCCTAGGTTCACCCTCGGCATATTCCACGCTCTGATTATTTGCACATGCTTACAGCTGGTCCTGTGCATTTGAGTTGTGCCCCACCAGCAAAGGAAGGTCCCGGAAGTGCTGCTCCACCAACTTCATGAAGGTCAACGCTACTTTGAAGAGGCAGCTCTTTCCCAGTCGTATTTTGAGCGCCTTCCAACCTGAGGGGCAGGGGCTCATCTTCCAACAGAAAAGGTTCCCCTGCTATCCATCCTGTTTGCAGGGGCTAATTAGAAGTGCACAGCCGCATCCTTGATGGTCTCTTCTTAGTCTGGAAGCTCAATGAAAGCTGTTCACCTGTGACCCTGCTGGTAGTTGCAATCCAGGTGACCTACCTGCCAGCATCCCAGCACCACGCCAGCCACCATAGTAACAACAGACGGTCTTTACGGTTACTGACTTCTTGGTCAAGTTCTCTGGCGTTTCGGCTACAATGTTGTGGTAAGTAGTATATATATGTGTCCCTAGACTGCACTGAGCATGAAGGACCCCTGGTCGTGCAGTGGGTTAGGCACTGGGCTGCCAACTTCAAGGTCAAAGGCTGGTTCCAACCCACCAACCTCTGGTTGGGAGAAAGCAGCGGATGTCGGCTGCAAAGGTGTGCAGTCTAGGAGACCCGAGGGCACACTCTCCCTCTGTCCGATCGGGTCACTCTGAGTCAGAACCAACTCCAGGGCAGTGGGGGTGTGGATAATGGAAAACGAGAAAACCCGAAAGATTCCACTCAGTTGTCCTTAAGGTTGTAACTAATAGAGTTGTCATTCAGTGTAGAAAAATCCCACCAAGCGATTTTGTTGTTAGTGTGCCTCCCATCATCTAAGAAACAGCGCACTTTACAACCGCATTTGCCACCTATCACTGTATGATTGAAAGAGATAATAAGCCTTCCTAAGGCTCTTGTCAGGTCTGATTAGGGAGCAGGAGGTCGCTGGCAGGTAGCGGTGGGATGAATTACCTCACTGGTGACAACCACCTTAGTGATGTCATCACTCACTGCCACCCCCAGCTTTGGTCACACCACCACCACCACCACCCCGCTACCCACAGGGGGAGTTTCTGGAACTATTTTACTTAGAAGCAGGAAGTTGGGGTGTGAGCCCATGTTGGGGCGGGGCTGCCAAGCACGGGGCCACACTTCATCCTTTCAATGATGAAGGCCCCAAGAGTGACCCTGAACAGGATACCTGGAAAGCAGGGACCAGGACGCAGACCTCAGCCACAGAACAAGTTCTTGATGGGGAGGGCCCAGGCCCAGCAGAGCCCACTCAGCCCCTTCCCTGCTCATGTGGCAGGCTGGCGCCCACAGTACTCTTCTGCAAGCCCCCTGAATGCCTGAGCCCAGCCCCCAAGTGTCCTGGCAACCCTGGAGAACACTAGTTTGCCTTCCAGGGTCCCCTGATATTTTACCGGCCGGTGGACCGAGGCCCTGTGAAGGGTGGACCCAGCACTCCCGTATCCAGGTCTGCTGGAGGTCCCTCAGCCTGGTGCTGGGCTCCTTCCTCTGAGCAGCCTTTCTAGTAGGAGCCCAGCTGAGACTGAACTGGAATGAACCACAGTTCTGACATTGAAGGAAGGGTGAGGGGTGAGGGGACACAAGTTAAGATGGATAGAGACCGAATTGGTCAGGTCAAGCAGAGGGGGACCCTTGGGCATAGGGGCGGTGGCCAATGGGTCAGCTGAAGTCAAATCCCTTCTGGGGTTGGGGGCCAGGAGCAGGGCAGCAGGGCAAAGAGCTGGTGGGTCCAGCTAGGAGGTGCTTCCAGGGCCAGTCTGCCCGTCCTGCCACTCGACTCTGGGCAGGTAAGGAGCCTTGTCTCTGCAAATGGGTTCCTTGGGCGGATACCACCTGTGTGAGCTGGCCTTGGGGCACAGTCAGTCACATGGACACCCAGCCTCACGCATGGCACTGTGTTGAGGGTGGGGGCATCTGGCCTCTCCTCAGAGGGCTGGATGGGCTCTGGGTATATCTTAGCACTTCTCCCCCAACCTCCTGCCTGGGCCTCAACTGGAGACCCTGTTCCAGGGCCTGCACCCACCCTCCAGCTCTCTCCTTCATGTGGCCTGTCCTCGGAAGCTTCCGTTTACAGCAGGAGTCATCAGGGTTTGAGCTTAGGCTATTTCTTGCTTGCTGAAGCTGCCAGGCCAGGGAGCAGGAGGGCCCACCTCCAACTGGCCGGACACCTGCCCAGCACAGAATGGTCCAGAAGAGTCATCAGGTCCCACCTGCCTGCCCCCTGAAGCCAGCCACCTGCTCCAGGCTGGGTGCCCTATGGCCGAGGCCCTACTGGACTGGCACAGGCCTGGACACAGATGGCTTCCTGCGTGAAGGCCGACATCCCCAAGACCCAGGGTGGTGAAGTGGGTGGGGATCTAGCCCCACGAGTTCTGGCCTTGCCCCTCCCCTGGCAGTTGGCAGTTACAGTGGTCGCTGGGACCCTGTAACCTGGTTTGACACTTTCTGGGTCTCTGGCAGGTCCTTCTTAAGGACATCTGCCCTAAGGCAGTGTCCTGGGGGGAAGGGTCAGTCCCCCCAAGCCACACCTTTTCCCCATGGAATCCAGGAACGGGCCCACCATCCTCCTTCCCAGAAGCCTGCGAAGATTTAGGGGTAGGGAGTCTGCGGATGTGGTAGATAGTTGGGCTTCAGGCTGGCTCGGCAGGGTGGGGAAGAGTCCAGGTCTGGCAGCCTGGGCAACAGGTAGGGGCCTTGGGTTGGCTGACACAAGAGGCTGTGGAGTGGGGAGTCCTCTCAGTCCTGCGGGGTAGGGGCTGGTGAAAGAGGGAGGTCATGCTAAGGGGAGGGGTTCCCCATCACAGGCCCCCAGCCTGGGCCCTGGGGACAGGGCAAGGGCAGGTGGCCAGCTGCTGCTAAGCTGGGTGGCAGCTTCCTCTTTCCATGAGGGCGAGCCTGGGTCCACCCTCCCAGATCGGCAGGGCCTGACCACAGGGTGGGTGGAGGCGGGAACTGATGGGGGAGGCTGAGCTGACCGTGGGCAGAGGGCAAGACCCAAGAGGAAGATAGTCAGGCACAGCTGAGACCCGGGGGCCTGGGTGGGGTCCCCACGCCACTGGTGCCTCGGAGGAAGTGAAAGCCCTGTGGAGGAAGGGGTGGGGTGGGGGGCAGGGGTCCCAGTCAGTCACCTCTGCCCAGGGCTCGCCTGTCTCCAGGTCTGGAGGCCGGTGGAAGCAAGCAGGATCTGAGCTCGGGTTGGGCAGCTCCTCAGCCTAGGCCAGGGAGGTTGGGTCTGAGAACCCCCAGGGTGAGCAGAGCCCCATCTTCGACCTCCCCTGGCCCAGAAATAAAAGCTGCTGGGAAAACCTGGGAAGGTCCCTGCACCAACTTTGGGGGCCCAGTGTTGGGGTGTCCCGAAGCCTTCAGTGCTGATACCTGAGGATGAGGGAGCCCCGAAGGCAGACAAGGGCTAGACCTTCAGGCCACCAGTGCCAAGCTGGTCAGCCTCCCTGCAAGCCCAGGCCACTGGGGCTCCGTTGCCTCCTCCGTAGTCTGAGGCCAAGGCTCCCTCTGGCACCATCAGCCCCACACTCCCACCTCTCCGACCCTCCCAGGGGCCTTAGAGTCCCAGGGAGCTTGGAGTTCCTGGTTCACCTGACGGGCAGCCAGTGAGGGATCACACAAGGAGACTCAAGAAGTGGATGGGCCCTGAGTGGCCCTGGAGCCCCCACCCCAGGCCTAGGAAGGGAGAGAAGTCTGTCTGGAGGCTGCCCCCTCCTGGCACTGCCAGGCCAGTAGGGCCCGTCAGGAGGTCTGGACCCACAGTCACTCATGGGATGACCCCACCACCACCACCAACCTCCCCCACCCCTGAAAGGCCGGGGCAAGTGTCCTAGGCCCGCCTGACCACAGGAGTGGGCTCGGGGTCCCTAGCAGGCCGCCTGACGCTCAGGTCCTTTAGTGGACAGTCTGGTCTGCGCCAGAGGGCGGCGGGGAGCAGGGCTGAAGGACTTACAAGTACACAGGAGTAGATAAATATGCCAAGCGGTTTCTTTTTTTTTCTTTTTAAATCAGGCATTTATAAACAAGAAAGCATACATTAATTACATAAAAATAGTTCTCGAGTAATAGAGTAAGTCGTAATATTGTCATTAGCAGCAGCATGGGACACGGGGCGGGACATGGGGCGCTCCTGGCCGCTGAGAAGGTTGAGGCGGTCTTTTTCCGGAGTTGAAAGGAGAAACAAAAACACCTGTAACTTCCAACTTAAAGCGAGCATGAAAACGCCTCCCTCAACCCTGGGGGCTGTTGGGGTGGGGGCGGGGGCACAGGCCGATCACACCACCCCCACAGCCTGGCGGGAAGCAGGGATGGGTAGAGCACCCCAGCCAGGGAAGGGCTGGCCAAGGGGCCCGACTTCCCTCTAGCAGAGGGGCAATGTCCCCCCTGCCCCCCTCCCCCCACCCGCCCCGGTTAAAAACAACTCAGAAAACAAGATAACTACCAGGTAAGAAAAGTCCCTGGAAAAGGAACCACCATATACAAGTATGATACAACGGTGTAAAAGGAAAAAAAGAAAAAAAAGTATTTACACGTTAATTGTCTTTACACTGGCTAGTTCCATATGAAAAGCAGGGTAGTACGTGGGCGAGTTAGCTGCTCCGTAGATATGAATGTTATTGCTGTTGTTTTTCTCCCCGTCGTTAAAAATCTTTCAGTATAGAAATAACGAGCAATGAAACAGAACACAGTTTAGTTCATGGGTTTTACAGACTGGGAGATGCTTCTTCCCCCTTCTGCAAAGAAACTAAATGTAGCTGTGCTGACGAGGGCCCGGGGCGGCCCTGGGTCTGCATGGGCACCCTGGTGCCTGCTTGCCCACCCCCAGCCTTACCCGGGAGAGGGCCCCCACCCAGCCGGAGGCACGAGGTGGCAAATGGCTATGGCTGGCCTGGTGTCAGAAATGTGCCCACCACCCCAGGACTGGGCAGGCTAAGTTCCTGTGTGCACGACCCTGGGATAGAGTCTGTGGGGAGACCAGAGGAGGGGGGTGGGGTGGGGAGGGGAGCCTCCTACAATGGCATTGTGGACTGTTGGTCCTGACCAGGGCCTACACCCACCAGCCTCTTTGGGACACGCTAAGGGTTCATATTCTCAGTCGAGAGCATTGATGGGCTCGTGGGACAGGGACTCTCGGTGGTCAAGATGTGTGGCGCTCTCTTTCTCACACACACACACCCACACACCCACACCCTCCCCTCGGGAAGCTTACTCTCTGGGGCTGAAAGACTGAGCGGATTTTCTGTCCACAACTCGGCCGAGCCACACAGAAGCACGCAGACACGCGTAAAGCTTTTGCTCCAGCTAAATCATTTAGTTTCCCTTGGAGACAAGACGGAAAACCCCCCACAAATCTGGCAGGAGGCGGCGGAGCACACAGCGGCTGCGTGCTGCGCTAACAAGACCGACCCTTTACACGGCGCGGTAATAATGCCCATCGATGGATACACGTGTGGCAGAGGTTTAAAATTCCATGCATACAGATTCAATAACTGCAAAGGAAAAACAAAAGCAAGAATAAAAACGAAAACAGAAAAAACCGAAAATGAAAAGTCTCCAAACAAATGCTGCATATATGTGATGTTCCTTTTGCATTGCACGTTAGAGGGGGCCCGGGCAGGCCGGCGGCCCCCCGCAGTAAACCAAGGGCCAAGACCCTGCGGACGATCCTATCACCTCAACGCCGGCTGGGGGGCTGGCAGTCCTGGTCTTTGCTCTTGGCTGCCGGGGGCGGGGGCGGCTCTTCATGGCTGTGTGGTGCGCACCTGCGTCTTCCGCCCCACCACTCCCTTCCGTCGCACGCGCACCTGCCCACCGGGCACGGAGGGGCGGGTTCCTGCTGGATGGCTCGTGTCAATGAACACCGTGATCTCAGGTTGGGCCGCCGCCGCCCCTCATCTCCCGGGAGCCCGCTTTTCAAGCTCGGACGTTCAGAAACCTTATACAATTTGCATAAACAGTTGAGCGTAAACGAGATTATTTGGAATAAATGCAAGTAACGTATTTTTGAGTGGCAGACTGGATGGCTACTGAGGGCGGGTGGGCTGGGGGTAAAAAGACGGGCGTCAGGGTTCTCTGTACAAGATGCTGGAAGGCACAGGCCACCCCCCGAGTTCAGTGTTTGCATTTCCGTTTGCGTGTGGTTCCCTTGTTTGACCAAGCACCAGAGGGGACGTCTTAAGCGCGGGGCCCTCGGCTCGCCCGAGGGAGATTCTCGACAAAGTGCAGTTCTAGGAATACGTTTCAATGAACGGACGGATGGACGGACGGACAGGCGGACGGAGAAATGAAATGACGCTGCGTTTGTTCCGAAGCGCAGTCGCGGCCCCGCCGGGAGGAGCGATGCCTGCCGAGCTGGGGGACGGGGCGTTGGGGCGGGGTGGGCATGCCGGGCGGGGCACGGGCGTGCGGGGGGACTGGGTACCCATCCCTGCCCCCCCATGCTGATGGCCGTGGGGACGATGGGTAGGGGTGGGGGCAGCTCATCGCGCACGCGCGCGACACACTCCACCGCGCTTCCTGGCGCTGCAGGAAAACCGGGGTCCTTGTCATTGAAAAAATAGACTCTGAAGAAAATCGCTCCGGGGTCCTGGGCGGGGGCGGCCGCGGGGGCGGATGAGCTGCGATGGCTTCCGGCCGGCGGGCCGCGTGGCGCCACCCCGGCTTCCTTAGCGGGTCTTCAGGTCGGTGTCCGCGGTGGACGAGCCGGGGTGGGGGCGGGGGGCTCTCAGAAGTCAGTCACTAAAAAACGTGTTGAATTTTCTTTGTATCGCGTCTCGGTACTGGTTTTAAATAGCTTATAACAAAAGTGTAAATGTTAACATGTCCTGGAGGGGGAGGGCCGCCCAGGTGTCGTCGGCGCGGCCCTCCCGAGTTGGCCAGTAGAAAATTCTGCAGTGGATTCCAAAAGGATGTGGTTACAAACACTCGCTTGGTTATAGGCACAGTAAGACGTTGTGCTGTGTGAACCGAGGGGGTGTGGGAGGGGGGAGGCAGGCCGTGGCGCCGCCTCGGCCACGGCACCACGCCCACCCGTTCCGACACGTGCTGTCCCGCACGCCACGCGCACGCGCCGCCGAGGGTCCCTACGGCTCCAGCCCGGCCCCGCTCTCGCTGCCCGATAAATATGCCAAGCGGTTTCTTTTTTTTTCTTT
>NW_022111357.1:43213045-43215391 GCF_000313985.2 Echinops telfairi
GCCCGGGCCTGCCCCCCACCCTCGCCCCTCTGCCAGCCCACCGCCTCCCCTGGGTACCTGGGCGGAGTACTTGGCGCGCAGGCGGCCGGCCTCGCAGCCCTTGTCGCACACCCGGACCTGCCGCGCCTGCTCCAGCTCGCGCTTGAGGCGCACACGGGACTCGTTGGCCTCTTTCATCTTCTTCTCGTTCTCGGCCCGCAGCCGCTCGATCTCCTTCCGGAGGTTCCGCTTGGCCTCCGTCGCCTCCCGCAGCTTCTCCTTCTTGGCCACACGCAGGAACTCCAGCTCCTGGGCAGAACGTGGGCCGTCAGGGCCCTGGGGTCCTTGCTGCCTCTGCTTCTCACCTTGTTGCCCAGCTGCAGCCACATCCCCTCCCTGGCGCCCCTATGGCCAGTCTGTGCTACGGCCCCTCTCAGGTCCTGGGGTGCCCCTCCCACACATTCCCAAGGGTAAGGCCTCAGCACCCCGCCCAGGCAAAGGCATAAAGCCCTGCTACGTACAGCCTACTGCAGAGGCAGGAGCAGGGCCAGAGTGACCCCCAAGGCCAGTGTCGGCAGCGGCTCATGCTAAGTGCTGCCCAGAAACACAAGACACACACACAGGGCACTGAGGGCCAGTTGCTCATGCAGCCAGATGGGGCCACCGCTGCCGCCCTGAGCCCTGTCCCACATGCCCATGAATGTGCACATGCAAGCCCCCCAGCCACGGTGACTTAGAGTGGGAGGCTGACCCACACCCAGACCACTGTGTTCACACCCCAAGGCCCAGAGGGCCCCATGGGGTGGGAGCCTTGCGCTGGAGAAGCTGGGCCCCAGCTGCCAGCTCCTGTGGTGCCAAGGAGTCTGCTGGGGGGTTCCCTCAGCGGGATGTGAGTGTTGAAGCGCCTGCCCCCGTGGCCACACCTGCCTTCCTCACATCCTCCGTCCTGCTGGTGTCTGCAAAGGCACCCAGAGCTGTGAATGCGCCCACCTCGCACGTGTCAGAAAAAACGAATGCAAAGGGATAGAGGCGGCAGTGAGGCCACCACAACACCCTGCTGCTTCAGCAGACAGCGGCCACTGCGCCAGGGGTCATCTAGAACTCGGCAGGAACCTGGGGCATCATGTGGGTGTGGGGCTGTGAGGACCTGTGCTCAGTGCCTGCTGCAGTGAGCTCCCTCTGCTCCATGCTCGGGGTGCTGTGGCAGCCCCTCTCAAGAATATGAGGTCTGGGGCCCAGACCCGGCATGAGGGCAGCTCCTCCCAGCTGGCAGTGTGACAGCATAGTGGGTACAGCTGCTCCTAGCCCTCTCCACTACAAATAGCCCACTAACTATGCCCGCCCTGGGCAGGGCGTGTGACTCATCAGGAGGCCAGCACCTGGGGCCTCCCTGGGAGGGCAATCTGCTGTGGTCTAAGGGGCCGACCGGCGGCAGCCATGTCCCGATCCCCCCCACCCCCACCGGGTCTGGCAAGCAGGGGGGTGCACCTGGTGGAGGCTCCGCTTGGCCTGCAGGGCGGCGCTCAGCTTCTCCTCCTGCCGCACCCGCATCCTCACCACCTCGTGCAGGAACTTCTCTTTGGCCTCCTTGGTGTCCAGGCCGCTCTCCAGCGCCTGCCGGAGGTGCTCCAGCTCGGCCTCCAGACCTGCACCCGGGGCGTCCGAGTGGGCCGAGTTGTCCAGAGCGGAGCTGGCAGGGGCCGGGGCGTGCACACCGGGGGAGCTCAGGTCCTTGGCGGAGCTGGACGAGGTGAAGGACGGGGACGAGAGCGAGGACAGCGAGGAGGTGACTGCAGAAACCAACATCAAATCCAACGCTGCAGGCTTTCCAAAGCAGGGCGCGCTCCTAAGCCGTGCCACTCACCCGAACCCAGTGACTAGAGGGGCCCACGCCCCGAACAGGGAGTAAGAAAGGAAGCAGAACTCACACTTACATTCCTCCCTGCTCTCCACTTCGACCTCGGCCTCCGAGTCCTTGTCCTCCTCTGGGACAGCGAGAGGCACCAGGCTCGCGGGGACCACGGGGTTCTCCTCAGCCAGCTTCCGCTTCCGTGGCTGGATGGACACAGAGAGGGTCTCGGGGGCCCGGGAGACGACGGTGGCACATGGTGGGCTGGTCACAACCTTCTGCTGGGCTGGTGGTGCAAGGGCCACATTGGGAGCCACGGCTGTCTCGAAGCTCTTATAGGAGTAGAAGCTGCAGAGGGTGACAGGCATTGGGTCCTGGGTCTGCTGCAGCCAGGCCCTCCCAGCACACACATGGCCAGCCATGGTCCTCAGCACCCCACTGCAAATGTGGCTCTCTTGGACAGCTGGGCATTAGTCAATAGCTGGCCTGTGCCAAATGTAGGGATACCCTCCCTCCAA
>NW_022111357.1:43215927-43217122 GCF_000313985.2 Echinops telfairi
CCCCCAGTCTTGTTCAGAAAACACGACTCGGCCCCATGCCTCTGGTCAGTGAGCAAATGCCTCACTTGACACATCACTGCCGGCAGCAGCACCAAGGCTGCTGCTGAGCCGGGCGCTCACCTGTCTCGGATCAGTGCTGGGAGGTGGGCGGGGAGTTCCTTGTCGCTGGTGGACACTGCAGGGGACCAGGGTCGGAAGGCGGAGAGGCGCTGGCGAGGGTGCACGCAGCCCAGGCCCTGTAGCAGGGGTATCGTGTGAGCAGCAGGGATCCTACCCGGGGACCCCGACCCAGGGCACACACAGGGAGGGAGGGTGGCTCCTGGGGCAGCACCTTGTTGGAGGAGCCAGCCAGCGTCCGGAGCCAGCTGGACTGTTTGTCCTTCTCTGTGGCCGCAGGTGACTGGGAGGAGGTGTCATCTGCCTTGGGCCTAATGGAGGCCGGGGGTTCAGAGGGCACCTGTGGACAACAAAGAAGACTCAAGTTGGCACCTCCGGGACCTCGGGGTTGGCCTGCTACAAGCCCAGCAAACATACTCTGTCCTCAGAATGGCCCCACCTCCGACCACTGAGTCTCCGAAAGTGACCCCATGGGCCTGCCGGGGGCCACAAGACCAAGAGCAAGGGGTTGCGCACATGACAAGTGAAGGTGAACAGGACCTGCCCCTGCCCCTGCCCCCACCCAGAGGAGCCACTCATCACCAACAGAGTGAGTTCTAGCATGGCTGTCACCACACGGGCCAATGACCTCACACACACAGCTGCAGTGGGCGCTGAGAGCCAGCCCCGCACGGGCTCTGCCAGCGGCTCCCTCACCCAACGCACCCGGGAAGGGCCCTGGCTGCTGAAGGGTGGCGGCCTGCAGCCTGAACAGGTGCTCAGCGGGGGCTCGAGGGCTGTGCCGCTGCCCCTGTGTTTCTGAGGCTGTCCATCTTGTCGGGAGTAGAAAGCCTCCTCTTTCTCCGGCAGAGAAGCTGGTGGTTTCAAACTACTGACCTTGTGGGTAAGCAATCCAACGTGGCACCAGGGCTCCTGGAAGTAAGGTCAACCGATACCAAACTCACTGCCACTGAACACATGCCAACTCAGGGGAACCCTGTGGGGCAGGGTAAAACTGACCCTGTTGAGTTTCTGAGACGGTACCTCATTCCAGGACTAGAAAGTCCAGTCTTTCTCCTGGGGTTGAGGTAGCAGGGGA
>NW_022111357.1:43217353-43257619 GCF_000313985.2 Echinops telfairi
CGCACACGTGGGCCTCCCCACCCTCTCGCCCCCAGCACCCTGTGAAGCCAGACAGGGTGGGGCTGGCGCAAGAGGCAGGAAGTCATGTCCTCGGAGAGCCACTGTAGGAGCGGCTTGGCCTCTGGCCAAGGCAGGGAGAGGGGTTGGGTGCCAGAGGCCTCTGTCTAGCAAAGCCTGTGGCCACTCCCAGCAAGAGAATGACCCGGAACCTAGGTCCACCTGGCAGCTCCCTTCTGCGCTGGGAAAAGCCAGAGGCAGGAACGGGGAGGACTCGGCCACAGGGACCTGGACCTCCTTGGAAAGCTCAAGTGACCTACCACCCAGAGAAAGGGCCCTGAAGCACCCGGCACCTGGGCCCCGACAGTGGTCCAGGTGGGGGCCCCTCCCCCCCACTGCTAGGGTGCCTGCAGTCCCACCGAGTTCAGGGCTGGTGACACTGCGCAGGGTGGGGCTTCCTGTCTGAGCAAACACTGAACTAGGGTAACTAGGGTGTGAAGAGGAGGCCCAGCTCTCGCCCAGGGAAAAGCCGCAGCCGGGCGCCGTCTGGCACAGCTGGCAAACCTCAGGCGAGACTTTTAGGGTGGGGAGTGCCAGGAGACCAGGACATAGGCAGGCACAGGCAAGCACAGTGCACGTGTGTGTACACACACACACACACACACACGGGTGCTCGAGACTCAGGTCTGGGGATAGGGCATACAAGGGCCGAGAGGCACCTGGCAGGGCAGATCTAGTTCAGGGAGCCCCTTGGGGACAGGGCACTGAACACTGCCTTATCCCCTGTGGGCTTGAAAAAAACAGTGTTTCCAGGGGCACCCGACACAGCTGGCATCCTCTATACCACCACCCACGACGCTACAAAGAATGGGGATCCCAGGGCGCTTCCTGGTGCTCTGGTAGCACAGTGGGTTAAGTGCCAGGCTGCAGGCGGTTCCAGCCTACCAGCCGCTCGGGAGAACGTCAGCTTTCCGCTCCCAGAGATGCACAGCCAGCTAAACCACCAGGAGTGCTTCCCACCTGTCCTGCTGGGTCCAAGTGATTCAGAGCCACGGCCACGGTAGGCAGTTCAGTTGTGCTCATGTAGAACCTGAACAGCGCAAGGGAGACCGTGTGGCCCCAAACTGACCCACCACCCTGTCTATGGCAAGCCAGTCTGACTGCTGACCTTGAAAGGTGGAGGTCAGTCCCGGGAGACCCCCACTCTATTGTCTATGGTCAGTGAGGTAGGCGAGCAGAGCAACCCCAGTACTGCCGCTCGGCATACATGCGGCGCCACAGCCAAGGTAGGTCGCCCACAGTGCACCTGACCTGCACTTTCTCAGGAAGGTGGTGCTGTCTGGGTCCTGAGAGGTGACTGGGAATGCAGTCAGCACCCTACTCCCACAGGGCTTTGGAAATGGCCACAGGCTAAGAGGGCTTTAGTCCCACCAGTCCAGGATGAGGGTCCACATTCCAACTTCACAGGTGCACCATCGAAGAAAGTGCGACCATCCCACAGCGTGCAGAAAACAGGAGCACTCCCAACAGTGGAAGGGCTTGAACAGCCGATTCTCCAAAAAAGACTGCAAAGGCCCGGCAGCACAAGGAAAGATGTCCAATGCATTAACCATCCAGGAAATGCAAATCAAACCACAAGGAGCTACCACTCGGCGCCCACTCCAACGACTATAATAAAACGCAAAAAGACAGACGTGACCAAGTGTTGGCGAGGACGTGGAGGAGCTGCGACTTGTGAACACTGCCGGTGGGAATGTGAAGCTGCAGCAGCTGTGACAGACAGCTGGGGGTTGCCCAAAAAGTTAGACATGGCATCACCCTGCCACCGGCGGGTCCAGTCCTCGGGAAGAACCGAACACAGGTGTTCAACCAAATTCCACACGCGTGTCTACAGCAGCATGAGTCCTCCACTCCACACCAGGCAAAACAGAGAAGGTTCTGATCCATGCTACGACACGGAGGAACCTTGGCACCACGCTGAGCAGAACCACACCAGACAGGGAAGGCCACGGATTGTGTGATTCAACTAACACACAAGGTCCGGGCTGGGTACACGCTTACAGAAAGATCAGTGTGACCCAGCGCTGGGGGAGAGGGAGTAGGGCTACTGCTTACTCTGTTCCTGCCTGGAAAGCTTAGTGAGTCAAGATGACAAGACCGCCCAAGTGACCTCTAGATTCAACGTCATCCCCAACAGTCCCAGTGGAAATGCCAATACTCAAATTTAGCTGGAAAAGCAAGGGACCCGGAATCAGTAAGGCAATGCTGAAGAATCAGCACGCTTCCTGATCTCAAAGCACACTGCGGTAACAGCAGTATTAGGATCAACTAGAAGCAGAACTGGGAGCCCAAGAAAGAAATCCTCCACTTACCGTCAGCGGTTTTCGACAAGGGTCCCAAGTCCATTTGGAGGGTGGGGGAAGGAAGAGACTTTCCAAGACACGGTGCTAGAAACACGAAGGTCCACATCGAGGAGAAACCATTAAGACCCATGCCGCACACCACACACAAAAAACCACGAAAACTCCTAACATTCTTAGAAGATGTCCGGGTGACACTGCCGTAGTTTCTAACCAGACTGTCAGATAGACAACCAAAGAACAGGCAGCGAGACCGAGAGACAGGTGAGACCCCTACTACACACATGCTCTCGCCCAGCGAGGAGCTTCATCCCAAGTGAAAGACAACCCACTGGCCACAGGAAAGTGGGAGGAACCAGGGGGGGTTGCTCCAACTCAGAGACCCCGTGCAGCAGTCCCACGCCGGCCTCACAGTGGTCCTGCTTGGCAGCCGCTGTCAAGTGAGTGCCTTCCTTTGCTTTGCTGCCCCTCCACTTTACCAAGTGTGCTGTCCTTCCTCCAGAGACTGGTCTCTCCTGACAACGTGTCCAACGCACGTGAGGAACCGTGTAAGGTCTGACGTGCGTGATTCAAAGTTAAAAACCTGCTGCAACATAACAACCAAAAATGACAGACAACTCCGTGGAGGACAAAACGGGCAAGGGGTGTGACCCGACCGTCCACCAAAGGAGAAACTCAAATAGCCAACAAGCACGTGAGGAGATGGCTGGTCGCCCTTAGCCATGAACCCAAAATCCCATCCCAGAGCTGCCTGACTCAGCAGAAAGGCACTGTCCACAGGGCTCCCGGCCACCTGGCGAGGGTTGCACCGGTTCTCCTGTAAAGTGGCTGGTGGCTTCACGTGGTGAGTTAGCAGGTGAGAGGCTCCAAGCGGAGCACCCACCACCGTGGCATCCATCTGGACCCATGGAGACCCTGCACTAGAGCTGCACACCAACAGTGGAACAGAACTCCCATCCGGACGGCGGTGAGAGAGACGGACAAAAACAAAACCCCAGAACACAAGTGTGGGGAAAGTCGACAACACAACCCTCCACTCACCACTGGTAAGCCGGCACAGTCCCCAGAGAAAATAGCTGAACAAAGAAAACTACCACGTGACCCAGCCACCCCGACCCTGGGCCCACCAAAAGCTGTTCCCATGAACAGACCAGGGGATGTGCACCAAGAGATACGAGAGCACGACGCATGCGTACCACCAGGGCAAGGCGGAGCGCAGAGGGAGTGTGCTGCGAAAGAGCCAATGCCGTGTGACCTCGCCGATTCGAAATCAGCAAGGAGGTGGAATAGAGAATGATTAGTGGGCCCCAGGGTGGGAGAGACGGGGAAGGGGAGGTTTTGCTTTAGAGGGCGGGGAATTCGGGTTCCGGGTGGAAGGGCTTGGAAAGGAGAACTCGAGCTGTTGCACAGCTCGGAAAATGTCCCTAGTGTCACAGAATTGTCCCTGCAGCAGCCGTTGTGATGGCCTGTTTGGGCGAGTACATTGCCACCCCAGTAAAACAAAGAAACGGACGTGGAAGCTCCTGACAAGAACCTGTGGATGGATCTGGCGGCATCTCGGTGATCCCTGAGTTGCAGCAAGTCGCAGGGCGGAAACCCAGGGAGGAGATGCTTGGGAGCAGGCAGCAAGCCTCCCAGAAACTCCGAGGGGAGGAGGCTGCTGCTCCAGGGGGTGCGGGCCAGGAGGGTGCATCTGCTGGCGCAGCTCCTCGTGGACTCGCAGGCCTGGTGCTGGGTGACCACTAACCAGGCCGTGACCACGTGGCCTCGGCCACGCTCACGGGAAGGAAGGGAAGCTGCCTGCAGAGGGTCTTCCTGTTGCAGCACGTGGTGCCTGCCAGAGGCACAGGTCCCCCTCCCTACAGCTGCTCTGGTGGGGGCGTCCAGAGGGTGGGCATGGCAGGGCCCCCATGGCATATTGCTATGGTGAGCCTAGCCACGTGATTTGCCCCAGCCATTTGGGGAGGTGGCCCCCAGCCCACAGACCCTGGTATTGCCACATCGCAAAGAGACACAAGATTGTCACGGGAATGGCAGCCATCACCAGAAGGTCCGCACTCACAATTCCGACGTCCCAGTTTAAGCCTGGCTTGAGGAGATTTGGGATCGGGCGGCAGGAGGGCTTCCATGTCCATGGAGAGGGCTTCCCGCTGGGCGGGGGCAGGGCAGCATCCTCTCAGCACAGTGGAGCTCCTGACCAGGGCAACAACAGGGTGGCGGCTAACACACTGCCTCATGGTCTGCCCTGCAGGGCGAGGCGTGCAGGGGTGGGAGCAAAGATCACCCAGGGCCCACCTGGGACAGCTCGTGGGACACGCAAGAGTCACCAGCAGCAGAGAGACCAGTGGGGCGCAGGGTGTCTGGCGTTATTCAGCAGAGCAACAGAGGAAACCACCACAGGCACCAGCTCAAATCCACCTCATGTAACAGGCAGAGAAAAAGGGGAGACAAGACGAGGATGTCAACCGGGCACCTCTGGAAAACAGCCATGGCACAGGGTTCCAGAGTACCAGCGAGTCTTACTCCAGTGTGGCCTGGGGCACGGGTCCCGGATGCCAGCATGACCCAGACGTCCCTTCCACCCTCATCCTCTCAGGCGAGTGTATCTGAGGATGGAGGGGCCACGCGGGTCTCTGCTTTTACTCCTAACAGAGGCACTCTTCGGTGCCAAGACCTCCTGGGGGATAGGCGGTGGCACAGCTCCTGCCCGAGAGCAAAGCCCTGTGTGTTCGTCAGTGCCCGCCACGGGGAACCACCCCCCACAGCCTGTCCCATCAGGACTGGCCAGGGCATGGGAAAAGTGCGAGACGTCCCCAGTGTCATCCGCGCAGATGTGGCCACAGGTAAACATGCAGGTGCCCTGGGGGGCCTGGAAGCTTCGGGCTGCTGCCACCACCCCAGCTGAGTGCCAACACCTGGGTCAACAGCCCAGGAGGGTACACCAGCCTGTGTGTGCCAGAAAGGGCCTGCCTTCTGCAGACTGCTCCTCACGCCTCCTCTGTCCCCAGGCCTGGGCAGTGGCCGGGGTCTCTGGCCTAGACAAGGGCCATCGGGGCGTGCGGGCAGCTTCCCCCTCCGCACCCCTCACCACACGTCAGAGCACTGAGTACTGGGCAGAGCCCACACAATACTAGGGGTAGTGTTTCCTCTTCTGCACCACAGACCTGGGCGGAGCTGGCAGGTACGGACCGCACCAGCTGCTCACTGGGCCAAAGTGGCCACATGTCTCTGAAAATGGGCCCCTCCGTGGGCAGTGAGCTTCTCAAAGAAGGCTCGAGTGACCCACCAGCTGTCCCCGCCATGCCACCGAGCAGGTTGCCTCTTCTCGCCTACCATTGGTGGCCCTCAGTCAGGCCTTTACCACAGCCACGGGTGGCCCAGCCCTCCGTGTGCACCCAGAGGCTGAGCCCTGTGGCATCTCACGGTGAGGCACCGGGCACAGCCCTGGCATCTCTCTCAACGTAGCCCAAGACATACTTTCCTGAGCAGCCCAGCCCCCGCTGTCCTCCAGCTGTGACAAGAAGTCCCAGGGGTACCGGGCGTTGTGACAAAGCCCCAGTAAAACACCAGCTGTCCCCAAAGGTAAGCCCCTGGACGCCTGCCACGTGAACATGCGGCTCAGGTTTGTGCTGTGGGCCATTTCTGCAGATTTTACCGTTCTAGAAACTGCCGGGCTATTTTTACACACACCATTAATATTTTACACATGACAATTCAAGTTCCATATCATGCTTAAATTAACCTATTTTCTGATGATTGTGGTGCATGGGAAGCAGATTAAACGTGCAAGACAACCCCAGGCCCACGATGAAGTGAGAGCAGTTGTAACGAGTCACTCTCCCCACCTCTTTAAATAGGTCACCGTTCCTGTTCCTTCCCCTCCGCTCACGGGAATCACGTGAATCCTTCTAAGGAAATGGAGCCGAGGAGCCCAGGCCTCGTGTCCTCCACCTGACGGGAACCAGGCCCACACGTGGCGACACGCCACCTGGCAGGCGCTGGTGCGTGCTCTGTATCCCCAGCCCTCAGCTTGGCGCAATTCCTCCCTGGGAAACCAGACATGTGCCCTTCGCAGCCGTCACCACCACCGCCACACACCACGGTCACAGTCACTACCACCACCATCGCCACCACCACACATGGCAGCCGCAGTCCCCATTACAGTTACTAAT
The DNA here is from genome assembly GCF_000313985.2 of Echinops telfairi. Taxonomy (NCBI): domain Eukaryota; kingdom Metazoa; phylum Chordata; class Mammalia; order Afrosoricida; family Tenrecidae; genus Echinops; species Echinops telfairi. The sequence goes on from NW_022111357.1 coordinate 43,223,883, forward strand.
TACGTTCTAATTCAGGCAGCAAGATCTGCAACCGTGGTTAGTATTCATGGGGGCTAAGAAATACTACATGCAGGTAATCTACACTACACGCACCTCCACGTATTCCACGATAGCGCCGGTAATAATCGGGGCTATGATTCTGTGGGGTCTGGTGAGGGAGGTGTGTGGGGAGACAGGGGGTGACACCCTGAGTTATCACACTGGCTGGTACCAGTGGGCACATTTCATCCTCAGAGAAGCAAGACTAGGCACACCCAACTACCCACCCCCTCCCCATCCTCACCACCAAGGCCCACACTGGCCACATAGCGCCCCCTACTCCCCAACCAACAGCTCCCTTTCAGAATCAAGACAGAGAGGGGCGTCCCACACGAGGGTGTGGGGCCCATGGAGCTGTCCCCTCCCTCCGTGGCACTCACGAGCCCCCTCCCAAGGCCTCAGAAAGCACTCTGGATAGTCGGCTGTGCTGAACCCAGGGGTCTGCGATGCACTGGGAGGAGGGGTGCTCCTGAGTCCTGAGGCCACGCTGACAGAAGACGGAGGCACAGCAGTCCCTGTGTGGCTGTGGTGGCAGTGAGGAGGAAGTGGGGAGGAGGGTGGCCCAGGGGGCAGCACAGGATGCCGTGGTCGCCGTTCCTGGAAGGCCAGCTCACCCAGAACCAGCTTCGCCAAAATGAGCAGGGGGGGTGGGGTGGGAGGGACGTGCGGGGAGCACCTGCCCCGTGGCGTACTCTCAGGAAGTGGAGTGGGAGGGGAGCTCCTCGGGGAGGAACGGGTGGTGAGAGGCGAGGACAGAGAGGGGATGGAAGATACCTGCTATCTAGCCTTCCTGCCTCTCTGCACAATGGGAGTGGAGACAACGCAGACTACAGGCTAGGACAGGCTCCCAGTGTGATGCCCGAGTGCCAGGGCTGGGCACAGGGCAGCCCAGCCTTGGGCCAGAGGGCAGCCACACACCAGGGGGGAGGCAGGCAGGCCTGTGCTCACGGAGACCTTCGGGCAGGAAGAGCCATTTGGTCCGCCGCCTTTGCCTGGGGGGTGCACAGACAGGCAGCGCCGCCAGCGTCCAGAGTAAACAGCCTTTGTTTGCCCATCACAGGTAGCTGACACCTAGAACTCCACGCACCGGGCACGCCCGAGTACTGAGAACATCGCTGGCCCCTAGAGAGCAGTCAGAGGTTGCCTGGGCCGGCTCACCTCCACCTGTGGGTGCTGAAGCTGGCGCCCCCAGCATGTGCCATTTCAAGGGCCCCCACCACTCTAAGATCCTAGAGACCTCCTATCAGCCCTTCCTCTAGGCCTAGCCTTGGACGGCTGTCCCTCACCCCTTCCTGCCCTTTGGGACCCTGCTCCCTTCCCTCTGGAGACACGCCCAGGGCACTCCTTAGCAAAGGAGCCAGGCAGGGCCTTCCTAGGCAGGCCCATGAGACCTAGGAAGATTAGCCATTCTGCGCATGCCCCTGGTTAAATGGACCGCCCCGCCCCGCCCCCCGGCCCCCCATCGATGACCTAGCCATACCTCCCCTCCTGAGGATCACAGGCCTGCCCCCAAGCCCCTCCCCTGAGGACCAGAGTTGACACTTGGCTTTAGAGGGGACGAATCTGTGGACACGGAGTCCCGCCTGTCCTCCATGTGTCCATGGAGTTGGTTGCTTGTGTACATGGACGTGTGGGGGCAGACGGGGGAATCACACCATTTTAAACAGGGAATACTCGGCAGGGGCCCAGGGAGGTGAACTCTGCTCCCGGCAGCAGCACCCCCCCCCCCCAACAAGGCTGCAGGGGGGTGTGGTGGTTGCTGTGTTGATGGAGGCTTCTCCAGGCTTGGGAAGGCTGGGCCAGAGTGTTCTAAGTCTCAGATGAACCAAACCAGGGGCTTTCTTGGCAGACATGGTCCCAGGGCCGGCGCCCGGTGGCCTCCTGAGCCGCATTGCCTTCCCGTAACCCAGTGCTCTCACTCCTCGGAGACGAGGTCCCCGGGCCCTTGGCAGAGAGCAGAGTTCCCGGCTCTGACGCCGATGCACAGTCCCAGAGGAGAGAAGCTGCAGGTAGGGGACCCGAGGGACTGCCCACATGGTCCCTGCAATGACCATGGCCATCCCAAGTCCAAGGAGGAGGGGGGTTGTACAGAGGTAGCCAAGGGCGGGCGCCACAGCAGGTGCTCCAGGAGCCGCCACACCCAGCCTGTCTCTTCACCTGGGGCCCTGCCCCAACGTGGGGGGCGACCTCAGCGAAGTTGAGTGGCAGACGCAGCACCCAGCCCACCCATCTTCTGACCCAGGCTTGCAGGCGCACAGCTGGGCCAGAGGGCGGCTAGCCAGTGCCTGCCCAGTGCCCGCACAAAGCCAGGCCGTCGTCTGTTTGTTCCCACCCCACTTCCCACGTACAAAGCCCCACAGCTGGTCCGGTGCCAGGAGATGAATTATGCATAGCAGCTCAATTACGAGAGAGGAGGAGAGGGCCCGGGCAGCGGTGAGCTTGCCCAGGAAAGGGGGGTGGGGGTGGGTAGGGAAAGAGGCACTTGTGTCTTCCGGAAATTGGGAAGGTGACGCAGTGGCTCCTGGAGTGAGGACTCTTGATGGGCGTGTGTGTGGACCCGCCGTGGACGCCAGGGCTTATGTTGTGATTATGTCTGCTTTTGTTGGGGGCGGGGTGTCAAGAGAACACTCTGATGCTAGAAAGGCCCATCAGCCACCTTGGAGTACTAAGGGGCTGTCATGCCCGCAGGGTCCTTGGCCTCCGGTCAGGGGGCCCAGAGAAGCAGTGCCCTGAGGTGCCCCGCCCCCCGCGGACTCTGCAGAGCCGGTCTCAGCGGAAAACACTCACACTGCTCCACAGACAGACACAGACCACAGAGCGTGCCATCACTAGCCTTTGAAAATAATCATTCTCCTGGGAGAGAACCAACAACAGCAGGCTGCGGCTTCTCCCGCAAAATGAGCCTGACCCAGAGGGCGCAGGACCCCTTTCACAGAGCTCGTCTGTGGGCGGCTCTGGCACAGAGGAGCTGCAGGCCGGGATGAGGCCGGGTGCACCGGCCACCCCACAAGGGCAGTCAACCCTGGGGAGCTGCCCCCAGCCTGTGGCAAAGGCACTGCCAGCACCCCGGCCCCACAATTAGAAGCATCCCAGTGAGAGTGCTGCACGGTCATCCAAGTAGCCAGATTCAGACACAGGCTTTTCTATTTCTCACCTGTCCAGAGGCGACACTTTGCCACCCAGGATGGTGCCACGTTTGGGTAGCCCCTACCCCTTCAATCTGACACCGGGTGCCTCCCCCGACGTCGTTGGGTGGCCTGGTGGGCAGAGACCCTCATGCGGCAGGCCCGTGCCCCAGCCCCCCTGCCTACACAGGAGACTGGGGCAAGGGGCGAGGCTCGGACGGCAGCACAACCTGTCAGGACCAGAAGAAACTTCTGAGCCCCGGCAGCCCAGGAGCTGTAGGCCCACTCTCTCTCATCCTCCACCCCACCCCACCCCTGTGACCAGCTGACACCGTGGGCAACAGAAGGGAAAGGCCGGCCTGGGCAGTGGGCCCGGCCTCACGTGCCAGGGGCAGGGTCAGCAGAGCTTGTGCATCAAGGAGGGAAACAGAAACAGCTGAGTCTATCTGGTGCCGTGCTCGCCGCGGTTCTCGTCGGGAGCACGTGCACGTGGGCTGCAGAACACCAGTTGCACAATCGCAGTGACTCCACATGCAAGCTTGAGACGCCCTCGCTCCCAGAACTGGCACCGAGACCCATGGAGAGGAGGAAGGGCTCGTGCCTCGGTGGCACCGCGGCGGCACGTCTTCCTTCCTGGCTTTCTGAACCAGGGTCGAGTGCTCATGATACCGTGGGCCTGTGCACCAGCGTGGACATGCCCCGACCCCCGAGTGTGGACCCTGGGCTGGGGACGCAGGGCGAGCACTGACAGAAGTCTTGGCGTGGCTTCTCCCAGCACATCACTGAGTTTGGAGGGCAGCCACAGAGCCCCGCTCCTGTTCACAGACCCAGAACGAGGACACGGGGAGAGTGCCTAACGTGAGAATGACCCAACTTAAAGGCAGGTGTTGTCAGCAGGTGGCTTGTACCATGCAGATGCACACCAAGGTACTGCTCTGGAGGAGACGACCCCTGGGACTCCCACTCTCCACAGTGTGCTCAGCAAGGTGTCTAGGCCAAGTGTGAGGCACACAATGGCTCGCACATCCCAGGGTTGCAGACCATTCAAAAGAGGGTCCGAATAGCAGCTAGGAGGGACACTTCCTGGCAGGGGCATGCGTGCTACAGTGGGCACCCAGAACCTGGCAGAGACGCGCCTGCGCACAACACCTCCATCCACGGTGCTGCAAACCCTGCCAAGATGCTCCCGGGAAGGCTGGCCAGTCCACACACAGTCACAGGCCCATCTGCTAGGGTGGTGTGGTATCTCCTAAATATACGGGTTTGCCTATCTAATACCTGTAGTTGTTATAACACTATTGCAAATCCTATGAGGAACTCCTGTGCCTACGGTTAGAATCCCACTCCGGAGTGAACCTTGTTATGTAAATAAGGCAGTGTCTGTGCACCAAACCAAACCCACCGCCCGGGAGCCAACTCCTCGTGAAGCGCTCACAGCACAGGGCAGAACTGTCCCTGAGTTTCCGAGACCGTAACTCTGTACAGAAGTAGAAGGACCCGATGCTGGTGGTTTCAAACTGCGGACCTGTCGATCACAGCCCAACGTGTGACCACTAAGCCACCAGTGCACAGTGAGCCTTAAAGCAATCCCTTTTGAGTTATGAGAGGTGAAAACAGAACGAGAATGGAGAGACGGGTACCCGGCCCCACATGGAGACCTCCTAGGGGCCAGGACAAGGACCTGTCCCCAGAGCCAGCGGAGAGGCCAGCAGTGCTCTTCAGGTGGACTTCCAGCCTCACCTGTGAAAAAGTCAGGTCTGATGGCCAGAGCCAAGTCACTTGTTACTGCATCCAAGAGCAATCAAAATCATCAAAGGAAACGGGTGTGACGTCTTTTGGCTCCATAGGACCCATCAGGGAGCCCATTCCTGGGTTTGTGCCTGGGGATACACACCTCAGTCACAGGTCCGTATGCACAGATGCTCACTGCAGCAATGTCCATCAGCAGGGGTGAACAAAATCAGGTCTGACCATGAGGTGGAATATTTACTCAACCCTAATGAGAAATGGAGCCCTGACCCTGATCCAGGCCACGGCACCAATAAGCCCCTAAGGTGCGCTGCGAGAGGCCAGTCAAGGGCAAAGGGACCCATAGTGCACAACCCCACCTGTCCGACAACTGGACAGGAGGCAAACACAGAGAGGCTAATGTTCTTGCTGGTCACCAAGGGCTGGGGTAGGGGGGGGGACACTGCTGAGGAAGCACGGAGTACCCGCTACTGGGGGAGCAAACATGGTTACCAGAGCATGCTGTCAACTGGACACAGAGACATGCCCAGTTAGGAAATCCTGAGTCATCTATAGGACACCCCCCCCCCATTTTAAAGGTGTTTGAAGGTCCTTTTGACACATTTTCACAGCACCCATGATCTGCTTATAAAGAAGAGGGCGTGTGTGGCCCAGGGCACAGGGCTGGCGGGACAGGGCTTCCCTGAACTCTCCACGCAGCCCACACAGTAGACACTGCCATCCACCTGCAAAGACACTGTCTTCCCTGCAAGGCCAGGGCCCAAGGCTGGGCCAAAAGGTCACCCACACGCCACAGCTCCAGCTGTCCCGGGATGCCTCTCTGCCAACTGCCCTCCCACTGGGGTGATGCCCACAGTTTTCAACACCACCATCTCATAGGCCAAAGGCAGTTGCTGGCCCCACAGCCATGGGCCTTGGCCTTCAGGAGCCTGAACCAGGGCCATAGGACACTGATAGGGGACACTGGAGGAGGGTTGGCCCTGGAAGAGAAAGGGCCTGGTGTTCCCCTGGCCTGGCTGTACTGCTGGCCTGTCCCCAAGGTGCTGGAGGAAAAACAGAAGAAGAGGCCCAAGGGGTCAGGCATGTGGCTAGAGCGTTTGGCGGAAAGTTACAATAAATATCCCAAGTGCCTCTCCACCTGCCACAGGAGCGAAACCTTCAGAGTGGCCTGTTTGCACTGGGCTCCAACAGTGACGTATCATCGAGATTCCGCCATTAACACGGGATTCCGAGTTGTCCGTCATAACATGGGACCAAGCGGGAAGTTCAGGAGCGCCCAGAGAAGCCGCACTCAGAATCTCCGAGGCATACCCGGGCTGTCTTGGGGATGGTGCAGCAGACTATCTGCCAGGCCTGGGGCGAGGGCCGTTCCCGTGAGCAAGGTGCCGAGACTACAGTGGGCACCAGTCTCCAGACAAGAGAGCCTCAGGCCTAGGCCAGGGTGGGTGTAGAGAGTAGAGGGGGCTGGTAGGCCTCGGGGGTTGGTGGCCCCACTTCTGAGTGGTCTCCACCACACAGCTGGAGGTGTGCTTGCCCCCACCCCACCCCCACTCCCTTAGGATTGCAGCAGGGTGGAGGCCGTGTGCAAGGGCTCCTGGCAGACGTGGGGCGCAGCCGGGAACATGGAGCTCTGCTCTCTATTTTGCTTCCTGGGCTGCCCCCACCGCCCCCACCCTGGCTTGTTGTTCCCTCACCATAGAAACCGACACAACACTGCCGGTGCCGGGCAGAGGCCGGGCCGCAGGCCTCGGGGGTGGGGTGTGGTGGGACATTGGGCCGGCTCAGTGCCCTCGCAGCCCCGCCCCCACGCAGCCCGCTTCCGCTAAGGCCGCCCAGATTTTTCTCTTAAGGGGAAGCCAAGCAGTCCCCACCTGAGCCTTCCATCTCCCGCTGGGCTCTGGCCCCCTCTCCTGGGTCAAGGGCCCTGGAGTCCACACTCACGGAGACCAGGTGATGCTCAGGATGGGCCTGGTCACCCACAATCAGCTCCCTGGCTGCAAACAGGGCTCGCTCAGACACTCCCCTCCCCTGCTGACCCCAGGAGCAGGACAGGATTAGCTTCCCTCAGACAGGACAGAGTGACCTTAGGGTCGGCAGCAGCTCCTCTCTGTGGCTGACACTTAGGCTAAGGTTCACCTATCATCTCTAGCCTGAGGAGAGGCGGAAGAGGCGCTCTGGGCTCTGGGGGGAATGCAATGTGGACCCTCACAGAATCCCAGGGTCAGGGGCGGTTATGGTAGAGGGGCCTTCCAGTGCAGGGGAGGCGGGGGCTCAGCTCAGCCACTATACTTTAGCTAGATCATGGCAGCAATTGCAGTGGGTGCCTCTACCGGCCGTCAGCCAGGGGGTGACACCAGCCCTGGATGGGGGACCCACAGATAGAAGGCAGCAGCCATGTGGAACCAAGTGCCATGGGCTGGCCCAGGGCCCAAGGGCATGAGGCTGGGGTGGAGGGTGGGCATGTACCATGGTGCCCTGCAGGAGGCTGAGCGGGATGAGGCAAGGTCAGGGACAGCCCTGTCCCTGCTTGGTGACATGCACCATGAGGGTGCAACAGCCTGGGGATGGCATGCACAACTGCAGTGGAGGGGGCATTCCAGAGGACCAAATGAGGGGCTGTCGGCCTCCCACCACCAGACAGGTCAGCACCCCAGGGGTCAAGCTTCCCACCCAAGACCCCGGGCCTCCTTCCTTGCATTCAGGAAGCAGCTCAGAGGATAGACTGACTGTTGGGGGGGGGGGGGGTATCTAATCAGAGCCAGGCACCAGAGCCCTGCTTAAGGTGATCCCACCACCACTGGTCAGCCCTGGGACGTGGGGCTCAGGAGACCTCGTCTGACAGTGCCTAACCCCAGCCCAGCATCCGTCCACACCCTCAGCCACTGGAGCTCAGGAGCCACAGTTGGCTTGCTAAGGGACCTGGAGGGTGAGCAGGCCCTCCTAGGGTCAGGGCTGAAGGTTGAAGACCTGCCACCAGCCCTGGCCACACCCCTTCGCTGCCTCCCTCTTCCTGGAGAGTGAGGGGAGAGTGGCACCCCATCTACATGTCTTGGGATAAAGGTGGGCAGGGCTGAGAGAAAACCAGGGCCTGGGGGCCAGCTGGGCCCCCCCACCTTCTCCTCCTCCTCAGACACTGTGCTGAGGATGACCAGGGTCTCGTCTTGTTTCCGATGCCTACACCACGGCCAGCCTTCTCAAGTGACCTTGTAATGGGCACCCTTAATGGTGTGTGTATGTGTGCGCTCGAGGGGGTGGGGGAGAGGAGAAGGCAGCTCTAACCCAACTTCAGGAGCATCATCCCCTCCTGCGTCTACACGCAGGCCGCATCCTGGAGGCCAGGGGGCCTGGAACATTGGTGCCATCATATATGGGGTTGACACTTCTGAGGGTACACTTGAAGAGGCACAGCTTCCTGTGGATCCTGAACTCTCCTAGGGGGCAGGATGCTGGGAAGGGTGGCTCTCCCCTTCCCTTTGGGGAAGATGCTCCTCCCCACTCAGTTCCTGGGGTCTTGGAGTGCCCCCACGGGGCCTTTGTAGCATACAGCCAGTGAAAGGTTTATCTCAGAAAGTTAAACTCATGTCAATGGCTACACACCTCCCACTAAATGCTTCTCCAAATGGCCGGGGAAGGGGGGGGGGGGGGCTCTTTGCTTAACCCGCCTTTCATAGGTTCCCCGTCACCTGGCTGAGGGCAGAGTCACCTGGCAGGGTGGGGACCTTGCCTACAGGTCAGAGAATGAGGTGGCGGCCCCAGCCCCTCCCAGGACGTCCATCCCCAGCAGCCTAGAGCAGGGCAGAAAGGCCCTCTGTCTGCCACTGGCCCTGTCTTGGCATCAGGACAACTTTCCACTGCCGCCCCTCCCCCGCACGCAGCTGGAGCTGTCGTTGGAGAGAAGGAGGCATTTCCTGCGTCCCCTCCCCCCGTTTCCCCACATTCTTGGCAAGCAGTGCAGAGAGGAGCCAGAGAGGGCGGTGGGGCGGGAGCAGGCGGAGGCCTGGTTCCCGGGCTGCGGGGTGGGGGTGGAGGGCAGGGAGTGGGGGCAGGAGAATGCCCACCCCCCTGCAGCGCAGTCTCGGGGTGTCGGAAGAGGGCCCTCTGCAGAGTCTCCTCTGGCTCAGGTCTCCCCACGTCCCTGCCTGCTCCCCAGAATTGGCCCCCGCTTCTCCTGTAAAGGCCATAGCTGGGCTGGAGAGGTAGGCCCACCCACCCACCCCGGCAGATTCTGAAAGCCCCTACAGGGCCCAGGGTGGGGAGAGGCCGGTGAGGATCACCCGCTTTCAAAGAATGGCATAGGGCAATCAGTCAAGGAGGACGCGCCAAGTCCTCAGGCCCAAAGAGAGTGAGTGGGGCACAGGGAGCACGGTAGTCTGGGGCCCAGGGCACCTCACTTCCAACACAGAGTGCCAGCCAACTGACGTGTGTGTGTGTGTGTGTGTGTGTGTGTGTGTTGGTGTGGTAAAGATAGCACAATTAGCTGCTCCTGAGTTCCACAGAGAACAATTAAGTCCACTGCCCGGTTCCCTCGGTCTACCCTAACTCCTGGTGACGATGTGTACATCAGCGTGGGACTGTCTGCTACCAGGTTCCCGGTGGCTCATTGTTCAGGAGTCGACTGACCGCCATGCCCTTCTTCCAAGGCATCTCTGGTGGATCCAAGAACCTCCCGCCTATCACTCCACAGTAAGTCAGCGAGCACTGTAAGTGAGCAGGGCAGGGAGGGGCTATACATCGGCCTCTGAGTACCTCTTTGGCCACATCCCCAATGTTTGAACATCACTAAGTAGTCTGAAATTTGAGCTATGACTTCCTCTCTGGCAATATTAGTCAGAAGTCTGCTTAAAACTTTTTCAAGAGAGTAAGCCTCCCCAGCCCCGCCCCACCCCCTATGGTGCTACTCTTCTGGGGTTTGTTCTAAATCTAAGTGCCAACAATCATTCTGCTTTTTCCACTGTGATTGCCTTTGTGGCAAAGCCTTCCATGACGATTAACAATAGTTGGGAGATCAGCCTCATTAACTGTGTGTCCTGCAAATACTTCACCCTGCCCCACCCGTGAATAAAGCAACGAGGCCATCGCCCGGTGACCCCACTGTTGGTGTATTTGCCCATCTCCCCTGCGTCTCTGACAACCTTTGTGTTCCACGTTTCAAAAGCTCTGTTACGTCCATAAAGGTATATGACCCTCTCTGGCAAGTCCCCAACTCTGTGTACCTTGCTGATGAACAGTGCCTTGCATCTGGGTGAAATGTCCCTTCTTAAAACCACCTGTCCTCGCCTGGTGTTAGCAACGGCACACTTTCATTTCGGTGATCTTGCGCCTGACAAAAGAACACCTGGAGACTCTCTTCTATGTGGTTCTCTCAGTTGGATGCTGGCAGGCTCCGTAGGGCTGAGCAGGGCTCTGGGTTCGCCTCAGAACCTTACACACCCCCTGGACTGCTGCTCCCCTGGGGCTCTCAGTACTCCTACTGGGAAGCCCCGCGTGTCCTGGACATATTTCTCTCTCTGAAAGTAGATAGCTGTTTCTCTTTTTTCCCGGTGGGCAGGGTTTTCACAAGACCACTTGGGTATTGGGTATTCATGTTGGACTCAACACAAGAGCCTGTCCAGCCCATAGGGCCCCAGGCCAAGGCCTCCTACCGTGGTTGGGGTCACCAAATACCCCAACCCCACCATGCCACAACCTTGCCTTCCTTCCCTACCTGGACTGGAAGGAGGCCAGAGCAGCACCAGGGAAGGGGAGAGAGAGGCCCACGTGGCAGTGGGGCTGGTCCCGCATTCGCTGCTGTTTGGGTCTTCCGAGCCAAGGCTTGCCTGCCCCCACGCTGTGTCACTTCCCGCTACCGGCTGTCCGCCCAACTGTGCTCTTGATGCTCCAGTGCACCTGTGTGGCCTCTCCTGGGCTCTCCACGCCCTCACACCACACGGAGTCACCGCCCAGTCCTGCTCTCTCACCCTCAGCCGGCCTGCCCCTTGGTTGCCGGTCCATGTGGTCCTGGTCAGTCTCGACTTCGTGTTCTAGGCTGTGCAAATTACGTCACACAAGCGTGCACGCACGAGAATGCAGAGTGTGCCAGAAGCTGTCCTGAATTCATTCATCTATTTATTTGTAAGAAACCCTTTTCCTCGGCCTCCCTTTGCAAAAAGCTGCAACATTTGAACCTCACAAAGCACTGTAGCTCAGAAACGGTATGAAGTGCCACACAGCGAGAGTGAATGGGCGGGCGGACGGGCACCTGGGTGCCACGACCAACCAGAGATCCAGCCATGAGCAGCCGGCCCCCACCTTACTCCATGCCGTTTTACAGTGCTACCTGGAGAAAGCACACCCATGCCACCTGGGGTCGTATAGAACTCGGCTCAGGTCACCACAGTGAGGACAGTCTCTCCTGTCCTCAGCCACACGAGCAGGTGCAAGGTGGTATCACCATCCCCTCTAAAGGTGCTGTGTGAGGAAACACGAAAGCTTTCCCCTGGTTCTGGCCGTCACCACGGGCACAGCCCAAGGGAGGCCTGGCCTCCTCCCTGGGGTCAAGCCAGGTGGCAGTTCCTGGGTGCAGGACCTCCAGCAGCACCCGGTTCCCGGGAAGGGGTGGCGTCTTCCTGTACTGAGTCAGGCTGACGGGCACCTGAAGCTGCCGGGACGGAGCGCATCCTAGGGCCCGTGACAGCGCTCCACCCGCCTCTGCTCCCTGGGCACGGGGCACCGTCAAGCAGGGAGGAGGAGCCCTTTCCCAGCACCATCTGCCACAACTTGCCAGGCCAACACTGAAGCCAGAACCGCCCCCGAAGCTGATGGGCAGGGTCCATGGCTGTGCAGGGGCTGACGGTGGCCTCACTCGAGGCGGTGGGCAACATCAACACCCCACACTGAGCTGACACGCCTTCTGCCCGGCGCCCGGCACCTGGCACCCATGGGGGCCAGGAGGCTGCTTCAGCCTGAAAGATCTCTATGTTCAACTGAACTCCCTTACAGTGCAAAGCACCCAATGGGAAGGTGAGGCCCTGGTGGGTGTTGGAGTACAGAAGCCCTGGCACCTGTGAACGTGGACTGGCGCCTGCACAGCAAGAGCTAGCCTCAGATCACGTTTGAGGACCGATGAGGGTATTGCCCATGTCCCCACCTAGCAGCTGGGCGGGCACAGCTCGAGGTGAAGTCAGCCAAGGTCAGGCCACGCATGCTGCCACACGGCCCAGAGGTCTATTTCTAGTCACCCCCTGAGCCACCCGTCAGTGTACTGTACGAGGTGCAGCCTAGTGACTACCCTCTGCCCAGTGAGACAAAAACAGGGTGTCCCGCCTGGCTGGCTGGAATGCAGAAGCAAAGACTTGGGTCATGCAGCCACCTTGGGCCATGAGGCCAAAAGCTGAGCCAGACAGAGAGCTGGGAGAGGGCTGGGTGCCCGGGGACGGTCTGCTGCCGCTCTCTGCCTGCCTCCTGACATCTACACAGGGAGACACACCCTAACCTGACAGACGCTAGCTACGGTGCACATGTGTGCATTATGACTGTACATACCCCTGACTAGAAGCAATTGGCCGTTGAGAAGAACCCAGGGGAGCTCAGACAAAGACTGCAAAGAAGTCATGGCTCCCCAAGAAGTTTCCCGCTCAAGAAGTTTAAAGTGGCCTCTGTACCATTCAGCCTCCCCCAAGTTCCCGTCTTGCAGTGTGGCCACTCCAGCACACCCCTCCGGGAGAAGGCCCCCCTCAAAGCTCCCAACCAGCCCCGCTCAGAGGGCCCTCCACCAGGCCTGGGGCTGTCCCTGGGCCAGAGGCCTGTGTTCCCATTCCCTTAATGCCCCATCCCCACCAGGGCACATCAGGGCCGCACCAGGGGCTCAAAATACCCAAGAAGCCCTGAGTTCCAAGCCAAAGGGAACAAACGCTTCCGAGGGCAGGCTTCTGACTACACCAGGCCAGCCTGCACAGAGGGCAGTTTCATCTCCTCCCAACAAAGGCGGCCATGCTCCGCAGGAGTTGTCAAGACAGAGCAACAAAGACCCTGACCGCCGAGCAGCAGTGGCCAGGCCTTGGACACTGCGGCATCAGGGCCACACTCCTGTCCAGGCCGAGTTTCCTCTGACCAATGCCATGAGCCACACAGCCCCGTGGACAGGGACTTCCAGGACACAGGGTTGTCCCATGGTGCTGGGCCCCTGCCAATACCGCGGGTCATTTCCACGCACAAGGCTTCCCATGCCCAGGAAGGGTTTGCTGAAGTTTATAAGCACTCGGGCAGGTTGAGCAGGAGGGCCCCAGGAGGTAAGCAGTCACCAGGTGGTGGGGGGAGAGGGAGGGCAGGGAAAGCACAGGGGCCACCCTCTGGGGTCTCCACTGCCCACCCAGAGCCACTCCTCCCATTCCCATTTCCAGCCCTTCTTGGAGATGCAGTGGTCACACTTGGAGTGAACCGGAAGGAGCCTGGCTCCCTCGGAGAGGAGGGGGAGGTGTGGGCCAGGAGCTGCTCACAACTGGCCCAGGCAGAAACTGGAGCAGCAGCCGGCTGGGCTGGGCTGGGCTGGGCTGCGGCAGGGAGCGAGCAGTGGCAAGATTGGGCCACGCCCCAGGCCCAGAGGACGAGCTGGACCCAAAGCCCAGCCTGCTGGCACAGCAAGCATGTGGCTCTGCTCATCTCAAAGGCCTGCAGAAAACCACAGGCACCCCCAGAGCGCTCTCCCTACAGGACCCAGCCCCAATTTCCTCCCAGGCAGGCAGGCCTGTAAAAATTCCTTCGCAAGCGGGTGGGGCAGGCAGGGCAGGGAGGACCTAGCTGGGGGCCAAGGGTGTCCTAAGGAGCAGGGTGGCAGACTTAGCCAAGGGCCCCTCCGCGGAGCTGAGGGTTCTGCTGTGGGCTTCCAGTGGGCGCTTAGAGGCACACAAGTTGCCGTGGAGAACCTCTCCCTCCTGCCAGGCTCCAGGGCCTCTGAACAGGGAGGGCCAAGCCTGGTGCAACTCCTGCCAGACCTGTGGCTATGCGGGCAGGGGCCCCACCCCAGGTGGTGCAGCAGGGCCTGGGGCCCAGGCAGTCCTCCACACCCACCCAGCCCTGGCCACCCCCACAGGCCTTGCCCTCCGGCTGTAAGCTGAAGTGCTGGAAGCTTCCTTGCTCAGGGGAAACCAGAGTGGAGCCTGTGGCCCAATGAAAACACAGGGGAAAGGCCAGCAACTCCCTAAGTGAGAGGGCCTCTATCTAGAACAGGGAGAGGCAGGGGGGATGGTGTCCGTCTACCGAGACTGAAACCATGGGCCCTCCAACAACTGGGCTCCAACTAAAGCCCGAGTCCGGTCCTTCTCACAAGCAGACCCCTCGAGAACCCAAGGTGCCAGTCCTGTCCACCCCCACCCCCACTGGCACCGCCATGACCAGCAGGCACCTGGGGAGACTGTCCCTGGAGCTCAAACCACTGGGCGGTCTGCAGAGCCGGCTGCTGGGGCTCCACCAGCAGCCGGGGAGCCAGGCACTGCTGCCCCGGGGCTTGCAGCTCAGAGGAGCCTGGCCGGCGGCGTCACGTGCCAGCCACAGGAAGTGATTAAAAATGGATGTGGGCTGAGCGCGTAGCCGCGAGGGCGCCGCCACCGTGCGGCTTCTTGGCTGTGTGTCAGCACTTCTCCAGCCCGTTCCTGCCAGGGGCCCCCACCAGGAGTGCCTGTCCCCCGCCCCCAGCCCCAGTGGGCGGGCCCAGCAGTGTGTGTGCCCTCTGACCAGGAGCCCCAGGATGGCCCAGGGCAGGATGCCAGCCTGGGGCTACTGTCCCCAGGAAGAAGCCGCACTGAGGCCGTGTCCACACACGGCTACCGAGCAGAAAGGGTGCTGCACTGCCTGGTGCAGCTGCAGAAACTCCCCAGGAAGAGCCGGAAGGAACCCCGAGCACATGCGAAGTTCCGGCCATGTGAAGGATTATCTATTCAAAACAAACGACCGAGCAGAAGGACAACGCGACTGGGGAGATGGGGCTGTAGGAAGAGGGGAGGCCAGAGGAAAGCAGCAGGCCATTCCCCCCACCCCATGCCTCCCCAGGGGGAGCTGTGGGAGGGCAGAGGGTCCTGTGTCTGGGCGCCCTGCCAGCCAGGGAAGGAGGAAGGGCTGAGAGCGTGTCTCTGCCTCCCTCCCAGCAGCAGCAGCAGCAGGGGACACTGCTGTCATCCCCCAGGGAGCCCATGCCACTTCCCTCCAGGCTCCTGCAGGGGCCAGCTGAGAATTCTGACCCTTCCTCCTTGTTCAAACTCTGCAAGACTAAACTTGAGGGGCCCCTCCCCTTGGTCCCCCTCATGGAGGAAGGGGGTAGCTGGGAAAACAGGGGTATGCGTGCTGAGCCACCTTTCGGCCGGGGGGTGGGGATGGGTTGAAGGGGGTGGCGCCCACAGCCCCCAAAAGGTGTCTCTCTGCCAGGCCTCCTGTTCCAGCTCCTGGCAGGTTCCACAGCTCTCCCCCACCCACCCCTGTGTGCCCAGCTTGGGAATGGTGCTCCCTCACCCCTGCCCACAGTCCACACCAGGTGGGCCCCTGTGTTGAAGTCCCAGAAGGCAGCAGCGGGTCTCTTGCTGCTTCAGTCACGTTTCGGGACGAGAGTCTCGCTCAAGCCCCCAGGCACTCAGGGGGCGGCCCATCTTCTGAACCAGGCTCCGCTGGACCCAGAAGATGTACGGGAGATGCAGACTCAGGGAGGGTCTGCTCGCTGTCCTCCACGGTGCGTTCTCAAGCGCCCTGACATGGCCGCTGCCGGCCATAACTCACCAATGGCGCCAGCCCAATGACGCCGCTGCCCACACCTGCACCTGGTTTTGTGCCTCTTGGCTGGTCTGTTTAGTGGTCCCTAGGTCAGGACCTAATGGGGTAACAGACCACCACACAGAACAACCCACCCTGACGTCCCAAACACAGCACACACCGACACCCATACCTTTAGGCATTGCCCCATGATGGCAGCTATGGGCCGCAGGGGCTGGGGGGGGGTTCTGGTCACCCCAGACCCAGTCACACTCCCAGAAGTGTCTAATACTCCTAAGAACAAGTGTGTAAGGAGAGGGAGAGGGTCCCAAGCCATGACCGAGACCCCCGCCTGCAGGCAGAGTGGTTTGGAGCAGCCCTGGTGCATGCCGGGCCTCCACACTGCAGCCCTGAAAGGGGTTTGCAGATGAGTGTCTGGCCGCTGGTGTTTCTGTCAAAGGAACACAGCCCACCCTGCTAGTGCGGTGGCCCCGAGACATGACCACGGAGGAGGGGGAGGAGGGCAGGGTATGCCCGCAGGAGACCTTGAGAATGAGCGTGATGAGTGGTGCTTCTGCCCAGAGCCCTGGACGCATTCAGCCATTGGGCCTCAACTGGTGACCACGGAAAACCACCAAATGGCCTCAGGACCGCCTGGGACGTGTGGGCCCCGAAGCTCGCTGTGTAGCAGAGCGCAGGCCTGGCAGATGTCCCTGCGGGGGAGGGGCCTGTGTTTTCAGGTGCTCGTGGGCCCCTGACTGTTTTCACTCCTGCCGGACAACGGTCCTGATTTAAGGCCTGGGGCCTCGGCCCCATGACCCTCCCCGGGAAGAGGCACACTGCCCATATCCGGGTGTCCAGGGAGCCCAGTTGCAGGGGTCGTGGAGGTCATGGGGAGTGCAGTGCATTCACCCACTGGCCAGTGGACCGGGAGCATCCCCAGGAGCCGCTCGACTCTGTCCACAAGGTTCCCCAGAAGTCGGGCCAGTGGGCTGACCACCAGTCAGCGTCACAGGAGCAGACATAGCCTTACCTGTTGCTCAAGTCCCAGTGTCAGGTCAGTGAGTGCAGAAAGTGGGAAGGGGTGGGAGCAGTTGGATCGGGGCACCCCAGGGGCAAGATGGGAAAAGGGCAGCAGGAGGCTCTGGCCTGGATCCAGCACAGCGCTGCGTCCAGGGCGGTCCTTACAAGGTGCAAAATGTATCTGACGGGAGGGTTGTTTGCACGAAGCACATTACCAACGGGCCACCTGACATGTTCATTTCTCCACCTTGCTATTACGGAAAAGACCGTCATGGAGTCCCCAGGTCTTGGGCACAACCGCCTCTGTGGCTCATCGGCACGGCACGGCTGGAGAAAGACCCCCATCCTACCATGCACCCCAAGACCTCTGCAAGTCAGTTGCCAGTGCGGCCCAGGACACTCATGGGCCAGACTGTCCCTGTCAAGTCACAAGCCCGGCTCCAGGGCAGCCCTGGATCTTCGGGGTGTGGGGCACGGCGCCTCCAGCCCCGTCACTGTTGTGTGAGGTGGGGGCAGGCTTGAGGCGCTCAGGTTCCAATGCAGAGGCCGGGTTGCCCTTTGGTCTTAGAACCCTTCTTTAGGGGTGAAAGCCTTGACCCCTGGTGGCCCTCCCATGGCTCGGCTCCTCCGTGTGCTGCTTCAGGAGAGGCCAGTCGACCAAAGGCCAGGCTGACCCTCCCGAGCGCAGGGGTGTGGGGGCGTGGGAACGCAGGAGACAGCAATAAAGCACTGGGCCTGACCTCCTGACCCCATGTCTTTGCAGGCCCAGGCAGAAGAGGCAGCCGAGGGGCCAGGCAAAGTAAGAGCAGCCTCCTCCCAAGCCCCTCAGTGCCTGCCCTCCACCCACCCCAGGAGCCAGCTTTCCCACGAATTAGAACTGTGAGGGACGGGCGGGGTCCCCATCAACTGCAGCCCAGGGGCCCCCAGGGCCTCAATGCCCAGGCTGCCAACGACACTCAGCTGAGAGCAGGGAGGGTGTCCCCACCTGTGGGCTCAGCCCCAACCCCCAGCTCCCATTCTTTGTGCCCTGTAAGGCCTGAGTGTGAGTCATGAGGGGCTCGGAGCACATCAGGTGAACCAGTCTGTCCCCTGCCACGACCCAACCTGCTGACAGTCTTCTCCCAGAATCCACAGGACCTGGAGCAAGGGGGAGGGGGTGGGGTGTCTCAGGCACCCCTCTCTCCCCTGCCCGGTGCAGGGACTGGTGTGGCCCCAGCCAACGCCATGGGTAAGGTTTGCCCTGCACCCGCCTCCCGCCCGCCCTCTGATTAAAAAAAAAAAGAGAGGCGTTTGAACTTTTCACCTTCTTCAGCACAGACGTGGGGGAAGGGTGGCCTCCACACCCTCTGCGCCTGGTTTCTGCCCCTCCCCCTCAAAAATGTGTATTGCCCGTTTTACAATCGCCAGATGGCAACCAGTGACCGGGGGCGACCATCACCCACTGGGGCCGCCCGCCTCGACCTCTCGTAAATGGGGACAAAGCCCAGGCCGGTGGCCACACCCACACCCCACCACCAGGCCCAGCACAGACCCAAGGGGTCACAGGGTTGACACCCAGGTCCCTGAGCAGGGCTGCGTGCAAGCGGCCCTCCCCAACCAGGTAGGGACAGCCCTCGGCGTGTACCCCTGGCCCCCCGGAGCCCGCACCTCTGCGGGGCCACATGGCCCCCAGCACTCAGCAGAAGGATGCCGGGAAAGCCTATAACCGGGAAAGCCAACAGCCGGCAACAAGGAGGACTCTGTGCGGGGTGTCCGGGCACGGTGGCCAGAGGACACAGACTGTCTGCAGTAGCTGGGGGGCTGGCTGTCCCCGGCCAGTGTCTGCAGGCAGCTCAGAAGCAGAGGTTGGAGAGAAAAGCCTGGGGATCCTAGTGGTCGTTTCCACTGAAAAGCCCAACAAGTGCTCCCCCGGGGTGGCTGGTGCCCAGTGCATCCAGGAGCGCCCCCTCACCCCCACCCCATGTCTGGCTCCACATGCTCTGGGACAGTGAGCTAGTGCCAGTCACTACCTCGGAGCAGATGCCTGTAGCACGGCATTCTGTAAAAACAGAAAGGTATAGTCCCTCCGTCTGCAGGTGGACCAGGAAGGCCACCTTGGGGCACACATTACGTATGCTGGCGTATGTCCAATCAGCGCCCACGTCACCTGAAGCCCGTGGTCGCTGTGCAGTTGCCAGCTGCTGCGGGGCCAGGCCAGAGCTGGGCTCTGAGCCCCCCTGGGACCAGCCAGGACCAGCAGGGAACCACAGTGAGGGGTCCTCCCCGCCCTGCACCCCACACAGAATGTATGCTCCCCACACTGAATGTATGTTAAGTCACCCTGCTCAGAGCCACCTCAGTGCTCATCTGACTCAGGCCCCTTCTCGGTGCCCACTGCCCACCCCGCCCCTTGTACAGTGCCCTGGTTTCTGTCACGACTCCAGGGGCCTCCGGGGACTCACTGAAGCAGCCCAGCAAAGGGACGTCTGTGGCTGCACATAGGTCCCATCACCACCACACCACAGACATCCGTGGCCACACCGCAGCAGGCACGTCTAACCTCCACGCCACAAGCGAGTGTACCATCGACAGACTGGGGAGGTAGGCCCCACCAGCGCTCTCCCCTGTCGTTGTGACCAAGCTTTCTTGGCTTTCCTATGCGAGAGTTGACAGGAGCCTCTGCTGCGGTGTGGCCCCCCACATCCTCCCCCTCTTCCTCCTCCCCTCTTCCCCACCAGCCCAGGCAGAGGGGCGGCCGTAAATCCTCTGCCCAAATGGCAGCCATGACCTCCTCTATCCAAGCCGCCTCCTCCACATCTGTGCACAGAGGGTGTGCCACCCTTTAAAGCCAGAGCAAGACAGGAAACCACACCTATCTTGTCACGATGGCAAATGAGACAGAACCCACCCCCCTCCCCCCAGAGAACAAATCTTGTGACAAAAAAATTTTTTTCTCAATCACATCAAAATGTACTTCAGGCCGACCGACAACAAAGTGGATGACCTAGATGAAATGGACAAATTGCTAGAAACACATGAATGGCTTAAAACTGACTATAGAAGAAACAGAAAATCTCAATAGAGCTGCCACCAGGGAAGACATGGAACAAGTACTCCAAAACCTCCCGAGACAGCACACTCCAGGACCAGATGGCGTCGCCGGGGAATTCTAGCAGACGGCCGAAGAGGAACTGACACCAATCCGGCGCCACCTCTCCTGAGGCACAGCAGCGGGACATGCCTCTCCCACGCGCTCGATGGCCAGGGCTGCCCTGGTACCAGGGTCTGGTGATGATACCCCAAGGGGCAAGCAGAACCAGAGAAAAGGGCACTTAAGTTGTGCGAGCAGAATGCGAAATCCCACCACCAAGGACTGGACAGTGCACTGTGAGGAGTCCACCCCACGGCCAAGAGGGACGTGGCCCGGGTAAGAGGGCATCTCAAACTAAGACAGCGGTGTCATGAGTCACACGCACAGAGTCCAGGAAAAGGACTATGCGACCATCTCAAAAAGCCCAGCACCCTTTCATGAGCACGCGCAGCAAGCTAGGGATCGAAGTGAACTTCCTGGACACTTTGATCACGGGCCTTGATGAAGACCCCCCAGCCAAGGTCACAGTCAATGGTGTAAAATACTGAAAGCCTCCCCTAAGACCAGGAACAAGACGAGGGCAGCCATGCCCCCATCGCTCCTCCACGGTGCCCTGGGAGACCCAGGCCAAGCAATGAGACGAGGGAAAAGGGGGGGAATGGTGATCCAAATGTAAAGAGGTACTGCTGCCTCTATTCACACAAGACAGGATCATCAGAAATTTGCAAAGTATCCACCAAGAAATGGCTGGGGCTAACAAATGAATTCAGCAAAGTCTCAGGGTAGGAGAGTCACACGAAGAAATCAGTTGTTTTTCTATGTACCAATGATAAATCATCGGGGGCGAGGGGGGGGGGACTCCAATTACATTAAAATCTAAAAGGGAATTAAAAAAAAACAACCTAGGAATAAATTTAAGCAGGAAAGTAAGACTTGTGCTCTACAAATGACAGACTTGGCCGAAAGAAATTAAAATCTAAATAAACAGAAGCGCATTCTGTATTCATGGATTGGAAGACGTAATACAAAAAGGCTTCAATCAGTGGATGAAACCATTCCATTACTTTTTCATTGTGTTTCTTTTCTCTCCTCTTTCTGAGTGGTAAACCTGGCTCTATTCATCTTACAGGATGCACTCACACATTAACACCTGTGCACAGCAGACACCGACTGTGACCCACAGGGCTTTCACCGGCTGACTTTAAAAAGTAGATCACCAGGCCTCTGAAGTCCCGGACATTCTACTGAAACGTGCTCAGCACTGCCGGGCTGCTGCCTTGCTCACACGGAAAGTGGAGTATTCTACCACTGAACTCCACTGCCCCAAATATAGCCATAACTAAAAACTACGTAAACTTGAAATAAATTATATTAAAAGCAGAGGTAATGGTGAAGACTTGTCACTCAGAAACTGACTCCATTTCATTATCTCTGAGCTGTTGTCTGGCCCCATCGTGTCCGCTCCGACTCAAGGCAACCCTATGGAAAGAAACCTGCATGACACACTCACTGCCTAGTTCTGTGCAGCCACTGTGGTCATCCACTTCCTCAGGGTAACCGTCCCTCGCTGACCCTCCACCTTACGGAGCACAATGTCCTCTTCCAGGGACTGACGTCTCCTGACAACATGTCCAACGTGCATGTCTCACCACCTATGCATCAAAGTCTCCCTGTCCTTGGTTCTAAGGAGCCTTCTGTGCATCAAAGTCTCCCCATCCTCGGTTCTAAGGAACACGCTGACTGTACCTCAAAGTTTCACCATCCTTGGTTCTAAGGAGCGCTCTGACTGTACTTTTCCAAGACCGGTTTTTCCCGTTCTTCTGGCAGTACATGGTACTTTCCATATTCACGATAATTCAAATGCAGCGCTTCTTTGATCTTCCTTAATCATTATTCTAGCTTCACATGTACAGGAGGCGACTGGAAATACCAATTCATTCCATCGTTCTACAAACTTTTTGGACACCCCCCCCCCCCCAGCAAACTGTCAGGATGGCACTACTCCCCAGTGACTGACCTAAAGCTTTATCGAACTTCGCAACAACCTCTTTTGCATACATGGAAGGGTAATCCTCAAATTCATAGAAAGCTGTAAGGGGCCCCAAATAGCGAGAGCAGATTTAAGAAACAAGAGCTAAGTCGGAGCAGTCTCACTTCCTAAAAACAAGCACACCACAAAGGTGCTGTCCTCACAGCAATGCGGTGCCCGGGTGAGGCTAGACATGACACCGAGACCTGAACCCACCGCTGCTGGGCAGTTCTGGCTCGCTCGTGGCGAGCCCACCTGTAGCACTGAGCTCCACGGAATTCACTGTGGCTGGGGGCTTTCAGAGGATCTTCTTTTCCTTTTTATAAGTACTTTTAAACAAATTATACATTAGTGAGGGGGTGGTTGCTCTATTTCAGACCATCAGCTCTTCAAACCACTCACCAATCTAACCCGCCACCCCAGGCCTTTCTTCTAAGGTGTCGCCCCCGGGGTGAATTTGAGGGTACAGAATAGACCCACACGTGGACAGAAAACCGACGTTTGATAAGGAAGTTCACGCCATGGTTGGAAAGATCTCTTGAACCGATTGTGGTGAATGACTAGATCACCACGCTGTTACCCTCTCGCTGCCAACAAGCCAATGCCAACTCATACTGGCTCTGTGAAACGGGAGAACTTCCCCCGTGGGTTTCCCAGACTCTCCATCTTTACAGAAGGCGAAAGCCTCATCTTTCCTCCAAGGAAGGTAGGTTCAAACTGCTGACCTCGGGGTGAGCAGCCCAACTTCTAACGCATTACACCGCCAGGGCTCCTGGTGAACCACATGCAGAAGAATGACGGAAGACCCCTACCTCACACCTTAGACCAAAGTCAGGTCAAAATCCGTGAGGGAAATAAACGCTGAGAACTGAAATCACAGCACTCTTAGAAGAACTAGCGGGGTCAGGCTTCAAGACTTCCTTTCGAACAGTAGGTTCTAACACGGCAAGAACAAAAGGGGAAAACAACAGGCTACTGTTCAAATTAAAATGTTCATGCATCAGAGGGGACCTGCTATCAGGAAAAGCGACACAAAATCCCACGGTGTGTAAACAGTATTTAGGAACCATACATCTGATTGGGTTTTAAGAACAAACGCCTACAACTTGACCACAAATGGACAAACAACCCAATTCAAAAAGCGGGCGAAGAACGCGGACAGGGATTTCTCCCAAGATCATACACACATGAGCAACAAGCAGGTAAAACGATGCTCCCGACGCCCTTAGTCACTAAATGCCACGGCCCCTGGGTGGATCCCAACTCACAGTGGCCCTGTGGCGGGGCAGAGTGGACCCTTCCACAGGAGTCCGAGGCTGTGGGAATTTACACAAGCAGACGGCTTCCTCTTTCTGTCTTCGAAGGAGTGGCTGGTGGGTTCAGACAGCTGACCTGTCCTCAGCGACCCGACACTCTACGCGATGAAAACCACAACGCACAATCACTTCACGCCCGTCCATTAGCATCGGTGCTTACCAGAGCTCCTGTTTAGAACCCCTCGGGTGGCTGAAGAGCCCTGGTGGTGGAGTGCTCACTCACTGGGAAGCACACCGAAAGGCCAGCGGTTCAAAATCACCGGCTGCTCCTCAGGAGAAAGATGAGGCTTTCTACTTCTGTAAAGAGGTACAGTCTCAGAAACCCATAAGGCAGTTGTGCCCTGGGGTCGTTATGAGGCAGCAATGACACAATGGATGTGAGTGAGTTTAGGGTGGCTAAAATAAGAAAACAATCAAACAAACAATAATAAGATCTCCCCAGCCTTCCATTCGAAATAGCCTCTGATTGCAGCTTTGGGCCTGACCTAACGTATGAGCCTTCTAAGTGTGGCAGGGTATGTGTGGTGTGCATCCCATATGGGAGAATCTACCTAGGAGCCAGCCACGGAATCCAAAGAAGGCGTGAGCGTAAGGCAGACCGGTCACACTGCTCTGGAAGCAGAAAGGCCCTGACACCTCAGCTCGCCGAGCCAGATGCTGTAGCCTCAGCCCCTCAGGCTGCCCAGGGGGAGCACGGCCCTCCACAGCTGTCTCAGGATGGCCAGGCAAGCACTGCTGGCCCCCCCCACACACACACACACAACTGCCCCAGGTGGTCCATTGGGTGCTGTCCCCCACGGCAGCCAGTGTCTGAAGCCCTAGGCCCACAACTCAGAAATTGGCACTGGGGTGTGTCAGAAGCTGTACAAGGCGCTGCACCCCCTGCTCAAAACAAACCTCTCCCGTGCCACTTTAGGCGAGAACAAAAACAGTCGTGGCCTGAGTGCTCCCCAGAAAGCCACCCACAGGGTTCTCAGGAGAACACTGCACAAACTGCAGGCCTGGTGCAATCCCAAAGCCGTCAGCCTCCAGCTGAAGTGTAACTAACGGGGTCCGCCCCCAGCACCCCTCCATGAGAGAGCATCTCGAACCCAGACGATCCTGGATGCTGGGGACTGTGCGCGTCTCAGGGACATCAGACCACCCAGAAATCTCTGCAAACAAATCAAAATTTCCTATTCTGTCTCTGCCCTGGCGAATTTTGAGTGTGCTCTGGCGAATTTTGAATGGCACTTCGAAGTCCCCTCCCCGCCTGCTCCTGGACCGCATGTCTGCAGATGTTGGAAGCGCAGCGTGGACACCAGACTCTCGTCAGGAACACCAGCAGCGCGGGGCTCCGTGCGGCTGCAGTGTGAATAGTCAAAATCACACCACTTTGTTCTTCATCAATCCCCACTGAAACTGAAAAGGCAGTAATGAAGACGCAAACAAAACGCGTTTAATGCAGCCAACCTCCCTGCAGAAGGAAAGCACAGGCCCCGCACAATGGACATGCCAGTCAGCACAACTGGCAGGTTTCTGACAGCCTCCCACTCAGCTGGGTTTCCTCACCTTCCTTCCCACCCAAGACACCTCTCCGGGGCCTTCCACCGACAAGTTCCTCGTGACTGCTGTCTGGTGGCGGCCACCGAACCCACCCCTCTGTCAGGCGCTGCTCCTGACTCGGGGCAACCCGAGGGCAGGCCAGACAGCGGGCCCATCGGTCTCTCTGGGCTGCGAATGCCAACCGACACACACTGTCTTTCTTATGAGGAGCAGGCTGGCAGATTCAAGCCACCGACCTCTCTGTTTAGCAGCTGAGCCGTTAACCACGGTACCTGTACACGCTGGGGAGCTGACAGGGAAGGAGTTTTGTTCCCACATTAAATGCAAGCAAAATCCAAGGGGTTCTGCCTTAGGGCAGGGACATCTCCTCGGCCAGATCTCTGGAGTGAGGCCAAAAAGGTGAAATTAAATGGACTCTGGGCGAGGTCAACACCCATGTAGAGGAGCCACGGGGAACAGATTACCGTCCCACCCTTAACAACCTGGCCACAATTCCCCAGACACAATGGCCATCCTGCACAAGGGGAACCATCCGCATGAGCTGGAGAGGGGGGAGAGGGGGCGTGGTGATGCTAAAACTCACTAGCTGCCCTGAGGCAGGCAACAGAGAGGACCATCTTGGAAACCGGGTTGTGTCTGCACGACTTGGGGTTTGAGGTGTCGGGAGCGGGGGTGTGGGGCCCTGTGTAGGCTCCCTGAGCTGCTGCAAGCCTGCGAGACCCTGCTGAAGGGCAGGGAGGAGTGTGGAGAGCTGGGAAGAGAGGACCCCAGGTGTGCGTGGGCTCCCCACACAGGGCTGAGGGGACAGGTTCCCTCAGGGGATTACACAGGGAGCAGGTCTGGGATCCACACAGGGCATGGGACGGCGCTCCTTTTGCTAGTCAGCCTGGGAAGTCACACTGCACCTTGGCATAGGCAAGGTCTCGCCTGGCCTAACCAACCATCACATCTACGTTCACAAGGACTAAAGCGTCTCCTTCAAGGAGCTAATGTGTATCCCAGAAGAGGCTCGGGATTTCTAGGTCGACGAGAACACCCCCAAACAGGTAAAATTCAGGAGGATTGTCCAGTACACAAAGATGGACCGTAATAACAAGATAATTAACCACAGCTGGTTCGAACTGACGCGGATTGTTTTTGGATTTTTTGAGGAATCAATAAGATCAGATTCTTTAATTAGACAAGTAAAGTCATTTTGTTTCTCTCCAAAGTATTCTATTTTTCTGACTTTCCTCAAATACGGAACGACACTAATTAGTGGAAGTTGTTTTGAAATATGGTAGAAGAAACTGGGAAATACATGAAAGTCTATCTGCCTTTTATTTATAGTGAGAGACACAAATTCAGAATAAGGCAATGTTTCAAATGCAAAGATGGGAGGGAGCAGGGGACATTAAGAATGCAGCATTGTACATGTCCAAAAAGCTCACCGGACACGGATGCCAACATCCAAAACCAAACCCTTACAGAGAAAAGCGGCAGAGCCGAGCTGAACAGAAGACTGGGCTTGAATGCGCAGAAATGCAAACTGTTCCAGAGAAAACACAGCCAGACCCCAAAGAAGGAGACGTGCACCCACGAGCTGGCGGACTCCAACCAGTGGAACACACGGGGATAACTGATGTCCCAAAGGAGGCACAGGCGGGCGGCCACCGAGCCCGGTCCCGTTGACAGACGTTCATCAGTAAAGTGCCGAAGGGCAGAGGTGCTACTTGGAGAACGGAGGTGCGCCTGACCCAAGCCATGATAATTTCTCTTTAATTTAATTGTACTGGGGGCTCTGACAGCTCTCACCACAATCCATACATGGATCCATTGTGTCAAACACATCTGGTACAAATGTTGTCATCTTTTCCAAAACATTTTCTTTCCACTTGAGCCCCTGGTATCAGCTCATTTTTTACCTCCCTCTCCCACGTCCCCTTGATAATTTATAAATCATTCTTTTTTTCATGTCTTACACCAACCACTGTTCTCCTTTCACCCACTTTTCTTCTGTCCGTCCCCCTGGGGGGGGCAGACATTGATTATTGTGATTGGTTCCCCCTTACCCCACCCTTCCCTTCCCCTCCTAGTATCACTGCTCCCCTTATTGGTCCTGAGGGTTTATCTGTTCTGAATCCCCTGTGTTGCGAGCTCTTATCTGTTGCAGTGTACATGCTCTGGTCTAGCCGGATTTGTAAGATAGAACTGGGGTCATGGTAGTGGGGTAGGGTGGGTGGGAGGGTGGGAAGCATTAAAGAACTAGAGAAAGGTTGTGCGTTTCATCGGTGCTACACTGCACCTTGACTGGCTCCTCTCTTCCTTATGGCCCTTCTGACAGGGGGTGTCCCTACTGATGAGCCCACTCTGCCCCCTCCTTTATTCCCATTGATATGATTTTGTTTTGTTGTTTAGGGTCTTTGATGCCTGATACCTGATCCCATTGATACCTCCTGTTCACATCAGCTGGTGTGCTTCTTCCATGTGGGCTTTGTTGCTTCTCAGCTAGATGGCCGCTTGTTTATCTTCAAGCCTTTAAGACGCAAGCCTCTGGACGCAAGAAGAGTTTGTCCTAACATGGCACTCTGTGATGTTCACCTTCCCCCTGAAACGATCGCTGAAGTCAAAATGTGTGCATAAGCAAACGTGGTAAAGAAAGCGGACGGTGCCCTGCTATCAAAAGACCCAGCGTCTGGGGTCTTAAAGGCTATGGTATTTCCAATCGCCTCCCACGCGTGAGAAAGCCGGGCACTGACTGAGGAAGACCATGCTCTGCGTGGTGCTGGTGAAGCACCCAGGCCAGACCGTGGACGGCCAGAGAACAGACACCACTGTCTGGGAAGGGGTGCAGCCGGAACGCTCCTTAGAAGCAAGTGTGCTGAGACGCTGTCTCGCGGACTGTGGACGCGCAGTAAAGTCACGGGGCAGTGAAAAAGAGGAAGGCACGACAGATGGACACAGCAGCTGCACTGAGGGGCTCGAGCAGGAGGACAGCTGTGAGCACGGCCCAGGACTGGGCGGTGCCCTGGTCTGTGGTGCCCAGGGTTGCTATGAGATGGAGCTATGGCTCCGGGCAATGGCTTCCGGGACTTGCACGTCAACCACAGACAACCAGCCAACATGAAAACGAGCAAAGACCGAGAACAGAGATTTCTCCAAAGATGATATGCAACTGACCCACAGCACGTGGAAGGATGCTCAAATGTCATCCATCAGTAGGGAGATGGAAACCCCAAACCACAACAATGTGTGACTTCACACCCCCCACTGGGATAATCCTAACCTGGAGGTGAGGGGGAGTGGGGGACACACAACAGTAAGTGTTGGTAAGGATTCAGAGAAACTAGATTCCTTGTATATGCTGCAGATGGGGCTGTAAAATGGCGTACGTTGTTGTGGAAAAACAGGCAATTCCTCAAAAAGGACTCCTCCATGAACCAGCCCCTCCATCCTAAGCATATACCCCAAAGCACTGAGAACACGTCAAGCTGCCCCTCAGCACCCATAGGGATGGGCTCCAGGACACCCCCGCCCCCGTGGGCATCACCATCTGTGGATGCTCACGTCCTTTTTAAAATGGCACGGTGTTTGTAATATGGCCTGTGCATACCCTCCTGTATCCTTAAAGTCATCTCACGATTAGCTGTCATACCTAATACAACATGAAGGATATGGAGAGAGCGCATTTCCCCCGGGCTCTTAGCACTCTGAGGGACAGCGCCAATCACTTAGTTGCTTTATGTTGTTGTTTCCTGAATGTCTTCTGTCCACGGTCGGCTCATGATGCAGACTCGGAACTCTCGGACAGAGAGGGCTGACTGCAGGCAAACTGACCTGGTACACAGATGTCCACAAAACTCGCTATTCACAACAGCCAGGTGATGGAGACAACCGCGAAGGCCCGTCTCCAGAGGGCTGCATACACAGCGTGCTCCATCACCACCTACGACGTTGACAAACCACAACCTATGCTACAACACAGCTGAACCTTGAACACAGCCGGCCACTAAGTGAAAGAGGCCAGACACAAAATGCCGCACACAGCGTGACTGTAAAACGTCCAGGGTCAACAGTGAGAAAGCAGACTAAGAGGGCATCGGTGGCACCATGGGTACGTACGTAAATGCTAACTCAATGATGGGCTGTTAATGCCCTTGTCAGTGGCTCCAAAGGAGCAAAGGCCTGGCCATCTGCCCCGTGCCTTTGTCAGGAAGTTCTAGCTCTGCCCCCCACGGTCACTAGGAGTCCAACAACACATGACCCAATCATCCCATAACTAGGTATCCACCCAAGGCCACGAGACTTGTGTGGCCCTGCAAACCTGTGTGGAAATGAAGCAACTTGATTTTTAACTGCCCTGCAGTACCTAAGGAGAGAAATCCCAATGTGATGATGGGAGGGGAAGAGCCAGACCCAGCAGAGAGCCCGCCTATGGCTCTGTTCACAGCAGCGCCTGAAAGGACCCACAGAACGTGATGAGGGCAGGAGGCGGGATCGAGGGGTGGCAGGGGAGCCCAGCACACTCTAAGTGGATGGATGATGTGGTTTGTTATCTTGACTGGATGGTGGCCTCACACGGGCACACGGGTATGTAAGTGTCAAACGCCATCAATGTATGCGGTTTATTCCAGCTCGTCGTGCCTCGGGAAAGCTGTCTGCATCACAGGGATACAGAAATGATCCCAACTCGCCCTTTCCTAGTCCAGGGGTCCCTGGTTTTAGAGCTGAGTGATCTATCTCCACAGGTGTGCTAGTTACATCATCTGCTGTCAATTTGAGACTTGCGAGTGAAAGGGGTGGAGTTCAGCCTGTCAGTCGGGTTGCAGCTTGATGTCCTCATTTGGAGGCACTAATGAGATAAATAGCTTACTGGAGGCGGGACACACGTTCAGTCCCTGGGAGACACTGCGGCTGACAAGACACATGGAGCTAGGCTAGAACTCCTTCAGCTGTCAGGTAGAGACCCCTGCCAGTGCTGGGATGTTTCCTCTGCCACTGGATCCACAAGACTGTCCACCCACTGGCCTGTGATCTTCCTGCATTCAGTATCCTTGCATGGCTGGGTAAGTCTGAAGAGGAATTTATAGATTGGTATTGGACACATGGGCTAATACTGGACTTAGGGACTTGATCTGGGCTGGGATGTTTTCTCAATATTCAATTGCTCTTGTATATCAAGCTCTTTCTTGTACACGAGTGTCTATGAATTTTGTTTCTCCAGTCCACCCAGACTAACACAACAACAGTCAGTGACAAACATCAACTCGTGGCCTCGGACCACCGTTTCTTCTACTTTTCTGTCCCCCGAAGCAATGACACATCATAGCATCACACTCGCTTCCCTCTCCGGAGGAAGGACCTGCACATGCTGCTGTAAAGGGTCGGAGGATAGCGATCTTCAGCTTTGAGCCCAGGTGGTCTCATGCCCAGCAACTTGGGCCCGAGGCAGCATGAAGACCACCAAAGACAAGAGCACACGCTAGGCCTCGGATGTACTGTGTGCCAAGAAGACTTAACTTACAAAAGCAGGCAGGGAACTGGATCAGCCCTGGGGGACAGTTTCGCTAGGTCAGGGGTTCTCTGAGTAAAAGTCGCAGTAACATGCAGCAGCAGCAGCAGCACATCCCAGCAACTTGTTAGAAAGGCAAGTTCTCAAGTCCCACCTCAAAATCAGCAGTTACCAAGCTCTGGGGCTGGGACCTGAAAATGTCTTTTAAGAAACCTGCCCCCCAAATTCCAAAAATCAGGTTTCAGCAGTGCTGCCCTAGGAAACCCGCCAGGTGATGGGCTCACCCAAGGCCGAGAATGAGCAAACCTGAGGTCAACACGCCACAGGCCAAAGCCAAGACCGTAACCCCTGTAAAATGCATCAGAACCACTGCATGGTTTTCCCAAGTCAGTTCAAGAACAGAGGAAATTCACGGGGAAGGACACACACACACACACACACACACACACACACACACAATCATCTTAAATCAGAGAGACCGCAAATGCCCCTTCTCCTCATAAACATCTATTGCTAGATGGCGCTGGCTCGCTCTTCTCAACCTGACAGCCGGAGTCTCGATCGGCTGGACACGACTGAGCGTCGCAGTTTGCGTTCTTATTCACACGTCCTACGCAGACGTCAGAGTGCCATCCTCGTTTGAGGGGCAGAGCTCAGGGCTGTGGGATCGGAGTCACTCCTCCAAGCACCATCAGCTGGACTGCGCACACCCCAGGCCCCAGACGCATGAGCACGCCTTCAAGGGCCACGGACCCGTGTGCACACGCGCTACCATCAAAGAAACAGGATCGATTCCTTTCTGTTCAAGTCCCCGGGACCTGCAGCTACTGTGATTTCCCCCTTTGAGGCAGCCCTCTCACCAGAGCCCCGTCCTCGCATCTGCGGATGCCAACACTGACAGCAAACCTTTACAAATCCAGAGAAAACGGCTCGGGAAAACGGCGCGACTGGAAACGAGTCAGAGAAAGAACACGAGCAGCGCAGTCTTCATGGAGCGCAGAACCGCGCCCACCCCGTCCTCCCTTCAGAACAGCCCAGCACCACACAGAAGCAGACACACGGTCGGCCCTGCTGTGCAGGGCAGGAGGAGCGGGCTCAACCTTGAGCGGACAGAGGGCAGGACGCAGCTGGAAAGAGGCTGGGCAGCTGCAGAGGAAGGCGCAGGGGAAACCACACCCAACCTGGGGGGGGCGCCTCCTCAGCAGTGTACACAGGGACTCCCCTGAAGGCCTCCTGCACCAGCACCGGGCTAGGGGAGGGACGCCCAGGAACCTCGCGCCACCCTGTAGAAGGGAGGAGCGGACCCTGTGGACACAGCCTCTCAAAAAGGGCCAACAAAGGATATCCTCCCCCACCACCACGCCCAGCTGCACAACCTTCAACACGGGGGACCCTGCCCCACCAAAGCCACAGTCCAAAATGGGCCGCAGAGAGGAATTCAAAGGACACCTCGTTAACATACCCTGACACGAGACAAGATGACTGGCCTCGTCCTCATAGCTAAAGGGCAGGGGTGATCTCGTGACCCCTAAGAGCCTAGCACTCACCCACCTAGACATGGGATGGCAACACGTTAGAATGGCGGGTTCTTAGAGACAGCCCCTTCCGCTTTCCTGGGTGAGAGGTAGGTTGTGTGCGTAGGCCTGAGTCAGAACGGTCTCAAACATCATCATCAGTCAGGCGGCAACGGACCCACAACACCACAGGCTGACAGGGAGGTCATTTTCAACAGACACGCACCAGGGTGGGAGCGTTCTGCTTGCAGCCGTCCACCGTCACATGCCCTGACGTCCGGAGCACCCTTTCTCAGTCACTGTGACCCCGTGAGGGAAGGGAGATGCTGACGGGGGAGGAACCGGGAGAGGGGACTCCCTGGAGCTCCGCCTTCAAAAACAAGGCAGAGTTTCCCAGACAGGGGCCACGGAAGACGCAAGTGATGCCTCACCTCTGCCCCAGGAGCAGGAGGCCCGGCAAGTCCAGAGAAAAGGGAACCAGCAGGAAAGGTCTGGATGCTGGGCCACATGGAAAATGGAGCCTAGAGGCAGGGAGAGCCCCTGGAGTGGGATGAATGAAGGGACCGAAGGAGAGCCAAAGACAACCAAGCGGGCTAACAAAAGGCCCGGCCACACAGACCTCCGCAGACACAGGCTTTGCAGAGGAAGTGGAAGCAGAGTGCACACCATGGCCTGGGGCCATGGAGACCAGCCCCAAGGTAGACTGTGTCAAAAACCAACAGGACAGCAGGACTGGGGGCAGCGGCAGCAGGGGACCTGGGAGGCGGGCACTTGGAGGTCAACAGAAGAATACCCAGAGAAGGACAGAAAGTAACTGCCCCGTGGCCAAGTGTGGGGGGCGGGAAGGGACACGACAGGAGAATGAAAGCACTGGTTTGTTTTGTGGTCAGCCTGCCAGTACGTTTGACTGCAGACTGTGTCCACGGAACATGCAGTGAAAACAAGGCCACCAGAAGCCACTACTACTACGTGGCCACGACTTAATCATCAGGCCCCAGAGTGACCCAGCCAGAACATGTTGGAGCCCAAGGGAAACACCCCATGGGGGCCATGTGTACACCAGACCTTCCAGGCGGCTTATAACCCCACGCACAACCCCTGCCCTTATTAAGCAGGCTCAGGGAAGCAGGACTACCTAGCCCCTGAATGCACTCCGTCACCATGATGACCCAGCCTGGTCAGCTACGGCTCACAACCACTGTCCTAACAGCCCCGTGTGGCGGCTCTCGGCGGTCCCCACCACCAGCACAGAACACACCAAGTGTCTGTGCCCTCAGCCCCTCAAGAACCCCCACCACCCCACCTTCCACATGAGGAGCAGAGTAGCACTGTCCCCCTCCTGCCACGCCTCCCACACCCACGGGGCTGGGAACCTGTGAGGAAGGCAGGGGAGCAGCCGTCAAGTTCTGCCAAGGGCACCCACAGAGCAGTTCTGAGCATCGTGACAGCCTGGCCCTGTAGGGCGTTGGCGTGCGGCGACGCCAGCCCTGCGGTGTCCAAGCTTCCCCTTGGGAGACACGTCTGGAAGACCACAGCCTCCTTCTCAGATGCTCATTCTAAGGAAACAGATTCAGTCCAAGGCTGGCAGTGACCACCAGCACTGAGCCCTCACACCAAGGCCCGCCCTACCTGCCTTACCTGCCCCGCCCTCTTCTTCCCCCGCCGCCTTCTGACAGTCTGTGGGTTTCAGGTTGAGTCTTAAGTCTCACCCCCAGCAGTGTCTGAAGCAGAGCAAAGAGCTGAATGAACAACTCAGGGTGAGAACAGCAAGGGAGGTGCCAACGTCAGCATTCAGCGGGGAGAGGCCAGGGTGCCCACTCAGCACCCAGTGGCGGGGCCAGAAAACACTACGAATGGGGATAGGGTGGCACCAGCTGGTTCGAATTCAAATCTGGCCCCCGGCTCTTGGCCCAGCCCATCACTTCCCCGTGCGAACCCTGGCGCTGCCATCTGCCCCATCCACTGCACAAGACTGGTAAGCAGAGACCAAGGTGTGGAGGTGGGCACAGGAGCGGCACCTGGTGCCCACAGGGAAGTGCCAGCCTGCAGCTCCCACCTTTTGCAAAGGCTCCCTTTGCAGGATTCACACCATTTCCAGCCGTGAGTCCTGAGCAGCACATGGC
>NW_022111357.1:43257766-43266211 GCF_000313985.2 Echinops telfairi
ACGTCTCCTGGATGCTCACCCTCCTGAGAACAGCCCTGTGCCCACAGGCCTTCTCCCCAGGGTGGCTCATGCCCTCTGCCCAGCCCCAGCCCACACCCAGGGCACAGCACACAGAGTCACCAAACCAACCACATGACAAGAAGACCCTGCCTTCAGGATAAAGGGGGACCCTGGCCCAAGGGGAGGGGCCTGTGTTCCCACCACCTGCTGCTGTTAGCCGGTGTCAGGATGGGTGCAGCCCCAGCCCAGGTGGGTCCCGAGTGTGGAGCAGGTGAAGGTCGTGGGTCGCTATCTCCCAGGCAGCGGCCAAAGCGATCTTAACTCACCAGGTCACGAAACACCTTTTCCTACCGACCAAGCCCACTCTCTTTCCTGGGAACGCAGGTATTCCTAGCCTTCCGCTAGACTGAAACTGTCAGTTTAGACTTCAGGAAAGGGTGAGAGCCAGCCCCTACGGGGACTGGCCTGACTTTCTGGAAGCCTGAGGAAGGTGCTGGAAAGGTCCTAGAGCCAGGACCACAAGGCCATGCCACGTGGCTCCATCCTCTCTCACACTGATCGCCGTGTCACCCATCTCCCCTGCGTCACTTACAGTGAGTGAGTTTCTCTTCCACTCCACAGCTCTCGCAGGGTCCCCCCATATGCCGGGTGGGCCCCAGGGCCCCAGGAGGCAGAGCTCAGTGGCACCCAGAGCTCAGGGCACCTGGTCATCCTCACGTGACCCAGAGAGCACGTAGACAGGCCAGGCCAAGCCCCTGTCTCAGTCGTACCCACACCACCCACACTCCTCTCCCAACCTGCCTGGGAACAGCTTAAGATGCCTCCGCCCTTCCTGTCCCGCACGGGACTTTCAGAAATGTGAGGCGTGATGGGGCTTGTTTCCAAACTGGAGAGAAGAGAGAAGGTGCCCATCCTCCCCCAAGCCAAACTGGAGACACAGGTTCCCTCCAGAAGACGTCACGGCGGCGGGGCTGGCCTCCCCCGACCCTGCTCTCACTGTGGCTACAGGGGCCTCCCAGCGCAGGGCGTCCAGCACAGGGACATTCCAGACAAGACTCAACAGACTGTCCGTCCCAGCACAGGGAAGGGTGGCGGCGAAACGGTGGCGGGAACCGGGCCAAGAAGAACCATCCTCAGATCCCAAGCCCACAGGGGAAGTTCAGCAAGATATGCACCTGTCTGAAGTCCTCCCACAAGTTCCTCACTAATGACAGAGGGAGGGCAGCCCCACCCCCGTGACCCAAGGACATGTCCTCAGAAGTGGGGCAGGTGGGCGGCTGAGGTTCAAAGTGGGCAAACTAAGGAGGAGGGAGACACAGCGCCCCAACAACAGACTCAGCCGTGTATGCCCAGCAGCCCCCCCAGACCCAACAGGCAGTGTCGCACCCCCTCACACCCAATGCCAGACACAAAGGCAAACCTAGGCCAGACCTGTGCTATCAGGCGCCTGCTGATCAGCCGTGTCCCAGGTCAAGGGAGGCTAGCTCAGCAGCAGGTGGCCATGCTGGGGCAGCCTGGGTCTGCTCCCTGGGCCATGTCCACACCAGGATACTCCTTGTTTTAGGGACTCCACCCTCAAAGATGTTGAGGGTGCCTGCTGACTAAAGTTTCTCCTAAGCAAACCAGCAAGGGCAGGGGGGCGGGGGAGCACAATTATTAACATCATAGAGAAAGCCAACGAGGCAAAATGCTAAAAAGGGTAAAATCTCAGAGAACAGGGGGCTCATGCATTATTCATACAGCTTCTCTAGGGCTCTGAAGCATTTTTGAAATAGAAAGTTCTAAAACAGAAGGACCCCCCACCCATCTGTCAGGGCGTCATCTGTGGTGGCTTGCATACTGCTGGGATGCTGGAGCTCTGTCACCCATGCTTCAAATGCTAACAGGGTGGTCACCCCTGGCGGACAGATCTCAGCAGGACTTCCACGTGGAAACCGACAAGGAATAACGACCTGATGATGAACTTCTAGAGAGGGGCCAGGGGCATTCTCAAGAGACCACAGCATTCCTGGAGAGGGCCCCACAGTGGAGCAGACTCGGTGACCAGAGCAGGTGAGGGAGACCCTCCGACTGGCGCCGACAGCTGCCACCAGGGACCCCCGGCATGCTGGCAATAGTGAGGACCAGGCAGGGCCATGCAGCCCGTCCCTCTGTGGTGCGTGAGGCTGCCACCAAGCAGAACCAGGCAAAACGCAGAAGGCGTCAGAACTGCAAGCGCAGCAGGGGGCACACGTGGCGAGCCAGCCCTGAGCCCGGGCAGCCTGCCGGTCGTCCCACCTCTGAGCTCTGGGGGTCACGCGGGTAAAGATGCCTTCAGTTGTGTTGGGTGTGACTTTTCTGAAACACAGTCAAGCTCACGCCAAGTGAGGCATCAACCTTATGCCACCCAACGCCCCACAGACGGGCGCATGCCATCTTCAACTGCTCCGAATCCCAAGTGGTGATTCTGTGTGGCATGGACCAAGCAGTGGACAGTGCGGGCAGGCAGCACCTTCCTTCCTTTCAGATGGCAGCTGAGGGTGGGGAAGCACCAGGGCTTTGTAAGAACTCAGTCACTGCCATCACGCCGATGCTAACTCAGAGCAACGCGATAGCAGGGCAGCGCTGGCCTGTGAGTCTCTGAGACTAGTCGTTTACCAGAGCAGAGAGCCCAGTCTTTCTCCCTTGGAGCCGCTGGTGGTCTCAAACTGCTGGCCTTGGTGTTAGCAGCCCAACTGCGTAGCCACTAGGCCCTCAGGGCTCCTGGAGACTCTAAGGCTGTGTTCTCCAAAGCTTCACTGCATCCCAGAGTCCTCAAGGGCCCCACTTCTGGCGTGCCTGGTCACTCACCTGTGGGCACCTAACTGCTCCCTCCCCAGCCCTTTCCCAGCATCTCCCATGCACCAGGCACCTGTGTGGACACAGAGAACCCTTGGCCACACCCACGGAGCTCTCAGGACAGCTCCTCACAGGTGAGGTGAGGCCACATGGACCCAGCTCCCAGGACCTGGCCGGCTGCCCAGACACCCACATGTCTGCTTGCAGCCCCTGCTGTGGTCGGTTGGGCTGCCGCCCCTGCACATGGGTCTGGCCTGGCCCCATGGAGGGCAGCCCTGGCTTTGACAGACATGCGGGGCAAACTGGCCGTCATGAAGCCACCCCGCAGTGCAGCACTCAGCTCCAGGAATGGGGAAGGTCACTGTCATCACCTGGAGCTCCAGGACCCAGAGGTGAGGTCTCAGGCCAGGAGCGGCCCAGCCAGGACCCAGCCTGGAGCCTGGTTCTTATGGGGGCGTGGCTAACTGATGAGTCACTGTCTCTCACTGAGCTCCAGTAGACTTCTTGACAAACTGCTACCTGCTCAGAAGAGATGGCCATCAAGTGGGGGGAGCAAGTGGGCATACGAGTTGCTCCTGTGAGATTTTCCAACTACACCACTCCTCCCTCTCCCCCCCTTACACACACACACACACACCCCAAACAAAAAGCCAGCCCAGCGGGTCAAAGGCCAACCCCAGAGGCTGCCAGTCACCCCCAATGTTAGCCTTTCGAATCTGCTCCCCCCCTCCCCCCAAGCATCACTCACACAAGGCAGGCAGAGCAATGGGGTATTTGCAAGACAAAGAGAGGACCCTCTTTTCAAGAGCCACCCAGTGGGCTGCCCTGCCCCCAGACCCTGCATTAATATTCAACAGCTCGAGACAAAGCCAGACAAAGGCGATCACCCCTGGGGTCCAGGCCTCTTCCTGGAGGGGTGGCCAGGACGGGCTCAAAAACTATGAAGGGCTTGAAACACCCAGGGCAAGCAGGGCGGGGTGAGTGGGCGGGATCCGCTTGGTCATTGCAGTCCCAGGGCACGCCCAGCCCCCAGGAATCCCCTGGGTGATGATGACATCAGGCAATCTAGTCAGGCCTGTTGGACTTTCTAGGAAGGACGAGGTGCCCCTCCCCACCCCACCCCCATCAAGGCTCCCTAAACTGAACCTGCTCAAGTCTCAAGGCCACAGTTACTGGAGGACATCATCCTTCCTGTACGACCAACACTCTCTCCAGAACCCAGAGGGCCGACAAGGGACCCGAAACTGGCCTGGGAGTAGACACTGGCGTGTGAGCTGTGTCTGAGACCACGCTGGCAGAGACAACATGGCGGCCGGCCTGGAGCAGACAGACTGACAGCAAGTGCAGCCCCTCCTCAGTGCCCCCCACCTCCCTTTCTGGGGGAGGTCAGCACAGCCATTGAGTTTCCTCCGCCCTGAGCCAGAGGTTATGCCAACCGGGGCTCATGCCACCCACGTCAAGTGGAGACGAGAAAGGAAGAAATTCAGGCCTGTGTGGTAAGAAGTGGCACTCTCGGGGGGGAAAAAGAACTTTCTCCAGAAACTGGCAGGCCACAGGTGGGTGCATTCAAGAAGCGTGAGCATTCTGTGTGCCAGAGGCTGAGGATGGCCACCATCTGAACCCTCCCCCCATCTCAGGCTGAGGCCCAGCGATCTGCCCAGACCCCAGACACACACTCACATACACCCGCATGGCCACATGTACAGGCCTGCCCAGGAGGGAAGGGTCGAACCCATGGGCCCACACATGTCCCACCCAGCTCAGTAATGGGACCACACGCTGTCCATGCCCATTTGCTCCCTTCCACCACAAGATCCTCTTGTGGCAATGGTGGCAGCATGGAGACCAGGCAGCAGGCACCAAGGAGAGCAGGCAGGAGAGCAGTGCACAGTAGGAGGCCAGGAAGAGAGCTTAGGAGAGAGCTGTAGCTCATGAAAACAGAAGGCAGCCATGTTCATCCTAGTAACGGGGCCACCAACCACGCGTCGTTAAAAAACGAGAGGCCCGAGTTAAGTGACCAGAAAGCACTAGGAAGTGCTAGAATTGTTCAGCGCAACAGGACAAGGCAAGGGAGATGTGGCCACACTGTCAAGTCGTGAGGATGGAGACACAGCTTCCTGCCCGTCTGGGATGGTGGGAACTGGTCCACCATTCACAGAAGGAACGTGGTAGGTAGTGTGTAAAAGTTAAGAGGTAAAGGCCCCAGGACCGTGGTCTTGAGGAACACCAAGGTCAACTGTGTCTCCAGAGCCAAGGTTCCACATCAAACTTGGTCGAGTAGCGACTGGGGTCTTAAAGCTCACGAGCAGTTAAAGAGGTGCACTTAATAGTCTTACACCTGCACAGAGGAGAGAAGGGCAGACTCCTGGCAACAGTCAGGTCAGTGAATGCATGGACCATGGGAACATCAACCTCCACAGACCAGGAGACCAGTTCTCCTGAGACCAGAAGAATGAGATGGTGCCAGGCCACCATCACCCACGGCTCCACTCCGCTCCGAGAGGGGCTATACAACAAGGTTCTGATGGAAGTGAAGCAAGGTACGGAACACAACTCAAGGCCCTAGAGATGACCGGGCTTCCTGTTTAGATAGAGACTGATGGGACCCCCCCCAAACCCATGGTCCTCAGCCCGACTT
Organism: Echinops telfairi; assembly: GCF_000313985.2. Taxonomy (NCBI): domain Eukaryota; kingdom Metazoa; phylum Chordata; class Mammalia; order Afrosoricida; family Tenrecidae; genus Echinops; species Echinops telfairi. Next base: position 43,263,222 of record NW_022111357.1, read on the forward strand.
CAGGTCTGGGAATGAACTTACTCTCCATGGCTCAATTCTCAGCCAAACAATAGGCAAGTCTATTGGGGGAAAGGGGGCTGACACCACCAGGGAGGTACACAAACCTGAGACTCATCAACCAGTAGCGAGCAAAGAGGCAGCAGCAGCACTGACCTGAGGACAAAGCTCAGGTGAGTTAGAAAGGAGGAGAATGGAGACAGGGCACACCGGGAGGTGCAGTGGCTGCAGCTGGGAAGCAAGATGCATGTGAACTGAGGATGAGAGGGCCGATCTGCTACATCAACCTTCACCCAGTTAATTCACAATAAAGTTACAGAGAGAGAGAGAGAGGAGAGCCCCTATCTTTTGAGAATCTTGGTATGGCCAATAAATGATCCCAAGGATGTATGCTGGTTTGACCCTTTCAAGACCCACGGGACATCTATTGCCCACCAACATTTTCAGCCCCTCAGCCATCTCAGGAAGGCACCATCCTGATTACACAGAGGGTATTCTCCTGGCAGGGACCTGCCCAACTCTGTGAGCCTCAAGGAATGAGTCTCCTGGCACCAGTGCTACCACCGGAGGATCTTTCAGTTGCTGAAAGCCTCCTCCCCACCCCCACCCCCCAAAAGCAATTCATTGCCATGGAGACAATGCCGCCCCACTGGGACCCACCCTGTGGGGCAGGGCAGAACTGCCTCGGTGAGTTTCCCAGACTGTGGACACTTGTCACGGGGGCAGAAGCCCCAGAGCGGCTGGTGACGGCGAACTGCTGCCCTGTGGCTACCACTACACCACCAGGGCGGCTCCTTACGGAGAGCTACGGAGAAGAAAACCCAAAGCAAGACATAACTTGCTGCGAAAAGGATTTAGGCACCAACCTGTTTACACAGGGAATCCAGGACAGATGAACCCCTCAGGACCTGTGCTGAGAGCGGCAATACCGGGAGGGCGGAAGGAAGGTGGGGTAGAAAGGGGAATGGATCACAAGCATCTACATATAACCTCCTCCCCTGGGGGATGGACAACAGAAAAGTGGGTGAAGGGAGATGTCGGACAGTGTAAGACATGACAAAAGAATAATAATTTATAAATTATCAAGGGTTCATGAGGGAGAGGGCAGGGAGGGAGGGGAAAAATGAGGAGCTGATACTAAGGTCTCAAGTAGAAAGAAAATGTTCTGAGAATGATGGCAACAAATGTGCTTGACACAACGGATGGATGGATGGATTGTAGTAAGAGTTGTACGATCTCCCAATTAAACGGTTAACCCCAAAAAACCTACTACATATGCTATATGAGTATATGCACCCCTGTGTATATAAGCACATGTGCCTGGGTACACTTACACGCGTGTCTGTGTGCATTTCTTCCTATGCACAGGGGACTTCAAAATGTTTGTGGGAAACTTTTGGTCCCATGGCAGGTTTTTCATGAACGTTTTGAAGTCCTGTCTGTCTGTCCCCTGCAGGTGCGCGCGCACGGATGTCTCTCCACGTGGCGGCATCTGAGTGCCAATGCGGCCAAGTCAACAAATATTGCTACTAGGGTTTCAGTTAGCACATGCATGCCCACAAAAAGTGTGCTTACATGTCTCTGTGACCAGCGGGCGGCTGCAGATGCACGCTCTCAGTCATACACTTGTCTTAGCCTCATGAGGCGGGGGGACTTTCCACAAGAAGGTCCATCAGAGCAGCTTCTGGGGGGACCTGTGGGGCCAGTTCCAGCTCGGGCACAGGGTCACTCAGTTATGGTGACTGCTGCTGGGGACTGATGATCCTGATCGATCATCACAGAGGCTTGTTAGGAAAAAGCTGGGGAGAGACGGGCCAGGAAAATCGAGCTAAGCACTTTCTCCCCAGCACGCCAGCCACAGCTGGTGCTGTGAGTGAGGCTCCCTGGGCATCCTCTGCCCCAGGGGTTCAGCAGTCAGAAATGCCACGTGGCCATCCCAAAGCACCCGTAGTAGCCCTGGGGCATGAGTGGCCAAGGAGACAGCGAGAAACTGCAGGCACAAAACAAGGGAGGGCCTATCAGACGGGCTTCTGTCTCCTTTTATACCCTGCTGGACTAGTGAACTTTTTTTTTCAATGGCATTTCTATAGGAAGCTCAGTGACAGAAGAAAGCACTGTGGACCTACCACCTTCAGCAGGAAAGGCAGGTCCTAAGATTGTGTGTGGCCACCCCCACCCCCACCCCACCATGTGACCCGGGACCTGAGGGAAACGCCCACACTGTGCTCCTAGTGCTGTGTTGATCTCATGCAGCACACACACAAGGGAGGCAACTCCACAGCCACACTCATCCTGTGGGGTGCCAGACGTTCCTCATGACGCCGTGGGAGCTGATGGGTCCCAACAGGAGACTGGCCCTACCCTTGGCACACCAGACGAGCCAAGATCTCTGCCCTTCCCACCACCCCAGGGCCTCTCTTAGCAAAGGCATCACCCAGCACAGTCCTGCCTGAAGCAGTAGGACACACACACACACACACACACACACACACACACAAACCAAGACAAGCACACCCACAGAGGGCACTGGGCCACACAGCGATGCGCCTGCACCAAGACAGGCCCCCCAAAGCCACACGATACCAAACACACAACCAAGTACCCACAAGAAGGCAACAGCCACGTGCGAGGCTAGGCTGGCACACAAAACCACTCTGAGGCAATGCAACGCGACACCGGGGACACTCTGGCACAGGAGGGAAGCCAACCACTCGCACCGGCATGGCCCAGACCCATGGCCACGCACCACCACACACACACCCGACAACTCACTGTGAGGCTACATTCACTCACACACAGACCAGGCATCCACCCATGGCCCCAAAGCCAGGTGACACCACACACACACATACAAGGTCCTGCCTCAGCTTGCCCACAGCACCCACGGAGGAGCCACTTCAGGCTCGAGGGGAGGGAATATGAACGCCGGGGGTACCTGGGGGACCTCAAGAGTCTTGCTGACTTTATTGGGTACGTTAATGGTACGTGGTAAC
>NW_022111357.1:43267510-43279918 GCF_000313985.2 Echinops telfairi
CGATTTCCCTTCTCAGCCAAGACCAAACTGGTCCAATTCAGTGTGAAGCTGTGAGTGAGTGAGTGAGTGAGTGAGTGAGTGAGTGAGTGAGTGAGTGAGTGACAGACAGACATAGAAAGCAACAGACAAGACAGGCAGTAGTGTGTGCTCTGAGGGAGGACACCCTTAGGAAGCCTTGAAGGGTAGGGAGCACCACATCACTCTGATGGGGGCAGAGAATAGGGTGTAACGTCATGGGGTTGCCAGCACATCACACAACACCGCCTGGGAGCTCCAGCAGGAGCAAAGGGGGGCTGTGAAAAACAGAAGCTCCTGACAAATGACTCCTTGAATCTGACCACTAAGAGCCCGAAACATACTGTGTTGAAATGGTTTTGCCCTTTTTGAAATGTTAAGACGCGAGTTAGCTGGAGATGTTCACACCAGTGAGACATTTGGTGGAACTAACCACTGATTAACTGATTAACCTGTGAGGCAATGTAATCGGACTTAATGCCTTTTCAGAAGGCTCTGTATCTTCCAGAAATGTAACGCCACTGAAATGACAGGCTTATAAAGGCCACAGTAGGGACAAGGCTGGGGTGGCAGGGGGAAGGCCGGAAGGCGGGAACAAGGCCAGGGTGGTGAGGATGGTCAGAGTGGCAGGCACAGGCGCACGTTGTAACAAGACCAGGTCAGTGGGCAAACAGTACAGGGATGAGGCCAGTGCAGCTGCCCGCTCCTTGGGCATCTCCCTGTGCCCTGAGGGCAGGGCTTGTTCGTCAAGCACACAGTGGATCGTGCTGGAAGGAAATGCCAACACAGGTGGTCGAAAGGCAGCAGGGAGGCCCAGGCACTCAAGATTCCCATAAAAATCAGCAAAGCCTGCATAGCTGGACAGCCAAACAGGCCATCTGTCTTCCCCATCCTCCCTGCCAGCTCCCACACACTCCCCCAGGCAGGCCAGCCTGGTGGCTATCAGGGTTTGTAGACCCCTCCCCCCAGGATCATACATCCAAGTACCAGCCAAGATGGCTCTCTGGCACCCTGCACCAGCCTTGGCTACGCACCTGGGGCATCTCAAGCTCTGAAATAGTGAGGTCCTCTGCCGTGCCCCCTGACGAGCTCCACAAACCCTGGGTGAAAGCAGGGGACTCAAAAGCCGAAGGAGGGAGCAAGCTGTATTAGTCTGGGTACTTTGGAGAAACAAATCCACAGCAACTCATGTATAAGAGAGTTTTATGTAAAGAAAGTGTGCATCACAAAAACATCCCAACCCAATGCTGCCCAAGCCCACAAGTCCAACATTAACCCATTAACCCAACACCAGTCCACAAAGTCCTCCACCTCACAAAACAGAGGCAATGATGCCGACTGCAGGAGGAAAGCTGAGTCAGTGAACGAACAAGCATCTCAGCACTAGCAGGGGTCTCCACACGGCTGCTCCAGCACCCAGGGCTGCATTGGGATAGGTCCATGTAGCTTCTCCTTGGGGATGTCTTGTAGGAAGTCAATCTTGCAAGCTGAAGCAGGGAACAGCTAAGTCAGCTGCACCCTGGTGCGACCATCACAAAACAAGAGACCCGAGAACTAGAATGGCAAGGCTCACCACCCATTTATCCCTCCGCCTTTCAATTAGCCCCACATGTGATTATCGAGGCCAGGTTGGCACAATTAACTAACTCAGGAGCCATCCATCAGAGGGGCAGGGAACCCCCAATGGGAGTTAAAGGTATGGAGTGTGGCATCTTCTTGCCTTTTTACCTGACACACAAAAATCAGGACCCCATCCCAGGGTAGAGTCTCCAGTGACAGGATGTGGCCAGAGTGGTAGTGGTGGTGGTTGTGGGGGAGAGGGCGCGGGCATAAAGAAACAGCCTGAGCAGTCAGGGCTGGGGTGAGGTCTCATCTTAAGCTGGGTTCTTGACAGAAGCAAAGCCATTGAAATACACACACGCACGCACACACGCACACACATTAATGACAGAGAGGAAATGGTCTACGTGGCTTTACAGGCTAGCAAGTCGTTCAAGTCTGTGGGTCAGGAGGCTTCTCCTGACTCCCAGAGCTCTAGGGACTGTTGAATCCGCAGGTTAAGACAGCAGGCTGCTGGCTCAAAGGCTGCAGAGACTCATGAGTCTCAAGAACCAGAAGCTCAATGGAGACAAGCCAGATGAAGGATTCAGAGCAAGCTAGCAAGCTTTGCCAGAAAATGCATAATATACATTGAATTCAGGCCATGCCTCCAAGGATCAAATCACGGAGGATGACTGCACCATCACATAACTGCCAAACGACATCATTACACAACTACCAAACCACTGAGAATCATGCCCAGCCAAGCTGACACACAACCTTAACCATCACAGTCCACCCCTTGCCAGCATTTCCTGTTCCTGTCCCCAAACCATACATAAGCTCTACATAAAGACAATTACAAAGCCACACTTGCACCTAACATGATACATGTATGCGACCAAAAACACACTAGTCCCATTTACAACTTGTATTTTATAAGAGAGGGGAAGAAAAAAACTTAATTCATATTCACAGGGGGCTTCAAAAAGCTATGTACCATAAATACTCGTGTATACGCCAAGTTTCTCAGCACATTTTTAATGTAGTTTCTGTGGTAAAATTAGGTGCCTCGGCTAGTCCGCTTATACTCGAGTATAAACAGTATTTAAACTTTTTTACAAAGCAATCTTATCACCTTCAAAGTACTCTCCATGACACTTGATACATTGGTCAAATCTGCGATTCCATTCTTGGAAACATTTTTCAAACTCATCTGTTTGGATGGCTGACAGCACCTCCCTCATTTTTTTCTTCACCTCTTTTACATCGTCAAATCACTGTCCTTTCATGCCCCCTCTTCATTTGGGGAAACAAGAAAAAGTAGCACAGAGTGAGGACAGGTAAATAAGGTGAGTGGGGCGAGAGGCAAGCTGTCTTCTGCCCAAAAAGGTGCAGAGATGGCTGCGTGATCGAGTGCGTTGTCCTGGTTGCAAACCAGTCCCCATCTATTACATTATCTTTTCAGAATCTCTAAAGAGAAAGCTCGATTAGCAGTCTGATCTGGCTGAAGCAACTCCAAATGTACTACAGGTAGACATTTCTGTTCCTTCAGGAAGTTGACGGATGTCCAGAAAGAGGTTTGTCATCAATTGACATTTCACCTTTTTTTAAATGAGAAAACCACTCCTACACTTGAGTTTTTCCCATAGCGCTGCCTTGTAAGCCGTGTTCAACATCACATTTTTCTGTGGCATTTTTCCTGAGCAGGAAACAAAATTTCCCAGCAGCACGCTGTCCTCTTATACCGGCCATCACACAAAAAAAGAGGTTCCAGCAAAACTGCCTTCACGAAAAAATCCACTATGACCAGAGGGCATTCCCAGGAGATGCCACTGGGTGCACTAACTCAGAGCGAGTTACCTGACGCTCACCTAGAGAGTATGAAAGCTACACCCTGCTCTGCCCAGAACAATTCTGGGGTTTGGTACCCTTCACATACATGTGTCAAAACACTCGAAAGAAAGAATCATGATGTCCACAGTCCTCAGTACTATGACTGGTCACGTGGCCATCACTGACATTTAGAACCACTTTCTTCCACCACCACCACCCCCACCACCCCGTTTTGTATTCCCTTCTCCTTCAGCAAGCCCTTCCTTCACCTAGTCGTGGTTCTTTGGCTGGTGGGGTTACTCAAACTTTCATCCCTGAAGGGGCTGGGCCATGAGCAGTCATGTTGGAATGAGGGTGCTATCATTTCACCGAGCCCACCCATATCCTGGAAACTCAGGCAGCCAGATTTCAGGATAGTGCTACATCTGGCACCAGGTCACTGTGAAGGGGCCAGAGCACAAGAGATGCCCTGGAGAAGTAGGTTTAGTTCTTGCCTATGAAACAGCTTAAGAAATCACAGGGGCCCAATGTTAAGAGCAACCCCACCACCACCACCCCACCACCAGCCCTGGTGGTCAGAAAGGGCACTAGCAGGCAGGGTCTGGAACCCGTGGCACAGATCTGTGGCACACGTGCCCACTGGTTCTGAGGAAGTAGGTGGTGAGGCTTTCCCGTGGTCAGTCAGGAATACAGAATGAGGACATGGTCCATCGGACAAGGCACTGTCTGTGAGTCCACGGTCAGCAGCAGTCCTCCAGCCACTGGCTAGCACACAGACGCCTCTCACCACAGTCTCCTGACGCCACATCGCCCATCCACTGCTGAACTCGGTGCCCACTGTCTGACCAACGCCTTCCCCTCGCTGTCTGCTCAGTCATGGAATCGGCTCCCTGGCACTGATTTTGGTTTTTGAACGTAGTGCCCTGAAGGGCATGCTGTATTTCTCCTCTTTACTCTTGATTCTCAGCCTGGCAGTCTCCTCACCTGCACTAGGTCCCCTCACGGTGGCCACGATGGTACGGTGGGTTCGGGAAGCGGCCCCTCACAAAGTAACCAAGGGACAAAAAACAGGGAGGAGAACGTCTCTGTTCTTGGATGCTTACTTAGGGGAGAGATCGTTCCTCAGAAGCCCACAGCAATCTGCCTGGGCCAGAGTTGTGGGGCGCGCCCATTCCTGATCCAATGGCTAGCAAAAGGATAAACTCTACCGTATATGCTCGTGTATAAGCTGAGCTCTTCGGCACATTTTTAATGCGGTTCTTGTGGTAAAATTAGTTGCCTGGGCTGATATTTGGGTCGGCTTATGCTCGAGTATATACAGTACGTGGTCGATTTAACCAAGATTAACTTCCTTGGGCTGAGGAGTGGCCCGGACTCTCCCTACCGGAAATGGTCGCCTGTTCACAAAGAAGTCAATGGGGAGAATGAGTCATGTCCAAGCCACCAAGTGAGCTGACCATGCCCCAGCGAGTCCCAGAAGCACTAAGTCTGTGTGCACTTGCACAAGAAATGAGGGCTTCATGCTGGTTCAACGCCCACCCTGCTGAGCATGTGCACGCACACCCCAGGTATACTGAATCAGAATCTGATCCCCAGGTGATTCTTCTCTACACCTCTTAAACTGTGGACACTGATTTAGTGTCCTGGGCCCCTGGTCTCCACCAGTGGATGCAATACCTTCGGGCCAGACATAGTGACCAATGGTCCTTAGAGGAGGAGCCCAATGAGGACTTGCTGGACCTCCATCCCACTGTGGTCACTCAGACCATCTGGGATAGAGGCTTGTGGTGGGCAGAGCCCTGCAAGTCCCCACCCAGCCTTGCTCTGGAACTGTTGCGTGCAGCTGTGGCAGCAGGCTCGGCAGCAAGAGGGCCCCCAAATTTTCACAGTGTGAAGAGCCTGCAGAGTGGAGACAAGACTCCTGAGGGTCAGGCTAGCGGGCGACACTCACTGCAGACAAGGATGTTAAAAAAAAAAAATCACAGTTTTGATAGTTCTGCAAAAAAAAACTTAGCAAATTTACAACAAAACTGTCAAGTAATTAAGGCAAGGCACTTCACACATGAACTTAAACTGCTAATTAAAATCCCCTCGCTTAATTGACTACATTTGCATATCATTCAACTCGGGAGTGCACTATTTCTTAATGGTTTGGGGAACACCGTTGTGCAGCCAGGAAATGGGGAAGGGACAGGTACCTCCGGGGAGCCAGGCCCCGGTCAGAAAGCCGGAGAGAAGGTCCACCAAGGCAGGCCCCTCCGTCCCACAGGCCATGAGCATACCCGCTGAGGCTTTGAGATTTTTTTTTTTGGCCCACTCATAGGGATTGGGCCAGGGGAGGGGGGTCCTCTTGATGAAGAGGTCCCAGGCAGCTCTCACTCATAGCCTCTCTCTAGAAAGGCCAGCTTCCCTTGCCCTACTCCAGGCAAGGGCACCCCCCACCCCCACCCCTTGACAACAACCCTCTCTACCCCTAGTTCTTCTGCACCAACACTTCCGGGCCAGAGCCTGGCAAGTCCTGGTTGTACTTTTGTACAAATACTTGTTCAGTGCCTGGCACATGACTGGCATGGACCCTGCCATCCAGAAGCACTCACAGCGTCTCCCCTCTCGTCTGCCGAGGAGGAAGACACCGAGCCATGAGGCCAACCTGTACCACCCAGTCCTCCACGAGCACTGAGTACTGGAGAGTCCCCCACCAGAGAGCCTGAGGGGACCTACCGATCAGCATGGAACCATCACCCACCTTGGCAATGAACCTGCACATCGCCCCTCAGGGCAAACCACCAAGCATGAGGGCCACTCGCAGACCTCCCGGTTATGAGGAGGGACAGCAGGCCCCAGGGCATCATCACTGGAGTCAGGATGGGCCAGGGGCCAGGCTGGAAAAGCACCGGCCCCAACACAGGGACTGCAGGGGCCCCAGGCCAGCACACCCAGAGACGGGGCACATGGGGCGCCAGAAAAGCCAAGGACACAAGCTGAGCAGCAGCAGCTGCAGGGCAGCAGGGTGCTCCAGCCGCAGCCTGTCTGCAGTCACACTGCTGGCCCTGCGCCCACAGCGCTGGGGCACCCAAATGTCAGCTTCACAAAGTCCCAGGAACAGGGTCCAGCCAGCAGCTCCAGCACAGCACCAGGCCCAGAGGAGCCCAATATTGCCACACATGGACCCTGGGGGCTCTCATCTCTGCACAGCTCCTACCACCTCCTCCCTAAAGCCACCTGTCCCTTCGGCATCACGCCAAGAAGGTACCAAAGAGTACTGTGGGCAGGTGGTAGGCTGCTTGCACCCATTCATTCCAGAGCGTCCTCACCCAGTTGGCCACCTGCCTTCATCCTGGGAGAAGAGGGGGATGGGGAGGGGGCTCTCTGGGCCCGACCTTAGTAAGCATCTGCCCACTGCCATTGAATCAATTCTGACTCGCGGCAACCCTATCCTACACAATCCCGTCTGAGGCTGTGCACATCTTCATGGAAGCAGCCAGCCTCCTTCTCCCGCACAGCAGCTGGGGGTTTGAACAGCCACCCTTGCAGTTAGCAGCTCAACACTGGCCTGACAGAGCCACCAGGGCTTGGCCACCCATAGTCTTCAAAAGTCAGGAGCTCTCCGAGGACTGTAAGAGTATGACAACAAGCAGGTCGCTGCCACGAGTTGGCATCACAGCAAGGTGGGAGAGGGTGCCACCGGTCTTGACGTAGCGGGGAGGAGTGGAGGGGGGAGATAATTCTGTCCCCTCACACTTCCAGTGTCCTGGGTTCCTGCCACCTCTCCAGAACCCTGGCCAGTCAGTTCACTACCACGAGGGCTTAACCCCCAGCTGAGGGGGCGGGGAGGAGAACAGTGAGCTGTCACCACGTGGCTCGTGCCACTGCACTGCAGGGCTTCAACACTGAGCACACACCCACAGCACCACAGTAGGAAGGGCCAGCTGGTGCCCTGGCCCCAGCCCAGCCCAGATCCAGTCACCTCGAGTCCCACAGGTATCATGCACCTCCCACCAGGCTCCGCCACCCTCAGGACAGTCTTGGACCCCCTGACGGGGCAGTGATCACCACCGGGCCCCTGGCCTGAGCCCTGGGACACAACGCCCTGTGGGACACTTGCCATGCGGGTCTTCTAAAGTAAGCATCAGTAAGGCCAGAGCTGCCCCAGCACAGCAGGACTTGTGAAAGCCTGGTCCCAGCAGGGGGTCTTCAACTCTCCTTTTGCTCCCCTTTGCTCCCCTCCGCCAAGCACAATGGAGCACTCCACAGCCGGGAAGAGAAAGGAAGGCGATGTGCACCCGAAAGAGTGTGCCGGGTGTGATGCCCTGGCTGCACAAGGGTCAGGTGACCTCTCACGGCAAAGCAGCACACAGGACCCAACACCACCTGGGCAGGAGCCCAGGAGGTGCAGTGGGTTAAGAGTGCGGCTGCTAACGGAAAGGTCGAGACACTGAGGCGGGATGCTGCTGCAGACTGGCTGCCTTAGCAACCGTACCGGGCAAGTGCCACTCTGTCCTGCACGGGGCCGGAGTCAACGAAACCCACTCACTGGCAATGGTTTCTGTTTGGCCCCTTTTTGTTTCGTTGGGAGGCGAGTTTTCACTTCAGGGGTATTGTCCACGGTGGTGGGAGGAATTTGGAAAGGGTGGGGACCTGGCTGCCCGAGAGGAAGAAGGTCACCCATGTCCACAGGCTGTACAGGTGGAAGTTTCCTGGTGTGTGCGCGCGTTCACCACGACAAAGCTCTATCAGCGTGAAAGGCCAACAACAGCAAAGAGAGTGTCAGAGCTAAGCCTGGACAAAGGAGGGCTGCCCGTGTCCACTGGGTCCCTGGAGACTGGACTCAGGGTCCAGGACCCCCAGGGGTCGCTGTGAGGTTGGCACAGGTCCCACTGCTCAGCTCCTGGTGGCTCTCAGAGGGACTTGGCCAAGACAGTGGCAGCCAACAGGCTATGCAGGGTTTTCTGAATGACGGCCTGTACTGGAGTCTGGGAACCACAGAATTCCTTCAATCGGAGCGAGTCAAAGACACAGATCAGAGAAATCAAACAGTCAAATGCAAGATAAGCCTGGGGCCGTTTCCAGGCCGGAGCTGCTCCCTACTCCGATGCTGCGTGCACCTCGTACCCTCTGGTTCCCACCTGGCAAAAGAGTCCGGGTGTCCCCATGTCCTCTGAGGGGGTAAACCCAGGCATGCCTCCAAAGTTCACTAGAGTCCCCCACCAAGCCACATTTAAATTCCACCCGAGCCCTGGCCCTTGTTAGAAGTGGGCCTGGAGTCAGGATCCAGAACCAAGCACCCCTGCCCACCCCTGCCAACTCACATTGGACAGACCACCCACCGCTCAGGCTGCCATACTGCTGCAGCAGGCTGGTGTTCTAGAACCATCTCACTTCCCCCAAAATCCACCGCTACTAAGTCCCCACACGCTAGGAGCTTCTTAAGCACCACTTTACTCAAACCTTATGACCAGCAACGTGGTAGGGGCTGTGCCTGGTGTACAGGGACACCCTCTTCCCCCCAGGTCGGGTGACACATCCCATCTAGCTGGGCAGGGCAGGACCCCGGGCACTCCTGTCATAGACCCTGCTTCACCATCACACCTCCCGGAAATGACCTCGTCTCCTCAGGGCGTCTCTCTGACACACCCGGAACAGTGGTGCTGCCAAGCCGACTTCCACCCCCTGATTGTATTTGACCCATTTCATCCAAACAGATCCTCCTGCCCGCCTGAGTGGGGAGGGGGAGCGACCTCAGCGGGGCCAGGGCTTCCTTCCCCTTCTCTTAGGGCTCTCACAACCCCGGGGCCAAGGGGGGTGGGGGGGGGCAGAGATCAGTCTCTGTGTTTTGACTCAAAACAAAGAAACTTTTAGAAAACATTTCAGTTGAAACTTGCATAATTCTTCCAGTGGAGAAATCCTCCCTGAACTTTCGCAATCCTTAGAAAGAGACACATTATTACTGCTTGTGTAACAGTCTCCGGGCCACAGAGAGGCCGAGGCATGGCTGGGCCTGGGCCACCTCCTGCCAGACGGTGGGACGTAGGGCCCCTGGATCCACTTCCTCCACCCCCTCCCTCCTGCAGGCCTGCTGCTCGCAGGGGCACTACACACATGGCTCACGCTCACTCTTGCTCTCTCTCTCTATCGGCTGCCCCCACTCCAGGCTGGGCTTGCCGAGCCCACACTTCCTCACGCCAATAGCTTGTCTGCCCTTGCTCAACACTGCAGACAGACATGACACAGACTGGCGGGGGGAGGTGGGGAAACCAAGCCACCTCGAGTCAATGGCCTGATTCTTCAACACTCCAGACTGGCCCCCACACTCCAGCAGCTCCCAGGGAGAGCAGAGGGGCTGCACCAGGAGGGTGGAGGGCCTGGCCTAGCTCTCTCCAAGAGGGGTCCCAGAGGCTCAAAGGACAACTCACTTATGGGTAGCCATGCAGATCAGCTGTGCCAGGGAGAGGCCATTCACGGCAGGGACAAACCAGGGGGTCTCCCAAAACCCGGGGAGGGGGGTCTCCCACTGTGAGCGGCCAGGCCAGGAGAGGGCCTGCAATTGGCTTTCCCATGGCTCTGGACCTGCTGGTCATCTCTGGGCACACCCAAACTGCCACCTTCCCAGGTGGAAGAGTCCCTGCCAGCCCCACAGACCCCGTTGGACTGCAGACGGAGATTCAGGAGCCACACCTCAGAGCACCTGATCCTCTGTCTCCAGAGCTGGGAGCAGGGCCCACCACCCAAGCCCCCCCACTCCCAGACCCATACAGGAGGACGCGTGGGGATCAGATACACTGCTCTATGAAGGTGGCCAGGTCCGGCCAAGAGAACAACACAACAGGTGAGCCTTTAGGTACCAAACAGCCAGCGATGCCCGGCATGGGTGCCAAAGACTGTTCTGTGAGCAGTGCGTCAAAGCCAACCCCGGCCATCCTCACCGTCCTTTCAGTGGTTAACTACCGCTTCAAAGGGCACCAGCCTAAGTTCCCAGAAAGGGGCTGGCGAGTCCAGGGCCCCTGCTTGGCCTCCACAGGCCAGCCCTCCAGCCTCCGTTCTCATCACAGGCCCCGAAGCAGTCACCGGAGACAGGGGAAAGCGTCTCAACCCCGTGGATTCCAACTGACCCCGTCGTAAACCGCTTGCACTGACCGAGGGACAAAGGGCCACCAGACGCCTTCTGACCTACTGGAGCAACGACAATTTGACGTAAAGTTCGCCCCTCCACTGTGAGGGAGCCTCAAGGACCCCAGGTAGCTGAACAGCCTATGTGCAATAAACTGAAACAGTCACAATTCCTTTCTGGGAATTTAGACTGCCAAGAAAATGTCTCAGAGAACAAACGAGCAGGCCCCATTGCAGGCCGGCTTGAAGGCCCCTGCCGCCTAGTCCCTGGCCGAAGGAGAAGCAGCTGGCTGCCCCGTGAGCAGCCCAGTGGGACAAGGAGCCGAGTCCCAGGAGGCAGGCCAAGCCGGCTGCAGGAACTCCGCTGCTGGGTAAAGCTGTCGCCTTCCTGACTGACAGAAATCTATGCCACTCAAAGCGTAGTCCAATTTAGCTCTGCAACAGACCCGAGGGGACAGGAGGGAAGGGACAGGGTGGGCAGGGCATGGGGATTCCCAGCTCTCTGCCTCATGTTCCCAGCAGCAAAATGACAATGCCCACACCTAGAGGAGCCCACGTGCCGCAGTCCCCATGTCACAGGGCAGGAAAAAGAGGTGCAGGAGATAAAGAATGTGCTTGATCTTTGAGGGACAGTCAGGATGAGACACCAGGGGCAAGATAGTGTCCCCGAGTCTCACCAGGGGCATGGTCGTGTCCCAGACCTTTCCAGGGCCCCAGCAAACAGCACATTTGTCCTCCTCACATGCTGGCAGAGGGATGGGGGGTGGCGGGGGTGCTTTCTCCTCTCCCCAGGCTCCCCTTGACATCAGGGGCCCCCACCAAAGAAGTTAGCTAACTCAGCCACCTCTTTGCAGCACTGCTGACAGACGCAGACCTGGACACCTTCCACCACCAGGGTTTCCGGAGCGCTGCCTGGCACCCCGCCCCGTGCACAGCTCCATGCTGGGCTAACCACAGGAACCACAACTCTGCCACGGGCTGGACTGGCGGCAAAGCCGGATGAGCAGATGCGGATGGCTGCTCAGGGAGTCCAGGAAGGTCCCCCACCTCCCTCCGAGCCGGCTCGAGGCTGACAGGCGGGCAGCTCAGGGCCTGAGCAGGCAAGAGCCAGGGAGGGCAGGGCCCAGGCCCACCTCTGGGTCAGGCCAGCCCACAGCACCCGGAAGCACCACCAGCCCACTCGGAATCTCCCAGAACCCCGAGGCGCTGCCGGGAGCGGTACCCCAGCAAGGAATAGTTACAATGCATTCTTTGTTCCCTCTGGCCCTCCCTCCTCGGAGATCAAAAATATTAAAATAAGTGGCAGAGGAAGTGAGAAAATCCAAACAGGCTCCGCAAATAGACCGCAAAGAGGTGAGTGGGAGGAGCAGCAGGGGGCAGAGCTGTGCTCCTCAGCAGACCCACGGCAGGGGTCCCCACGCACCCTCCGGAGCACGTGGACTCCACGGATGCTGCTAGGTCCCCTCCTCCTCTCGGCTCCAGCAGCCCAGGCCCTTCCTAAGTGGCCAGGAGTGCCAGAAGCCAGGAAGGAGGCCATGCTGGGAGGCTGCAGGTGACCACACTCCACAGCTGGGAGCAGGTACAAGAGTCAGTCAAGGAGACAAGACAGCACCCACAAACCCCCAGGTGGCAGGGCTGAGGGGTCCAGGGACCGGCCGAAAAGGAGGCTGAGCCTGAGTGTGTGTGGGGGCCAGACAAAGTCATGGTCCAGACGGAGGCATGGCAGAGCCCAGCCACCCCTGCCCCTTGACTGGAGGCCCCCAAGCCCCTCGACAACATCCACATCTGCGTTACCATTTGGGTATTTTTGTTCATCTTCAGGAGCCTTGATTCCAGGGCAGGCCTGAGGGGAGAGCAGCAAAGCACACCACACTGGCCCGGCCCGCCCTGAAGTGGTTGCTGAGACGAAGG
>NW_022111357.1:43280018-43282535 GCF_000313985.2 Echinops telfairi
GGGCCAGGCCTGCCCTGAGCCTGAGGACACAGGTGCCCAGAACGCCTGGACTGCAGCTGTGACAGTGGGCCTGCTTGTCACGCCGCTGGGCCCACAGCAAAGCCCAGGAAGCAGAAAGACCACAAACACCCAGAGCCTGGAGTCTAACAAAAAAGAAAAAAATACGCCAACACAGACACACCCTGCCAGACAGGATCCTCCGCTCCGCTCCCACTAGGAGAGAGCTAAGAATTACCCAGCAGTTCCAGCCCACCACCCCCCCCTCCGCCGACTGCGGCAGACCAGCACACACCTCAAAGGCCACACTGGCTAGCCACAGGAAAGCCGCACACCTCCTCCCCTCCTGGGCCCCGTCACCAGAGCAACCTTCACCCTGACCCAAACCGAGGGAGCTCCAGGGTTGCAGCCCTGGTAGCCATCCATTCCCCAGCTACCACCTAGACCCCCACCCAGCTCCCAGACCACAGACTGCGGCAGACCAGCACACACCTCAAAGGCCACACTGGCTAGCCACAGGAAAGCCGCACACCTCCCCCCCTCCTGGGCCCCGTCACCAGAGCAACCTTCACCCTGACCCAAACCGAGGGAGCTTCAGGGCTGCAGCCCTGGTAGCCATCCATTCCCCAGCTACCACCTAGACCCCCACCCAGCTCCCAGACCACAGACAGGGCCAGGGGCACCTGCCACTTCTATACTGTCCCAGCCAAGGGCAGAAATTCCACTAAAGGAAGACACATACACACCCAGGCATATAAGCTGAGGCACTGCAGCCCCCTCCCAGCAGAGGCAACAGCCTTGCCCCCACGGCCCCCCTCCTTCCCTCGGCTCCGACACGCCACTGGAGGGGCGCCCAGAGCCAAGCGGGCTGGAGCTTCTATTCACAGATTCAGGGAAAAAAAGTTTGATGCAAAAGCTGAATTAATGAGGCCTCCCAAGAATAGCTGAGCCAGACCCGCATTCTGTGCGTGCAATTTAACAAGCCTGGGGTGGAGGAGCGACGCTGTGGGCGCCACCAGGACTAGGGGTGAGTGAGAAGTCCCGCACACTAGGGTGGGGGTGGGGGGGCACGCTGGCCTGGGCTTCCGAATGGCGACCGGATCCCACGGGGCCCAGGGCCAGTGAGTCCAAAACAAATCAAGGACGCGTTTGTGTGACGCCGGACAGTGAGGCTGGCCAAGTGCCCCAGGCTACCGTTGGGGCCGCCGACTAGGCCCCAAGCCAGGGAGCTCGGCCCTGGGCCCACAGGGGCTCAGGGTGTGCACTGGCAGGCCAAGGGACCAGGACGCAGGCCTGGAGTCACTGAGTCTCGGCTGCCTGCCACCTCTCTGGCCACCTGGCTTTGAGTCCGGCTCCCAAGGTTCTACACAAGGGACACTGGTGACCAACGGTACTCCCAATGACGGCACCGACTGAGGAGGCCACAGGGCCCCCACCCCGCAGTGTCGCCCCATCGGAACTCTACACACCCACCGCCCCTCACCCCTTCTCAGAGATATCCAGGCCTCCTTTGGCTGGGGACAGCCTCCCTCCAGGGTCTGCTGTTCTCCATCCAGGGTCGGCGCCAAGGGCCTCCTGCCCATCCACCCCTGCTGCCTCGTGGCCCCACAGCAGGCAGAGGCCTTGCTCCGGGCCTGCCTGCTCCTGTTGAGGGGAGGCTGACACTCCCCTTCGACTAATTAAAACCAAACCAAGCTTGCGCCTCGGGGCGGGGTGGGCAAGCCCCAAGCCCCAGCCCTGCGCGAGCCCGCCGCCCCGCCGACAGCAGACAAAGGCCCCGCACTCACCCGGGGCACTCGCCTCTTGTACTTGTTGCCGTAGTCGAACTTCTCCTTGACGTCGTCCAGGCAGCGGCCCAGACGTGCCTGCTCCTCCTTGCCCGTGTAGTCCTGGCTCAGCAGGATGTAGGCCCGCCAGTTGGCCGAGTCGAAGCCCCAGTGGCAAGTCCGGTTCTCCAGCGCCTTGTGCGAGTGCACCACGAACTTGTGTGGAGGGTACATGAGGCGGCAGTCGAGGCACTGGATGCAGGCGGCACTGGGGCTGCTGTAGAGCTCAGGCACCAGCAGCCCCTTGCACTTGCCGAAACACTCGTGGTACACCCTGAAGCTGCGCTCGCTGAGCTCCAGGCCCAGCGCCAAGGAGCCGCTGCCCGGCAGCTCCTTCTTGCAGGGCGGCGGGAAGGCGCCGCCGTAGAGCAGCGCGTTGCACAGGCGCTCGGCATCCGTCTTGGTGATGAGCCCGCACGAGGGCGCCGAGAAGGGCAGGATGCCCATGACTTTGAGGATCTCCAGCTGGTCGGCCGTGCAGCGCGAGCAGTAGATGTGCAGCTCGTCGCACACCGAGTTGATCTGCTGCAGCGAGAAGTCCCGCAGCACCGAGTTGAGGATCTGCGGCAGGCACAGGCGCTTCTCGCCGCCCACGACGAAGCACGAGATGGTCTCGCCCTCCAGCACGGTCTCGCAGCGCTCGGTGGATCGGTCCGACGGCATAAAGAAAGGCCCGGGCAGCACGGGCGGCGGC
>NW_022111357.1:43283878-43288600 GCF_000313985.2 Echinops telfairi
CCCGGGACTAGGCCCCGCCCAGCCCCGCTCGTCTCTCCTCGGTCCTGCTCGGCCACTTTCGGCTCTCCTCGGTCCCGCTCGGTTATTTCCGGCCCCGCTCGGCCCACTCGGCTCCTTCGGTCCCGCCCGGCCCCGCTCGGCTCCGCTCGGCCTCCACCTCGACTCTGTTCGGCCTGGTTTGACCCTCCGGTCCGCAGGCTGCTGGGGGGCCGGCGGGGACGCAGCGCAGGGACCCTCTCCCGGTCGGGTTCGCTTCCTGCGCGTGTGGGCAGTCTCATGTACCCCCTCCGCCCCCGGGGCTGCCACACGCGGCTCCTGGCACAGCGGCAAATTCGCCAAGGGACGACCCTTTCCAGCCCGCGTGTCCTCCGGGGCACGCACCTAAGCCCCTCGCAAGCAGTGGACGCCAGTCACTTCATCCACAGCCCCGACACATGCACCTGACCCAGGGTCTTAACCCACGCTGGGGACCCCACACACCTCGCATGGGACGCCAGACAAGGCCGCCAGACATAAACACACCTAGCTATCCTCACACAGCATGGGATTCCATGCGCCCCACCCAAGGTCTGCATATAAAACAGGGGGTGCCACACGACATGATTGAGTCTCACATGAAAGACCTGCCACTCAACGTGACCCAGTGGTCTCCGCACACCCTGGGGTGCCCGCACACCACGGGACTCGCTGTATGGGATGCAGGAGTTAGCTTACGACCGGACCCAAGATCCTGGCAGGGGTACCTTACAACCCAACCTGGGGTTCCCTTGTGTGACTGGGATGCCACCCACAACATGATCAGGGAGTTCCCTCACACAAGACAGACACGACACAGCAGTGTGTCCCTGCCCATCGCTGGGATTCCATGTACCGAGCTTGGGTTCCCCACACAAAATAAGGTGCCACCCAACACAGCTTGAGGTCTCAACACAGGTCATGGCACAGCTTCCCCACACAGCACAGGGACTCCACAGTCTATGAGCTCAGGCCTCCACACAACGCAGCCCGAAGTCCCTCGCATGCCAGCGCCCCTGGGGGACACCACACAGCATGACCTGGAGTCCCCCTCATGTCACGGGAATGCCACACTACAAGACCTGGGGGTTGCAAGTCATGACTAGGATGTCAGGCCACAGGGTCTGGGGCCCCTGGGAACATGCCCTGCGACCCAGGCTGGGAGCCCAGCTGGTGCAGTGGTTACAGCTACCATCTCAGAAACCCAGAGGGGGGGGTCAAGTGAGAGAGCATGGACCGATGGCAACAGTTTGGGTGTTCCCGACCCGTACACCACAGGCACCCTGCGCAACACAACTTGCAGCTTCTCACATGACAGGATGTCACTCACCTTGGTGTCTCAACACACCGCAAGGACTCCCCTCACACACGCATGACATAGACTCCATTCAATGGCAGGAGACGCCACACACATAATACCCTCTGGCCCCTACGCACAATGGGGACTCTGCCATACGACCCACAACACAGCACCACACCACATGACCCGAGACGGCACACGTGGTGGGGACACGGCACCGCACCATCCGGGAGCCCCTCAGGTGACAGGCACGACATGACCTGAGCTGGGACTCACCTCACACAACACAGAACACAGCATCACAACCTGTGTTTCTCTGGGTGCTCTACACTCAGAGGCCTCGCACAAAACAAGGATGCCACACCACGTGACCCGGGGTGGGTCGCCCTCGCATGACAGGAAGGACTGGCACCTCACTCTGGGTTCTCACCCCTGATGAAGAGTCCATACAGCATGACCAGGGTCCCCACAGAGGATGGAGAAGCCACACAGGTAACTCAACATGCCCACACACGTTAGGATCACAATACCCCAGAAAGCCCCCCACACAGTGCAGATGTGGTGCACTGGGATGATTGGCAAGCAGCACTGGCCCCCGGCCCCCCGGTGCCTGTCAGCTATGCCGGCCCAGGACTTTTCCTGCTCAATGAGCCAAGGGCTGAGATGATTGGACCCACCAGCTACCACCCCACCCTGATCCACCAGTGCCAGACTCTCCATGGGTCCTCTGAGGCCAGGTGACAGATTAGGGAACCGCCAGGCATGTCCATCTGTTCCCACATGGGCTGTGTCATGGGAGACAAGTCCAAGGAGCCAAAGCCAGCCAGGCTGCCGGAGTCGCCAGAGAAGAGGCAGTGTGCAGCAGAGGCCCGAGTGGTGAGCCCTGGAAGTCGAAGGGTGTCATCTCTGGCCATGCGTACCCTCAGGCCAGGACAGTCCAGCCAAACAGGCTGAAGATGTCCGAGCTAGCCGGGCCTCTGGGGGATTCTGAAGAGAGAGCCACAGCGCTAGACAGAGGTGAGAGGACAACACCCAATTTTGGACTGGATGACCTTCCCTTTATGGTCAGCTGTTCTCAGCTCCCATGGAGGCCCCAGCTGGTCTCTGCATCTGTGGCCGGGGCTTGGGGGCCGTCAGGTAGCCCACACGTGGGTGACTGCGGACATACGCAGATTGTCCAGGCAGTGACTTGAGGTTCAGGGATGGAGCTCCAGGTTTGGAAAGCTGACCTCTTCCCGGCCCTCAGCTGTGTCCAGCGGATCAGCTTTCCTTTCCGTTGGCCCTCCACCCCACCCCTTCACTCTTCCCACCTGCTCCCACTGCCCGCCCAGCCCACAGCAGCCCTGTGCCACCGGGCTTCGTCTCATGCCCACACACGAGAAGAATCCACGAGAAGGAGGGCTCCCTTACCAGGGGGATTCGAAGACAAAGACAAAGCACACTCCCTGGAGCTGGCTTGGTTGGCCATGTTTGTTCACTTTCCAGAATCTTGCATGTCCTTCTGTCTAGATAGGGTGATCAAAGGAGGTGGCTGGAGGGCCCAGGTGGGAAGCACTTCCATAGCTAATATTCCTCCTGTGGAAGGGGACCCTGGCACGGGCCCAGAGCACACCCACAGCCGGAGGCCCCAGGCTGCCCTGCCCTCTTCCCTTTAGCAGGGGAGGGGTTGCTCCTTTCCCCCAAACTATGGACCCGCTAGTTAAGCTACCTGGGCGTGCAGGAGAGATGAAGGCATTGGTGCTGGGGGCCAGTACGGGGAAGAATGAAGGCCTAGTTAAGGACTGGGGAGCGGGGCATGGTGGGGTGTAGGTGAGGGGTGAGAGTGATATCCTGGTGATGGGGTGTTGTGGGGTTCAGATGAGGTCTGGCTATGGAAGGGGCCGTGGGGTTCAGTGGGTGTGCAAGTGAGAGGTAAGCGTTGGTGATGGGTCATGGGTGCACAGGTGAGGATGAAGGAAGCTGCCTTCTCCTTCCCTGGACCTCAAAGGCCTGCTGCACTCAAGATCCTGGGGTTTCTGGACCCCTCAGCCCCACCCAGGGTGATGGCAGCCTTGACTAGATGGTACCAGCCTGGCCCTATCTTTTTCTGGGCCAGCTAGTCTGCCTCTCTCCAACCTCCCGGGCACTAGTCCAGCCAGTTGTTCACTCCTGCTCACCATCCCCCTGCCACGGGCCAGGTCCCTGGGCTTCCGGGGACAGTAGACCTCTAGCTTGGAGGCAGTGGGAGATGGCAACAGGTCACCCAGGCCGCCCAGAGCCCACTAAGTTGCCACACAGCACTAGCTGCGAGCCATCAGCCCCAGCCATGCTCTGCCTGTGGGGCATCTCCACCAGGCCAGGCTGTACCCTGTGGAGGGCACGATGTTCTCTGCCCCCCTACTCCCTGCTGTAGATCCCCATCACACCACGCTCAGGGGCGCTGCTTCCAACACAGACCCTGGGCTGGGTGCTCCCGGAGACACCCCAGAGCTGGCCAGCCTCAGGGCCCTAGTGAGCACTCATTCACCTGCTCACAGACCGAGGCTGGAGCCTGCCATGCCCCCTGAAGAGCAGGTCTTCCCTCCGGACCGAGACACTAAGGAGCCAGCCGGGTGGAGGTCAGGGGGAACAGTACCCAGACAGAGGGAACAGCAGGCTCGGAGGCGCCAAGTTAGGGAGGAGCTTGGCACATGACAGAAGAGAAAGAGCTGCTTGGCTAGAATCCTACTCGGGCGAGGAGAAAAAGCGCCTTGCCTCTGTCCCTAGGCTGCCACAACAGAGATAGCCTAGCACCCGCGGATCGCTTTAAAGAATAGGCATTGATGTTCTCCGAGTCCCGGAGGCCCAAAGCCTAAAAGTTCAGTTCCTACTGAAGTGAGTGTCTTATAGCTCCTGGTGTCTGCTGGCAGTCTCTGGCTGTCCTCGGCGTCTGTCTGCACCCTGTGTGTCTCTCTGTGTCCAGTCTGCTCCTTGTATGACTCAGAAGGAATCCGATGTTGATCCCACCGAATGGTAGCCCTGATAGCACGGTGGGGCACGCATCGGACCACAAACCGCAAGGTCAGGGGTTCAAACTCACCAGCCGCTCTTGGGGAGAAAGATGAGGTTATGGGCTCCTGTGAAGATTTACTGCCAGGGAAACCCTAGGAGCTTCGGTCACCAAGAGTAGGAATATACCCGATAGCCCTGGGAGGGGCTGGATCCTGGGCCACGACCTCATTTGCATCAAAGACCCCTGAGTGCCTCTAGTCCTCCTGGGGAAAGGACTTCAACAGTTAAAGTGCCATCCGGTCAATTCCCACTCAGGGCGACTCTAAATAGGGTGCCCCGGGCTGTGACTCTTTACGGGAGCAGAAAGCCCCGTCTTCCCCCACAAGGCTTGGGGTCAGCAATCCAGCGCTCACTCAGCAGTGCCAGCAGCTTCCAGA
>NW_022111357.1:43289371-43291364 GCF_000313985.2 Echinops telfairi
GGAATGACTGCCTGTTGGTCTATGTACAGGTTCCATGGGAACACAGGGAAGTGTTCTGGAATCCCCATTATTTGTAACCTTATCCATAATTTGCTTTGATCCACACAGTTCAACCCCCTTTGGGTAGTCGAGAAAGCACAGATAAACAACTTCCCCAAAGGGCAGGTTGGTGAGTTTGAACCACTGACCTTGCGGTTAGCAGTCCAACCTATGCCCCACGGTGCTATCAGGGCTTCGATGCAGTGGGATCTAAGACGCTCATTCCACATCCTTTGGGGACCAGCTAGAATTCCTGCCAGTGCCTTGCTGCAACCTTTTTTTTTTCTTCTTTTTTTGCTGCAAGTGAAGAGGATTTGAAGCCCTTAGTGATACAGATCAAAGACTACAGCCTTTAACACGGGATTACAGCTCATGATAAAGTAAACACAAATCTTCATAATGCGACCCATATGCAACAGCATGATAAGTGGAGAAAAGAGGGGCGTGGTCAAGGACTTCTTTCTTTCTTTTGCCACTCAGACCACTATTTAGGAGGCTTGAAGGATAAGGAGTGGGGGGGGGGGTCTTTTCTCTTTCTTTGTTTTTTTTAAAGAAACATACGGTGTATCTTAACACAGCCCACCTCAAGAAATGCGATCAACAGCAATATCCTGCAAAACCTTCCATGTATGCGGCTCTCTTTCTGGCCCTCCTCCCATCCTTCCTCCCTTCCCTCCTCAATAGCCTATTTCCCTTACTTGTATCCACAGTCAAGGTCATGGAAGCAGTCCTCAATTAATCAAATGAAGGGCTGCTCTGGTGCCAATCTGCTGCAAAAGACCTCTTAAAAGTGTGACAAAGCCAAGCTATCACTCTGATGGGTCAGGTGCACCTGACCCAAACCATGGGATTCTCAATGACCTCATCTGAATCTGCAAAATCTGGGCTCTGTAAAAAGGAAGTCTTGACATTTTTGAACGACGGTGTTGATGGATATTATTGAATACGCCCTGGTCTGCCAATAGAAAGAATAAATCTGTTTTTTTTTTAAATTCCAGCCAGAGTGCTCTTCAGAAGCCAGGATGGTGAAACTTCACCCGACTTACTGTGGACCTGTTATCAGGAGGCACCGATCATGCAAGGTAAAGTAGAAGGTCAATGACAAGGAAGACCCATCCACATGAGAGGACTGACTCGGGGTGTGTGGCCACACATAGTAGCAACTGTGAGGACGGCTCACGATTTGTTCTGCTTGAGTCCGTACCACTGATGACGGCCAAGGGCCACGTTTGCTTGGGAGGTGATCCTGGGAAACACCAGTAGGGGCCCCGAGGAATTGAGGGAGGTGGGGAGGAAAGGCAACACAAAATGGATAGTTGCAAAGCTAGTTATCCAAAGGGCACCTGGAGCTGACTCCTTCCAGGGCATTCTGGGAGTCAGTGCAGAACACCATGCCTCCGCATCAACCCCCACAGTCATCCCTCACAGCCTGGCAGGAGAGGTCAGCCCCTAGCAGGGAGGAGGGCATCCACACAGAATTGCAACAATGGGAGATGGACGACAAAGGAAGGATGGACCAAACACATACATGAAATCATTAAGGGTGACAAGAGCCCAGTTTCTACAGTTGGAAAACGTCCAAGGCGAATGGGAAATGTGGAAAGGATGAAGCCTGAGGGGCTAGGGTGGAATGGGTGACATCTGTGGGCACTCATGCCTTTCACGCATGTAAATGTGTGTCTATCTAAACACACGTGTCACCTCTAGAGTGTGCACTGAGCATGCCACCCCAACAGCCACCCACACACCCAGATCTCAGATCGTGGCTCCTAAATCCCATTCTCTACTGATTCCACTGCTGGGGCAGAGCACCTGGTGCTCGGAGGGAGGGGAGGGAGGAGGAGTAGCAGGATGACAGGGCCACGTGTCAGGAGGACACAGAAATCGGCTCGAAGGGCTCACACCGGCCAAATCAGAGGTGCTCGGAGCACCACGTACGTTGTCAGCTGTGGTC
>NW_022111357.1:43292097-43300529 GCF_000313985.2 Echinops telfairi
CACCCGGGGAGACGCGAGAGGGGTCTGAGCACTCGGCAGGCGTCAGCTGTGCCCGTCTTCTCCACGTTGGCAGCGGTGGTGGGGTGTTCAGAAGTGGCCCTCCCTTTTTGTGAGCTTCATGCCAGCAAACTGCCCTCAAGGTGGACCGGAGGTTGGGGGCAGGGGCACGTACACGTTTCTGAAAATGTGAAAGTTCGTTTTGTTTTTCCAAAGGACAGAGGGCGACGTCAAGAAGCGCGATGGCGTTTCCGTTTCGCCCGGCCGAGGGGGAGCTGGCTGGCAGGTGGGCTGCAGCTGAGGCCCGAAGGCACGCGGGCAGGACACCGAGAGAAGCTGTCACCACTTCGGCCAAGATGCCGAAGACTGATGCAGGCAGCTCTCCTTCCCAGAGGAGGCAAAGTCCCTGCTGGACAAGAGTGCGGTCGGTCGTGAGGTGCTGCCCAGCCCGTCTGGACTCCGTGACCCCGTGGACGGCAGAAAGAAACACTGCCCGGTCCTGCATGACCTTCGCCGCCATTCCCAGTTTGAGCCCATGGTGGGGGGGGTCCGTGGTGACAAGTGACTTCCTCTTTTCCCCACGAACCGAACTTGACTGGTTCATGCCGTGTCCGGCCGGAGTCGGCGGGAGTCACCATCGTCCTCTCTGAGGCACAGTCTGGCTGCCCTTCTCCCAAGATGGGCTTGTTCCTTCTTCTGGCAGCTCTGTGCTTGTTGTTGGGTGCCATCGAGTCCGCAAGCCTCAGAACAACAGAACGAAATGCCACACGGCCCCGCGGCATCCTCACAACCGTGCCTCTCCCTGAGCCCCCGTGTTGTGCCACAGCCAGTGCCCACCCACCTCTCGGAGGGCCTCCCTCTCGCGCGCACGGCCCCTCCACATTACCAAGCATGACGCCCTTCTCCAGGGAGCCTCTCCTGACGCTGTGTCCAAATACGTGAGACAAAGTCAAGTCTCTCCATCCTCACCTTTCAGGAGCCCTCTGGAAAGTAAGAGGAACTAGAGGAAAGAGCCAGGAGGCCAAGGACACTTCTAGAAGTCTAAATACAGGCATGTGCATATGTAAATACATTTATAGATAACGATAGGGAAATAGATCTATGTACATAGATTTATGTTAAGTATCAAGGTAGCAGAGGGACATTAGGCCTTGACTCAAGTACTCCCTCAACGCAAGAACACATCGTTCTAATGATCCGGCATTCCGTGATGCTCAGCCGCGCCACACAATCACTGAAGACAAAATGGGTGCATAAGCAAACGTGGCGAAGAAAGCTAATGGTGCCTGGCTATCAAAAGATACAGCATCTGAGGTCTTAAAGGCTTGAAGATAATCAAGTGACCATCTAGCTGAGAAGCAACAAGCCCACACCAGCCTGTGTGATCATGAGGTGTTGGTGGGATCGGGTATCAGGGATCAAAGAACCAGAACAAAAAATCATATCAATGTGAATGAGGAGGGGGCGCGCAGACTAGAGACCAAAAGTCCATCTATAGACAATTGGACATCCCCTTTCAGAAAGGTCACTAGGAAGAGAAGAACTAGTCAGGGTGCAGTATAGCACCAATGAAACATACAACTTTCCTCTAGTTCTTTAATGCTCCTCACCCCACCCCTCCCCACTATCACGACCCCAACTCTACCTTACAAATCCGGCTAGATCAGAGCATGTACACTGGTACAGATAAGAGCTGGAAACATGGGGAATCCAGGACAGATAAACCCCTCAGGACCAATAATGAGAGTAGCGATACCAGGAGGGAAAGGGGAAGGTGGGGGGAGAAAGGGAGAACCGTACTGTTCACAATGATCTACATATAACCCCCTCCCTGGGGACAGACAACAGAAAAGTGGGTGAAGGGAAACATCATCAGTCAGTGTAAGACATGAAAACAAAAAAATTTATAAATTATCAAAGGTTCGGGAGGGAAGGTGGGTGGGGGAGAGAAGGGAAAAAATGAGGAACTGATACTAAGGGCTAAAGGGCTACTTGAGCTAAAGGGCTCAAGTACAAAGAAAATGCCTTGAAAATGATGATGGCAACAAATGTACAAATGTACTTGACACAATGTATGTGATTGTTGTGATAAGAGCTGTATGAGCCCCAATAAAATTTTTTTTTTTAAAAAAGGAACCCTCTGGTCGTACTTTTTCCAAGACAGACAGACTTGTTTGTCCCTTTAGCAATCCATGGTACTTTCAATATTCTTCTCCAGCACTGCAATTCAAACACTCAGGTCTTCTTCGGGCCTCCTTATTCAGAGCCCAAATTTCACATGCATATGAGGCGATGGGGAGTACCATGGCTTGGGTCAGCGCACCTTGGTCCTCACAGGAACATCCTTGCTTCGGATGACCCCGTGCTGTGCATCCTTTGTTCTCTTGACTGCTGCTTCCATGAACAGTAGTTGTGGATCCAAGGAAGACAAACACTTGTCCCTCCATTTATCATGCTGTTCCCTGCTGGCCCACATGTGAGGATTTGGGTCTTCTTCACACAGCGCTGTGATCCCGACTGCAGGCTGCGATCCTTGATCTCCATCAGCAAGGGCTGCAGGTCCTCGCTTTTAGCACGCAAGGCTGCGTCTCCGCTTAGCTCGAGTTGGTGATAAACCTTCCTCCCATTCTGATGCCGCATTCTTCTTCCTATACGCCACTTTCTCCGACTATTCGCTCAGAATGTCCATGGCAGCCGCAATAGTCAAATGCATCAAACTCATCTTCATTCTCCCCTACTCATTGCCTAGCCTTGATGCCTGCGACGTTTGAAAATACCATGGCTTGGGTCAGGCACACCTTCGTCCTCAGAGGGACATCTTTGCCCTTGAGCAATGTACAGAGGGCTTTGGCAGCAGACTTGCCCCGTGAAACACATCACGTGAGTTCTTGACGGTAGCGTCCATGGGTGTTGACTGTGGACCGAAGTCCGATGAAATCGGGACACCGTTCACCTTTTCCCTGTTGATCATGATGTTGCGTGGTGGCTCAGCTGCGCGGCTGTCATCTTCCTTGGGTTGGCGTGTGATCCACCGAAGGCTGTAGGCGTTGCTCTTCTTCGAGCGCAAGGGCTGCCAGTCCTCCGACTTTCGGCCAACAAAGCCTATCTGCCTACTGCAGCTCGTTAACGCGTCCTCCTCCAGCCCTGATGCCCAGTTCTGCTTCATGTAGCCCCACCTCTGGGATTGCTTTACACCGAGTGAAAGAAACCAAACACCAGGGCAAACCTTACGTGAGATCTTATTTACATGAACTCGCTAGGGTTGGGGAAGTATGCAGAAGCCAAAGTAGGTTAGAGGGCTTGGGGGGAGGGGAGAAGGGGAGGGTCCTGGCTAAGTTTCTGTTTGGGTGGATGAAAACGTTTTAGAAAGAGATGGTGACGCAACACTGGGAAGATAATGAAATGCCATTGAATCACACATTAAAAATGATTCCAATGATGAATGTTATGTTTTATCTACTTTACCGACTTTTTTTTCCTTACGTTTGGGACATAGGGGAGCCGCAGCGGCACTGTGGTTATGTTGGGGACTGGGATCCCACAGGTTAGCAGTTCAAAACCACCAGCTGCTCCACTGAAGAAAGATGGAGCTTTCTACTCCCGTTAACAGTTACAGTCTCGGAAACTCACGGGGGACGGTTCTACCCTGTCCTAATAGGGCCACTGTGAGTTGGCATTGAGTCAGCATGAGAGGGCAGTGAGTGTTTTGAGTTGGAGGACATACACAAACACACCAACACACGCACACACATGCATACACACACAATTACATGCACACACACACATACACTCACCTGCGCACTCACACACTTATTCTCACAAAGCCAGGCGTGTGCTCTGCAGGGCTGAGACGTAGCTGGAACGCACGCTGCAGGGCTGAGGCTGGAGTGCAGGGGCAGCAGATGACGTGAGTGGATGACTGAGGTAAGAGGCTAGCGTGGGATCCCGTGGAAATCACAGCCCCTTTCTGACACGGGAGGCTGGGACTGAGCGTCTCTCGTGACATCAGGAGCTGAGAAGGACCGGCCGGTCCATGAACAGGAAGTGAAGATTCTGCCCACCAGCCTGGGGTGGAGCCTAGAGAGCAGCCAGCCTCGATCAGGCCGGAGGTCAGTAGACTCCGGACAGCGTGGAAGTCATGGAATACAGGAAGAAGTTGCTGAGAAGCTGCAGGAAGAATCGGTCCAGATGCAGAGAAAGAGCTCAAATGGAAAATAAAGCTAGGCAAGCATCAACTCCCGGAAAAACAAAGAGGAAATCTAAGCGGCCTCACCGCTTGGCTCAGCCGCGACCACGAGTTCCATAGTCAGGGTAGTGCCAGCGGTGACTGCAGCACAGACTTGGGAAGTGAATTGTGAGGGAAGATGGGGGCACGTAGGAGCAGGAGGCGGCGGCACCAGGTGTCGCACACCCACCGTGTCCAACCTCAGGAAACCAAGAAGAACACATTACTTAGAAAGATGGAGCTTACTAAGAACTGAAAGTGGCCCAAACCAGAACACCGGGCCATGGCGGTGGCAGGGGAGGCCAGTGTGCCCCACAGATTCATGAGATTGTCCTAACTTTGAGGGATCTTTTAATTCTTTCCATTGAGGGGGTTGATGTATCCATACTGCTTGGTCAGAAGGCTAAACTGAGAAATGACAAAGGACAACAAGCTCCTGGGGCCACCAAAACACACCTTGGTTTGGGACATTGAAAAAGAAAAGAAATTGAAAAAAGAAAGAGAAGAAACACATGCTTAAAACCAATCAATGAGATAAGGGAGATGGAAGCCACCAAAAGGGTGCAGTGGGCTGATGGCACCCAGTCCTGTCAATCATGGTTTCTGGACGCTGCTCAATGGGGCTGAGCCTCGTGGAGCCTGCAGTCCCTCATCGGGGAAGAAAGTGGTCATAGCAGACTGAGGAGCCGCAAGGTCATTTTCATCCTCTGAGTGCTGATGAGGGGCTTCGTGTCTATCAACCTTCTCTGTTGTTTCTGTCTGGGCCTTTCAGGTGGGGCCAGGAAAGACCTCCCCTATGAACGCTCCTGTGGGGTCCAGTGGTCAGAACCTGCACCAGGGGGCTCGTAGGTCCGAGACCTGCCGGGTGCATTCAGCTGCGATGGTGCTGGTGATATGTGCTGCAGAACAATTGGCCTGGTGGCCCTCTCATTGCTCTTGTTGCCTTGGGAGTAAAGGGTTAGCCCAGGCCTTAAGGGGCCTCAGAGGGAGATTGGTCACCTCTCCCTGACGCCATGCCCCTGTCAACTCCGCTCCCGTGGCTGACGGCACCCCGACAGGGCCTGCCCCTCCCCAGGAGGCGCCCTACCCTACCTGGAGGCAGGAGAGGGGAAAAAGTATGGCTAAGAAGTGCTCACCTGCCCACTGGCAACGCCAGACCAGGCATACTGAGGTGTAGCAGGTTTGGGGCAGAGTCAGGGGACAGTTGGTCACCCCATCCCACCTCTGGGCCCAGACCAAGGGGGTTGAGCAAGGCTGGTTTCCACACTCTCTCCCGGCAGGAGGCAGAGCCCCTTGCTTGGACCCTGCCAGGGACCTGGAGCCCTCGAAGGCTGAGAGTACCACAGCAGGAGGGCGTCTTGTGCCCCAGACCTTGCTGGGTTATCCTGACCAGCCTCATGGTCTGGCTCTCGGGGCTCGTCTTCAGCCTGTGCACACCACCGGGCCCTCTCAGGAGGCCAGCCTGGAGAGGACCTGCGTGTGGGTGTCCCTGCCCTGCGGCCCACTGCCCACCCGAGCCTGCTCCCTGGAGCATCCTGTGCTGCTCTGGAATGTATCATGTGCTGGCCACGGCCCACCTGTGGTTCCAGCCGGATCAGAGGGCACTGCAGGACCTCAAGTACTTGGCCAGGCCTGGCCCCACCCCCACAGCCCAGGCCTACCCTCTTCCAGCCCCCCGAAACCTTGCCAAAAGGCCCATGAACGTGTAACAGGGGTCTTCCAGGGTTCCGTACTGTCCCCGGGTCCAGCTGGACCACGGCTACCATGGAGGTGTGACCCTTGGGCCTTAGCACCTTCTCCTGGTCACCATTGGCACCGAAATGTAACCCTGTGTATTGGAGGAAGGGCCACGGGGGCTGGGGGGTCCCCAGGCTGTGCAGGCCTCCTCTCATGACATTCATTCTTACCCCACCCCCACCCCAGGGCTTGGGATGGTGACACCGCCATCCTGGATCTGCTTAGCCTGTCAGCTGGCACAGGGGCGGCAGCCGGGAAAGGCTGAGAGCCCCTGCAGGGCGTGGGCTTGGGGCTTGAAGAGCCACTACAGTGACCCCAACAGCTGTGGAGGGTCAGCAAGGGGCCTCCAGACTCACGGGCTCTGACTGGCCAGGTGAGGTGACGCCAGCCTTCAGCTGCACGGAGGGCATGCATCTCTGGGCCATGGGCCTCCCAGCCCTGAGCATGTCGCTCTCTGCCCCTAACCTGCCCTCCTACCAGTATTAGCCACCTCCCTGCCCTGTCTTCTCCGCCACATGCCCGGGCTCCCAGCCCATCCTCACCACCACCATCCCTGGCCAATGTGGGGACCCCACCTCTCTCCACTTACCTCTTGACTTGGGCATCCTGGGCCTTTGGGACAGAGTCTATCCCCCACCCCCACCCCGCCCCACCCCCAATCCTTACCCCATCCTTGTGCCTGCCCCAGCTGAGGGGGCTGGGAGTGGGGGCTGCCTCTTCCTTCTGTCTCGGCCCAGGCCCTCCCAGAACACTCTGACGACAGGCCAGCCAGACTTCCTGAGGGGAGCCGTGCGTGCTGCCCCGTTAGGCCTCCGGCAGCCATTGTGCAGGAGGGCACAGCCCGGAGGCCCTCCCCTGCCCTCCAGGCCCAGGACCTGCCAGGGGCCCCTGAGGTCTGCTGCAGCCCCTGCCCTCTGGCACCTGGTTCCCCCTGAGGGGACCTGCCTTGTTCCCAGCCTTTGGCGCGGGAGAAGCTGCTGGAAACCTGGAGGAGACAGGGTACGTGGGGACCAAGAGGCTGAAAGAGGGCTGGGGGACTGAATGTGTTATGATCCAGCCCCACTCTACAGTGCCCCCACCCCACTGAGTGAGTCACAGCCATGGAGCGACTAGGGGGGCTCCATTTGCCTATCCGCTCCAGGCCCCAGAGCTGCTCCTGGGGGGTGCTTGGGGTGATGGAGGCAAAGCCCTGGCCTCACTATCTTGCAGGCACTTGGGAAGGGGTGGTGCTGAGGAAGCAGGCAGACTCAGTGAGGGGCCAGCAGTGGGCCCACCCACCTGCATCCCAGGCCTGACTCCCTGGTTCCCCTCCCGGCAGCCCCAGAAAGATGATGGGGTCCAGGCCTGTGCCTGCTTGCCCTCCAGCTGCTGGGGCTGGTCCTGCTCCCCACCCGTCCGTGCTGGCTCCTCGCAGGCCCCTTGTGCTCACGCCCGTGTGGCTGGCAGGCCTGCGTGTGAGCTCACTCCTTACATAAGGCCTGTGAGCTCGTTCTTGGGGGACTCAGCTTCCAGCACATGGGGCGCAGTTTCCCTCTCCTGGGCAGGGCCTCCCACCCCTGCACACCATGTGCTGCTGAGCAGACCCCTGCCCGCCATGGGGCCCCCACCACCCACCCTTGGCTGCAGAAGAGGCTGCTGACCCCAGCAGGTCCCAGGACTTCAGCCGCCCTGAAAACAAGTGTGTTGTTGGTACAGGCAGGTGACAGCGGCTCTCCCCAGATGTCCAGGGTCGGGGCACCCTGGGGAGCCCTGGGGAAGACAGGGCTCCACCAGGGGGCATGCTTGAAGCGGTGACGCTCAGGGTGGACATGCCCACTGAGGGCCCTGCCCTACTCTCGCCCCTCTGCAGGGTTGGAAAGGCTCCGGCGAGCCGGCTGGGGTTGCTCTGGAAATGTCTTGCTCTGGGCAGGAACCTGCCACCAGGTTCTGCTGTGGCCAGAACAGACCCCTCAGGGAGCAGGCAGAGCAGCTAGGAGCCCTGGGCTCCTGCAGGCAGGGGCCATGGAGGCTGCAAAGCCCCACAAACCAGACCTCGGGCAGGCATTTCCGAATCCAGGCTGCTCTGGCGGGTCCAGGGCCCCATGACCTCCTCCCAGCTGGAAGGAAACTCTTCGTCATCGTCAGCTAACAAGCTCCCCCTCTCCCCCCTCCCCAGGAGGAGGAGGGCCACGGGCCATGAGGGGTGTTCAAGTCACTCTTTCTCATGAGAGGCCTTCCTGGCTCCAAAACCAGCGAGAAAAGAACGGGGAGACTGGGCTTCCGGCTGGAAAGGGCCTGGCCTAGGCAGCCAGCGTCCTTTCAGGCCAAGGCCTGACCGCCTCTCTCTGCCAGTGGACTTGAGTCTGGGCTCCCTGCAATGTGCTCAACACCCTTTGCAGGGGCTAGGGTCTAAAATCAAGAGCCAAGGAGAAGGGGAGAGGGGGAGAGGGGAGAGACAGAGGGAGAGGGGTGGAGAGACAGGGAGAAAGGGAGG
>NW_022111357.1:43300952-43302284 GCF_000313985.2 Echinops telfairi
GGAGGGAGGAGAGACAGAGGGAGAGAGGAGGAGAGACAGGGAGGGAGGGAGGGAGAGAAAGCGCTCGCTTGGGCAACTTCCAGCGTCTCCTGCTGGGCGACAGTCACAAGCTCAACACTCTCTAGAACAAAGCTCCCAGGGCGCAGGCGACCCAGGGCATGGGAGGCTGGCCGGGAGCCCCGTGGGGACCCCCAGCCCCCAGCCCACTCGGCCTGCGAGGCCCCAACCCGGGTCCTGCCTCTGAGAAGCGGGGACACGTGCGCCTTTCTTTTCAGACTCAGTTCTTGGAACTTACACCCTCTTCGCTTTGCTATTTTTACCCACCCCGAGCCTTCCGGTCTCCATGGCGACGTCTCCAAACAGCAGATTCCAGGCGGCAATGACGTCACCTTCCCCTTTCCTGCCGCCCAGGCCTCTGGAGGCCCTGCTGCTGCTGCTGCCCAGGCCAGAGGCTGCAGGCTCCCCAACACCCCTCCCCCCGGCCCCCAGCAGCCCCCATGACCGACCACCAGGCTGGCTGTCAGCATTGTCTGTCCTTCCTGGCCCTCAAGAAGGCGGCTCTGCAAAGCCAGGGGCAGGGGTGTAGGCACTGGCCCAGGGCGTCAGCACCCAGGGCCCCACTCTGTCAGGCCCAAGAGGGGCCATAGAGCAATCCACCCTAGCAGCTGAGAAGAAGGGTCAGGTGGCACGAGGTCGTAGTCTGTCCTGGCAGGCCCTGAGGCAGCAGAGGCTGCTAGGGGACCAACCGACTGCGGTCCAGTTGGTAGAGGCCCTTTGGTGGGCTCGGGATTTCCTAACTCGGGGAGGGGCATGGGTCCCCCTGCAGGGCCCATGCCCGTATCCTGGGTCATGGTTCCCGGAGTTGAGGTTGGGGAGACCCACCACTCTTGTCACCCAGCTTTGTCCCTGTCTAGAGTCACAGTGGCTTGGGCTGGCCCTGCTTCACCTGGCCCGCCCACACTGTAGCTAGGGCACTGGGTCTGTACAGCCGTCACCCTCACCTGCCTGTCCCTGCGTTCCCTGAGCCTGGAGAAGCACCCTACCCAGGGCACTGGCTTTGAGGTGTGTGCAGAAAATACCAGGAGTCTTGGGGTGCCCTGTCAGATGGGAAAGGCCTTCTTAGAGATCCCTGCACCCCTCAAAGGGCCCCAAAGGTGGTCTCCCTTGCCGGAGAAACCACCCCAGAAGGCAAGCCACAGGCCTGCGATTTTGAGACCCCAACACCTTACCTGGAGGTGCTGGGGTCCCCTTGCAGAGCTAGTGAGAGTAAACAAACCTTCACCCACCCCACCTGGCCTCAGGCCCAAAGGCAGGCACTGGGAGGAGGCCTGA
>NW_022111357.1:43303822-43308288 GCF_000313985.2 Echinops telfairi
GGGGGTGGGGGGAACAGTCAGTGCAAAGGCCCTGGGGGCAGTGCATGCTTGCGTCTCAGCAGGCCTGGGGGCAGAGGTGTGTGCTAGGGTGGGGATGGGGGCTCTGGAGCAGGCCTTTGCCCCCTCCAGAGGCCTGGGCTAGGGTGGGCACTGCTCTGAGACCCGGACGTCTCCTAAGTCATGGCCCTTTGCTGACCGGCCTCCCTCAGAGGGGAACGCAGGGCTAGGGACGAGGAATCGATTGGAAAGGGACGAGGCTATTTTTCTGAACATTTTGTTCCCAGTCCCGCCCCCAGCCTGGCACCAAGACGAGGTGGCCAGCCAAGGGGAGGGCCCTCTGCTGTCCTGGCCCAGGCCCCTCGCACCCCTCCCTGTCCCTGCCCGGGGACCCGCTGCCTGTGACCCTGCCTGCCCTGTCGCTTTGTGGGGTCAAATAAACAGGCTCGCTGGTATGGCAAAGGGCGGCAGGAGGCTAGGGGCACGGGTGCCCAGAAGGCTCCCCACCACCCGTCCCAAGTCCACCAGCTGCCCTGGGCCCGAGCAGGGAGGGCCGTCCAAGTCCACTGCCGTCCTTCCAGGGGCTGGGTCAGCCGGCTGTGCTGCCCAGTGGCTCCCCTCCCCATGAGTAATATTTAACTTGGAGGGCTCGCTGACAACGCAGGAGCAGGGAGAGGAACAACAAGTTTGGATTGCAGTCCGCTCGCCAGGAGGGTAGAGAGGGAAGGCGGGGGAGGGAGAGAGGAAGGGAGGAAGGAGCGGGAGGCGGCCTTCAGGCAGGCAAGGCTAGGGCCTGGCCTCAGCGCCTCAGGCCCGTTGTGCACCCCAACCCCGGGTCCTCAAAGAATCCAGGCCTGTGCCAGGACTGTCCTACCCCCATCGGGCGTGGACTGAGCCCCGAGCCTCCATTTCCCCAGTGGGGACCAGAGGAGCCGTGAGACCCAGTTCTGGGCCAGAGCACTTGACACTGAGAGACACAAGGGGTCGTGGGCAGTATGGGGGGGTGGGTGGGGGACCCGAGGGAGCTTAAGGACCAGCCCTGGTGGAGGCGGAAAAACCCGGAGAACCGGCGCCTTACATGGGGCCCGGCTCTCGTGCAGAATGGAGCCAGGATGGGGTCTCTTCCCACACACAGACCACCACAACACACACCCTCGCCCGGGCACCCGCCCACTGGTCAAGGCTGGTGCCCACAGGCTTGGCTGCTCCTCATCCTGCTGGGCAGGGAGCCCTTCTCAGGAGGCCACCGTCCTGGCCAGCGGGTGGCCCTGGCTGCCTCAGTGGGCCCAAACACGGGGCTGTCTGTGCTCCTGTAGCAGGAGGGGCTGAGTGAAGGAGGCCGCGCAGTGCTGAGCTGGCTGGAGGAGGAGGAGAGCAGAGGGATTGGCTGCTTCCCTCCTGACACCTGGACTGCTGAGGGGTCCCCCCCGCCCTGCCCCCCCCCGCGCCCCCCCCACCGCCCCCCCGGGCTCAGAACTCGGAACCTCAGCCAACGTCAGGTAATCAAGAGCCAGACTTAAGAAGGGTCCCGGGGGTCGCATGAGAGGGTCCCAAAGTCGTCAGGACATGCTACTTAATTCCACATTCTGCCTCCCCTTCCCCCCTCCCCCCAGTCCTGCCAGCAGCTCCCCACACCGCGTGGACTGGCGTCTTTCACTTGGATACTGTCAAAGTGTTCCGGCTGCTTGTTTTCCTTCTGTTCCCCAAGGTTGTGTACTTGGAGACAGGCTTGCGCTGCCCTCCTCACCCTCAGGAGCCCTAGTGGCTCAGGGGGGCGGGGGGGCGGGCGGGGGCTGAGCACTTTGAGCTGCTAGCCACTAGGTCAGGGGTTCACATTCCCCAGCTGCCCCACGGGGAAGAGAAAATGGCCTGGGCTAAGTCTCGGAAACCCCAGAGGTGGCCACCTCGATAGGATCCAACGGGTTTGGTTTCACGGGGCCTCTTCTTGTGGGTGGCCCTGAAGTTCCTTTGGGTGGGAAGGAGGAACGCGGGCGGGGTTCAGTGGACTGAACAGGCAGGGGACAGCCACCCTGGGGATGGCAGAGTAGGGCGCCTCACACGGCGAGAGGGCGTCTGGACA
Organism: Echinops telfairi; assembly: GCF_000313985.2. NCBI lineage: Eukaryota > Metazoa > Chordata > Mammalia > Afrosoricida > Tenrecidae > Echinops > Echinops telfairi. Next base: position 43,305,900 of record NW_022111357.1, read on the forward strand.
TCCTCCCCGCTGAGGCACACACCTGGTGGGGAGGCCCAGAGTGGACCCCCTCCCAGGGCTGGGTCTGTGCTCGGCCAACCTTGGCTGGGGTTGGACGATGTCGTCCTGAATGTCCTCCGGAAGTTACCGTCCCCACCCAACGTGGCACTCCGCTGTTGAATTCTCAAGAGACCCAGTAAGGCCTTTGAGGGCTTGGCCAGGATCCCCAGCCAGGTGGGGTAATTCTCTCTTAAAAGCTGGTTGTCCAATAGCCAGCCACTATGTGGCGCTCAGGGACTTGGGACATCCCTTCTGTCCCGCTTCCTGACCAGACCTGTCCCTGAGGCCTTGGCCCGGCTGGGTGCTCCCTCAGCCTCTCTTCCCCCTGTGTGAATTCTTCCTCCAGAGAAAAACGAAGTGCTACTCAAATTCAGGAGGGGTCAGTGTAGGGGGGTCTGAATAGGGAAGGGTGAGACCTGGGGGCCCCAAGCTCCCCACCCTAGCCGAGGGGGAGGGAGATGCCTGCTCCACTCAGAGGACAAAGGAAACTGGATAGCAAGGGGCCCCACTCGAGTCTCGGATACAGATATGGGGACCCCTGTTCCCCTTGAGACACAGGCTCGGTGAAAGGAGGGGCCCTGCTCCTGCCTCAGGGAGCTCCCTGCACTGCAGGGGCTCTGGGGCCAGACTGGAGAGAAAGGACAACCCCCGGATGGGGGTGAGGTGTCTCCTGTCACCCTTCCTGGCCCCACTCACACTGTGGCAGTGTGCTGCTCAGATCCGGGGAACCCCTTGCAGCGGGCCCTCAACCTCCTGTCCTGTCTGTCCCCAGCTTCGGCCCAGGCCACACTCTCAGGCCTCTCACCACTGCCCAGCTGCTGTGCCTCCGCCGTAGCCGCCCCACACCGCATGCCAGGCTTCAAAGACCTCTGGGTACAAACGTGCAGACGCCGGCGGTCTACATGTTGAAACCTAGCATTTTAGGCGTGTTTGGGGGAAGCGAAGTATCTTCTCGACACTCACTGCGCTTGTATCTTTTTACTTTTTAAAAAAACATTTTGTTGTGAATTGGGAGCAAATGTACAGAGCACATTGGTTTTCCATTCAACAATTTCTACCCCTTCGTGTAAGGGCCCCCTTTCCGGCTTCCTCCCTGTCCCTGTTCCCATCCCCTCCTCCTTTCCTGCCCCTCCCGGACTGCCTTTGCTTTTTGCTGGTTTGCCCCGGGCAGCTACACACACTTAAACAACATCCAGGCATTTCTATTTCTACTGAAGGAGGCCGGACTGGGTCGGCTGGGCTCTGAGTGTGATTCCCAAGGTGGGTGGCCAGCGTGGGCCCTGCTCACGGCTCACGGGACCTGCTGAGATGACCGGCTGCCTAGGTAGGACTAGGAGGTCACTGCTGGATGCCCTGTCCCAGCCCGGAGCTCACAGGTTGTCCTCGCCTCCTCCTGTGCTGGGGACAGAGGTGGGAGAGCGTGCAGACAGGCCAATAGATGGCCGGGGTGCTTGGGGTGGGGGGTCCCAGAAGGCTGGAGCCAGAGGAGGCTGGGCTGGGGATATAAAAGGGAAAATGGGCCAGCAAACAGAAGGCAATGACCAAAGCTGGGGCTGAGTGGACACTGCACTGCTGACGGCCAGGGAGGGGCCAGATGCTGAGCCTCCCTCCTGCATTCTGGTGTCACCGGCCAGCTTACCCCTAGTCTGTCATCAGTGCCTTCTGAGCGGTGGAGAGGGGGGAATGGGGCAGCTGGGGCTGCCTGCCAGGCTCAGTGTGCCCACCCTCTCCTGGGCATGATGGTCTCAGGAGACCCTGGGATGGTGACAGGAAGGGTTCTCTCACCCACCATCTCCACAGGTGTCTGGGGCCGCCATCTCCTCCAGGGCAGTCCTTGGACACAGGGCCCAGCTGTGGGTGACCACCTGGTTTGGCAGTACCCCCCGTGGTGTCCTCCCACCACCACCGTCAGACTCCCTCTTAGAGGGGAGAAAGGAGTCACTCTTTGGGGAACTGACTGTCTAGGGCACATCCCAGCGGCGGGTAGATTCCTCAAAGGAGGTGGCTCGAGTCAAGGGCAGCCTTTAGCCTGCCATTCCATTCAGGGCATGCCAGGGCTCGGCGCAGAGCCAGGGCCAGACACTGGTGGAGGATGCTGGCAGGACTCGTGGCGCCGGGCACCCAGGCTGAGGGACACTGGCTCTTGAGCCAGCTGTAGTGCTGGCCGGCCGGCCGGGCCCTCCATCCGGGGTGCCTGGTTCATGTGGGGCTGGCCTGCTGAGGCCATGGGCAGGCAACGAGGAGGGGGCTGCTGGGCACGGGTGCGGCAGGCGGGTGGGACAGTCCTTGCCTACAAGGCTCCTTCTGGTGGCGCTCAGGCTCTGTCCCTGAGTCCTGGCGAGCTCTTCCT
>NW_022111357.1:43308504-43310479 GCF_000313985.2 Echinops telfairi
GAGCGGAACCAGAAGGTCTGGCAGTGCTCCTGCCTGGCCACTGAGCATCACGAGCCCCGAGGCAAGTGGACAAGCGGTGCTGGGCCTCTGGGCCTCGGTCTACCCAGCTGCAAACGGGCCCAGCCACCCAAAGTTGCCACAGGGTCGGATGGATGCAGAGGAAAGAAGCAGGTGCCAGCAACCCACAGGGAGAGAGGCTGGGTCCACACCAGCCCGGCTGGCTCCTCCCGGCTCACCCCCCATCCGGATGCAACTTTGGAGAGGACTAGGGACCTGCCCTCCTCTGCACACCGGGGTGGAGCCCGAGGCAGCCACCGGCCCTGAGCTGGACAGGTGGCCAGGGTGCCTGTGCCCCGCCAAGCTGTCCACAGCCACACACACTGCGGTAGTCCGGAGAGGACCCTAGCTCCACGGCATCTGCCCCTGGGTGGGGGCAACCAGAGGCAGCTGGGGCCGCTACCATGTTCTGGGCCTTCTTTGAAACTGCGAATGTGGCCTGACGCTCCGCTCAGTGGGGACCACTCTTTCTTCAGAGGCTAGAGGCTCCCGGATGGGGCCACGGCTTAGCTAGCTTGCAGCGAGATTGACGGGCTAGGACAGGGAGAGAGATGTGGGGGTACTTGATTTCCTCCAAACCCTGCTCGCTCAGGGTTTCCTGGGGGGTGAGGACTGGGCTCAGGGCTGGCTGTGAAAGGCTTCCGAGGGCCTAGAAGCAAGTTTCTGCTTGACTTACAGTTCCCAAAGGAGGCGGGCCTAAGAGGGGGGAAGCACATCCCCACTCCGGGCATCCTGTGCCAGAACCCTCTCCGGTCCCTGGGGCCCACCAGCACCCTTCAGTCAGCAGAGCAGCCTGGACTGTGCAATCCCTGTAAACCGGGGTTGTAGGGGGGGGTGGGGTGTGCACTGGGGTTGGGTGAGCTGGGCAAAGAGGTGGAGCTGCTGGGCAGGCCAGGAAGCGGGGGCTGTGGGCAGAGTTACCTTGTGAAGGGTGTTTGAAGGAGGGAGTGGGTGTCTGGAACCCTGGCAGGAAGACGTGGGAGCCGGCTCCAGGCTCAGAAATGGGGGCCCCATTTTCCCCCCTTTGCACCCCTTGGCTGGGCTGTGTGTGGCTCACGAGGCAGGGGCTGTGCGGGCTTCTTGCTGCGAGGGTGTCCCCCCCACCAGGCCACGTTCTGTGGCAGAGGGGCCCTTGGCGGCACGTGACAAGCCGACGTGGTGTGTGGGCCCCTGCACGCCCTCTCAGCCGCTGACAGGTCCTGTGATGTTGCCGGGGCAACTGCTCCACCCTCTCTGAGCACCCACAAATGCCATCACCACGCAGGGCCGCCTTCCCGACCCAGGCGAACCGTGCCCTGCGGACTGCCGGGCGCCCATCAAGTGCCAGGGCCCCTCCGCCGCCAGCCGTGTCTGGTCCAGCCTCAGTCGTGGAGGGACTGCAGGTCAGGAACCCTTTCAGAGAAATCAAGGCAGGAGTTTGGTGGAGTGAGGGGCTTTGGGATACCACCAGCTGCCTTGGGCTGGGGCTGGCTACTGATTGTGCTGCACCTGGTGGTTCCCAGGTTCCCACCTGGGAGGAGAGGCCCACCGGAGCCCTGCCCAAGGCAAGGTTATACTCTGGAGATCACAGGGCTCGCGCTTCTCTGCCCTCAGCAAGGCAGGCGCAGGCAGAAAGGGCCCTGGCCCCCTGCCCCCCAGGCGTCCTCACACTCTGGGGTTGGGGTGGGGGGCTCTGGTCTGCATCATCTTAGGGAGGGATGAAGCCCAGGAGAGGTTAGGGGTGAGGATGGTGCAGGGGCCTTGGCCATACTCCTCCCTCTGCCTGAGCCGAGGTGCCATGCCCATGGAAAGGAGAACGTAGGTACCTCCTTCGAACAAGGAAACATTCTCCCGCAGATACAAACTCGGTAAATAAAAAACAACAAACCACCCGTTTCCGTGGAGCCCGCGTGAGTCTCCCCATCAGAAATTATTCCCT
>NW_022111357.1:43310798-43312550 GCF_000313985.2 Echinops telfairi
CCCCCACTGCCGGTGGCAGCTGCTGGAGAATAAGTGGTGTGGAAGGGGATTGGGGAGGTGGGGGGCACCCTTCCTGACAAATGTTGGCACCTGCTGGGGCAGGGGTCACACGGCTCCATTCTCTGGGAGGGGGGGTATCTTGAGCATTTGGTTTGCCACAGTCATGAGGCCCCTGCCCCTCCACACTGCCTTCTCAGGACCTGGGCCCCCACCCTGGGCAGCAGGGCAAAATGAGGCCCATTAGGCGGGCCTAACAAGGTGGCAGGCAGTAGGCCCCTTACTCCAGTCTGAGCCCAGCCACAGCTGCAGCTCAGTCAGCAGAGCCTGCTGCTGCCGGGGCCAACCTCCTTGAGGAAGTCAGAGGTTCTGGTGGCACAGCAAATGGGGGGTGGCGGGGCCATTGGGTGTGCTGCAGACCCCATGGGGGCTCAGGTGTAGGCTCTCAGACATGAGGACCTCCTGCGGAGGGGGCTGGTGGAGCTAGAATCCCTCTGACCTGTCCCTCAGGAGCCAGACCCACTGGGAGGGAGTCTGACAATGTCTGTAATGTGCCAGGCGTGGGCTGAGCCCGAGGGGACAGGAGCCCTGGCACCTAGGCTTCCCTGCCTGAGAGCAGACCGGGTCCGGTGCCTGAAGGCCCAGGCCACCCTGCCCACTGTAACACCCCTGTAACCCCTCCTATCACCAACACGTGGAGTCCACCTGTTTCTTCCTGGGGGTCTGATTTTTAGTGGCAGGGGGCTTCCTGGTGGCGGCTATAACTCTTGCCTATCAGCATCTGGGCATCAAGAAGCAACCTCTGGCATGCGGTGGACACTCAGTGAGTGTGTGTTCCGTGCATCTATGGCCTAGCCAGCTCGGACTAAAGGAGACCTTGTGCTAGTCAGAGGACTGGGCATCCGTATCCCAGCAGGCCAGAGGGCTGCCTGGAGAAAGTGGCACACATCCCGGGCTTGCTGGAAGCTGGAGAGACCTGTGAGCAGAGGTGAGGGTGTGGAAACAGGCAGGATGGAAGTGGAGCCCCTGAGCTGAGGGAGGAGGGCTGGGAGCCCAGAGGTCCCAGCACCTTGTCCCTGAGAGGACCAGCTTGTGGAACTGCCCACTCCCCGAAGTGTCTGGCATGGGGGTCACTGCAGGAGACCCTGTGCAGACGCCAGGCCCCTTCTTCCCAACCCTGGGGTTCCGGGAGTAAGGGCAGCAACTTGCTGTCACAACCAGTGGCTGAGAAGGTACCTGAGCATCTGCTGCCACCACGTGGCAGAACCTGGTACTGCTGGACCTTTAGCTGGAGGGGCTGGGAGAGGGAGCCAGAGTCCCACTAGTTGTCACCTTAGGCTGACATACCTGCCCACAGGCCTGACGCCCTGCCCCAGGACCCTGGGACCCGCTGGCCTCTGTAGTGGCCTGCTTCCGTGTTGGTGATGGACCCCACCTCTCCAGGGGTGGAGCCGGCCTGGCTGGGAGACCTGCCATTCCAATTCCAAGAGCCCTTCCTCCACCCACAGCCCACCCCACAGAGGTGTAAACTGAGGCAGGTCACACCAGGGAGGGCCTGAAAAGGTGGCAGAGCCAAGGCGGGGCCTGCTCCCAGTCCCACCCCCAGCACCCCAAGGCCTGGCCAAGGGGCCTGAGGATGGGGGCGCCTACCATCTGACTTCCCATCCATTGCTCCTGCTGGTCGCTGGGGGTGGGCAGGTGGTGTGTGTGTTGCGTGTTGCATGTGTGTGGTGTGGTGCATGCCTGTTGTGTGTG
>NW_022111357.1:43314586-43327741 GCF_000313985.2 Echinops telfairi
CCTGGCCGCCGCGACCCCGCCACTGCCCGCCTTCCGGCCCCAGGTAAGCCCCCGGGCTCCGTGCACACGCGGCCACCGAGGTGCCCTGGGGCGCGGGTGTCGCTGGGCACACGCTGACCCAGCCCGACCACCCCTTCTTACAGGAGCCCAGGTGCGACCCCCAGCCGGCGGCGGCCCAAGAGACCTTCACTGCCGGAGGCGAGGTCTTTGCCTGGACTCCCTTCCCGCCGGCTCTCAGGTGCCAGGCCCGCCCTTACTACCTGCACTGCAGGGCTGGGACCCCGGCCCAGCCTCCCCCCCAGGGCCTGGAGCTGGAGCCTGAGCCGGAACCGGAGCAGCAGACCCTTAGCGCCAAGGAGCCACAGCCGGTAGAGAAGTCACCATCTATGGAGCCGACGCTGGCCCTCCAGTGCTGCCCCATGTGCCAGACAGAGTTTGGCACCGGGTGAGTGTTCCCCCAACCCCCAGGGGACCCCATCCCTGATTGGAAACTACAAGCGTCTGAGTGTGCAGTGTGCTGCCTTGCCTGGATGACCAGGGTGGGAGTCTGCCATTAGCCATACAGGCGAGACCACGTCTTGTGATGCAGGGAGCCTCTGGGTGTTACCCAGTGTGAATGATAGCGTCCCATGGGGAAGGGCTGAGTTATGGGTGATAGTACAAAAGCTTTTCATTGCCAGGGGGTGCTGAGTAAATCCCCCACCCCCAAAAGGATGGTAGGTAGGTCAAGTCCATCTGGAAGCTATGCCCTCTCGCCAGTCCCGGCCAGGCCTGATAGCTGGACCCACCTAGTGTCGGTCTCCAAATAGGAAGGCCACCGGCTGGTGGTGTCTGGAGAAACCTTTGATTTCTCCCTTAAAAACTCAAGATGTCTTGTATCTTTTTTCTAAATAAGAGGAGTGGAACTCAGTTTCACAAAGTTCAAACGGAATTTCCCAACATGGTAGGGGGTGGGGCGGGGGGAAGTCCCATGTCTTGCTCAGCCAGGCTCCTTACCTGTGGGACCCTGAACTTGCCTGCTCAGGCCTTCCCACTGCTGTGGGTACAGGAGAGGGAGTGCTTGGGCTGGTGGTAACTAACTCCGGCCACCACAGGCACCAGGTCTCACAGGTGGGGAGATTGTGTGCTGAAGTTACCCTGTCTGGTTGTGGAGGATCAAAGACAGCCCTCCAACACAGCGTGAAGGGGAGTTGACCTCAGAGTTAGCCCCGAACTTCGAAAGCCCAGTTGGAACCAGTGTTCAGAGTCCACAGCACAAAATCTGTACAGGTGCTTAAATGCTCTTATTCTGAGAGAGGGTGATGGAGACAGGCCCTCAAATCAAATGTCTAGACGGCTCCAGTTTGTAAGTTTTTTATCAGCACCAAGTTGGGAAGGACCTGGTGTTGACGTGTGCCCCAGGTCAACCATGTAGACAAAGCTTGCACACCTGTGCAGCAGGTACCCAGCAACTGAGAGAGCCACTCTGATTCACGGTATGCTATTTGAGGACCCTCCTAGCTTAGTCTTCTTTGGATGTGAACTGGTGTTTCTTCCGGTTTAAATTCCACTCATCATTGTAGACAGCAGCAGCTGGGTGTGGAACGGGGATGCTGGTGCATAAACCTTTCTAGGCCCTGGGGAGACGGCAGGGCCTGCTGGTGCACTGTGTGTAGGTGAAGCCCCAGGCAGGCCCCAGGTGGGCTTGGCAGGAGTGTTAGTGGGACCATTCCACTGGAGAGGGTGAGCTTGTGTGAAGTACTTCTAGAAACTTCCCCAGCTCAGAACCAGAACCGGTTGCTCGACTGGCAACCTCAGGACGGAACGGTCCTCCCCGGGGTGGTCAATGCTGACGGACTCTCCAGCATGCCTTTCACCACACTTTTCTTCCAAGTCACCTCTGTGCATAACACCCAGACTCCGGAGCCCGGAACAGCACTGGAGTCTTGGCAAAGATGCTTCCAAACCCAGCGTGCCTTTGTGTACACTTCCTTCTTAGCCCAGTGCCCTGAATGGTTGACAGCCTGACATGCACGCTCACTGACCCTGACCAAGCACGTCCATCTTCTCGTACCACAGGGACGTCCTTGCCCCGTCCCATCACACGAGTCAAGCAGGTGACACTGGGGATGGCATTCGAGGGGCTTGGTTTTCCTGGCAGAAGCACCCAGGTTTCATGATGCCATCAGGGTGACGCCTGCCCTTTCTGCACCATGAGGGAGTGGGAGCAGGCAGGGGAGGGGCTCTCCTCATGCTTCCGGATGATCTAAAAAAAGACTCCTTGAGTCAGGGACCCGAGAAAAACGCTCTTGTCTTGAGCTTTGAAAGAAGCCGTTTCAACGGCTTGGCAGGGTGCCCTGGGTTTTCTGAAGGGTGTGTTGGTGATGTTTGGTTCAGGTTTCAGTGTGTCTGGGATGCTTCTAGCATGTTCTTTTGTTTGATTGTAATGGTGAGAGAGTGTACTTAAGTCTGAAGGTGGACACTGGGGCTATGGAGGTGACCCTGTCTCTGATGAGCGCAGGGGGAGGACACAGGCCCTGGTTACTGGACCAGCTCTGGGTCCTAGGGCACTCCTACAGCAGGTGACCACTGGGGAGCCTGGGCGGCCCAGCAGGGACCATGGAGCTCGAAGAGTCCACAGGAGGGCCCAGCTTCGCTGTCCAGAGCGTCATCGGGCTGTTTGAATTGACTGGACAGCCATCGGTGGTGATGGGTGCATAGCTTTGAACCAAGTTGGCTCTTAGTGACAGGGGAGGTTTTTAAGGACGGGACTCTTGTCGTGATTCCTGGAAGAGGGGGTGATGCCGGGCCCCAAAGTGGTCAGGCAGAGGCCATTCCGTTTCTCGATGATCGACTGGCACCGTTGGCCAGTATAGGAGAGGGCCAGCTGGGTCTGAGGGTGAGGAGAGGCCACGTGAGCTCAGGAGGTAGGACTAGGGGGCACTTAGGTGACAGGTCAGGCAACATCTTCAGGTCTGGTTGTGTCTTTTAGGAGCCCCAGGAGGCTTGACTGACTTCTCCCAATCAAACCCAGGCATCGGTTTAGAACCCTTGACTTGGAACAGCCCTGGAGGCCTGCTGCTGTGGGCTGGGAGTGCGTTCCACCTCCGGCAGCCACGTGGGCTGCACGGGCCCAGGAGCCCGCAGTTGAGGCCGGTCGAGTGGGAACGGGGCTGGGGACCAGACTGTCCTGCACGGGGTTGTGGGTGCAGAGTGCCTTGGGGCACCGAGCTAGTCAGGGAGGCGGGTCACTTTGTGCCCCAGTGGCGGTGGCACCAGGCTCCTGCAGACTGTGTTCAGACTTGGGATGCCGCCCCTCCCACCGCCCCCCATTGCTGATCCTGCAGGCAGGAAGTCCCCGAGCAAGCGGCTGAGAACAGATCTGTCACAAACCCGTGCTGTGTGTCCGGCCACACTGTGGACGTTTGCCCGAGAGAATGGCCCCAAAGCAGCAGCACATGTGGGAAAGGGCCCTGCCCCTCTCCTGCCTGTTAGGTCTCCAGCAGGCTGTTAGCGCAAGGCCACCTTTTGCCAGCACAGGCGTAACGAAAGGGTGCCTAGCAGGTAGCTCCGGAAGGAGAACCGCACAGGGCTGCTTCCGGAGCTGGAGATGAGGGCTATCCCCTTCCCAAGGTCTCCTGGGCGTCTCCCACCAGCTGCCCCCTTCTTGGCTGGGTTTGAGGGTTCACTGTGACATCTCAGCTGTCTGCCCACAGACCTGACGGTGGTCTCATGACCGACGGTGAGAAGGTGGGGAGGATATAACTCAGGTGTAATGGGAGCCGGCCGAGTCAGCGTCTGGAAGGGCCCCTCCATCTTTAGTCAGCGGCAGGAGCTCCTGCTGGAACAGCTTTGGGCCGCTTTCCTTCAGCTGTAGCTCAGCATCCTGGCGCCCCCCAGCGGCCCGGGCCTGGAGCGCTGCTGGGGGTGGCAGAGGTGTGCTCTTGCCTGGTGCCACCATGCCCTCGGCCAGAGCTGGGTGGTCAGCTTCCCTGTGCTAGGGGAAGAGCCCTAGTGACGCTGTGGGTTACACAGGGGCCTGCTAACTTCGAGGGGAGCGGTCAAATCCACCAGCCACGCCTCGGAAGAGGAGGCTTTCAGCTTCTGTAAAAATTGACAGCCTCAGAAGCCCCCACAGCAGTTCCACCTTGTCCTGTGGGGTCGCTCTGAGTTAGAGGACTTGCCGGCCAAGCGTATTCTGGTTTGGTCTTCCGTAAGCACTCACCGCCATCTAGCCCATTCTGATGTGTAGAGACCCATGGGCTGAGGTAGAACGGTAACTCTGCACAGGAGCAGAAAGCCTCGTTTTTCTTCAGAGGCACAGCTGGTGGGTTTGAGCCTCCCACCTGGAAATCAGGAGCCCAAGGTGGAAGCCCAGCGTTTGGTCTGAGGGGATGACAGATTCATTCTGGTTCTTGTCGACCAGAAAGCCCCTGCACCTCCGAGCCCAGGGCTCGGGTTAGCCAGTTCTCCCGCTCCTGGTCAGTTAGTGGCCGGCACCCAAGCCGACGCAGTCTACTGAAGCCTCAGGGTTGCCAGTTCCTTAGACACCCTTGAGATTGCTTTTGCTCGAGAACCAGAACAGGTGTTGGCACGCCTTGTGCGGCTCTGCTGCAGGGGGCCCTGGTGACATCGCCATTCACTCATCGCAAGGCCAGCAGTTCAGAACCCCCAGTCCGCGCCTCTGGAGGAAGAGGCTTTCTACTCCTGTAGAGAGTTAGTCTTAGAAACTCAGGGGCCGTTCTGCCCTGTCCTGCAACGTCCCAAGGAGTTGGAAATGACTCGATGGCAGTTTGTCTGTCTGGAGTACTGCTCAGGGCAGACAGGTGCCCGCTGACATCAGGATGGGCAGATGGGCAGTTAGTCCCTCCTGCCCAGAGCCCCACAGGCCAGGACTGGGTCGAGGTGAGTAACCTGCCGCCTTCCCTTGCAGGCAGTCCCAGCTGGACATTGACGGGCACCTGGCTCAGTGCTTAGCAGGGAGCGCTGACGACGTGGTGTGGTGATGTCGGTGCCCCCATCCCGGCCCTGCAGCCCCCTCACTGACTGCGGAGCTCCTGGGCGGGGACACCGCCTGGGGCTCTGGCTGCATCAGCTCCGTACCTGCATGGCTGCCTGAAAGACTTCTGTCTCATCACGTCTGTCTGCAGTGTCTTTGTGTTGTGAAATGCGCTTGCCTAAGCTTCAAACTGGTGTGAGAGCAGAACCACCCTACGTGGGTCCGGGGGACGCACCTGGTCCCCAGTAAGTGGCAGTCCCTCGGGCGGTGGATGCTGCTCACCCCTGGGGACAGCTGACTGGACGAGACGTGCAGGCTTCTCCACCGCGGACCTGGGTGCTGGGGGTCCCCGGGGTTTACAGAAGCTGCAGGCCGAGGGCAGCTCTTTTGTTTCCGTACTGTGCGCAGTGAGCCCCAGGTGTGTCTGTCGACCTTTCTCCTGTGCGTGCTGTCCGGCTGGCCTTAGGGCCCACCTTGGCGTCCTGACACCTTCGTCCCCCCACAGCTGCTGAGCGCTCTGGCCGGGATAGGTGGGCCAGACGTCATGTAGAAAAGTCTGAATTAAAGTTGTGCGCTTCCCTTTGGATTCATGTGGAGAAATCTATACTTCCTTTTTGGAAACACTGTTTCCAAAAACATTGCTTTTTGGAAACATTGTTGATGGGTTGGAGTGTGTGGGGGGGTGGGAATCGAAGTCCTGATCTCGGGGGGCCTGTGCGCATGAAATTGGGTTTTTGAAGATGCCTTCAGTTAGAATGAAGCCATGCTGGAGTTAAAACCGAACTGTCATTGAGTCCACTTGTGACTCACAGTGACCCTAGAGGGCAGGGTAGAACTGCCCCCGTGGGTTTCTGAGACCTTAAGTACCGGGAGTGGAAAGCCGCCTCAATCCTGAGCAGCTGGTGGTTTTGAACTGCTGACATGTGGTTAGCACCCAGCATGTAACCCATGATGCCACTAGGGCTCTGGAAGCTGGAGGAGGGTGGGCTTATCCAATCTGAGTGGGGTCCCCTGTATAAGAGGGATGGTGAGGCTGGAGGACAGAGGGATGCTGCGAGCCCAGGACTCCCAGGCACTGGCAGAACCAAGGAACTTCTCCAAGATCCCAGTAGCACTGCCCTGCCCACGGCTAAAGGAAGGATTCCTGTGCTCATTGGCCGCCCCCATCCCCACCCACAGCCCCGTGGCCCCAGGAGGGTCTCATGCCTCCCAGTTCCTTTAATGAAACACATCACCCGCAGTGTTTTCATGAGTCTTTAATGTTTGTGAAGAACACCAACAACCTTGGCAAATCGCCCACGGGAGGAAGCTGACCGGCAACAGACCCCGCCCAGCCATTGTACAAACCAACCAGCCCGTGCCAGCAGCCTGGCCAGCCCGAGGCCTGGGGGGCCGCTTCAAAGATCCACGCTGCAGTGGGACGCCCCTCTGCGACGACACCTGCAGTTACAGCCCCCGCCTTTATAATTTATAAAACAATCTATATAAAATTTTTTTCTTCATGAACAGCATTTTATACATGGGCAACCACGCGGGCGGCCGGGCAGCACGGCAACGCTGTGGGTGAGGGCCGTGCATCTGTGCCAGCACCAGTGGACCCCACGTGGCACGCAGACCCACATGGGCTTTTGGGAGGCAGGCTGTCCATTTCTGTCCGTCCTCGATATCCTGGAGTTACATGTGACAGGGCTGCTTCCCACCGCCGCCTGCCCAGGTGGTTGTTGCTGACCACCAGCTGGGCAGGGATCCTGTGAGCCGCCTCTGGTCCCGCGCCGGTGAGGAGTGCCGGCTGCATCACCCTGGCCCCGTTGGGGAGAAGCTGCCCAGCTTGTGTGGTGCTGAGGCAGGCACGCGTGCACGTGAGGGGCAGCGTGGGGCCTTGGGGCTGCTGGCCCGTTGGCGTTTTGGCACTCCGTCCTAGCACCGCGGGGCCTGGTGGATCCGAGGTGCCTGTTGAGCACCAGACGTGGTGCCATACCTGAGAAGCCTGTGAGAGTCCACGCAGAGACACCGCTGCCCCTTCCTCACCACGCCGCCCCCTGCATATTGGCAGCCTGGGCTCGGCACAGCCTGGTGTACAGCCGCACCCTGCACAGGGCTCCCAGGGGCCCGGCTCCGGGCTGGAGGCACAGTCCCCATAGTAGGTGGGACCCGCCCAGACAACAAGGGGTTCAAAGGCATCTGTCACCACAGCATGCATGGGAGGACCTTTTAACTAACTCCAAATATGGGAAGAGCTGCTCCCCCATCCCCAGAGGAAGCCAGCTGAGTGACCGTGCCCTTGGCAGGCCACAGAAGTGGGCAATGAGCTGTGCGGGGGAAGCAGGGTGCCCGCAGGAATCTAGCTTCTGGCTGGCTGGAGCTGAGGCCACAAATACCACTGAGCCAACCCTGGCGCGTGGTACGGACCGTGGTGTCGGAAGAACATCCCTCCGTGGGGTTTTCCACGGCTTGTTTTGGGGAAGCAGATCGCCAGGCCTTTCTTCCGAGGTGGACCTCTGCCTCTGGGTCAGCAGCTGGGCGGGTTCACCATCTGCACCACCTGGGGCCTCCAGGCCCCTCTGGACACTCTGCTCAGTCCCCACACAAGACACCCCATCGTCGGCTCTGCTTCGTGGTCTCAGACAAGTGTTTGGTGCGGGCTCGGTTCCTCGTCCTCCTATTTCTGTCTGCGGGAGCTGTGGTCAGCGCAGGCGAAGACTACCATTACGGTCCAGCATGCTGGCCTTGGCCGGCGGGGCCCAGCCAGTGAAGAGTGACTTCAGGTGAGTGACATGCGCCGTAGGAAAATACTTGTTAAATATTAACAACAGGAACTTACCGGGACTTAGAAAATGTTCTGAGTTTGTACAAATTCTCCACTGTCGGGTGTCCCATTAGGCACTTAAAACTCCCGACCCCCCCACCTCTATCTGATTGTGCACCCAGTGCTGCTCCTCTGTGGGGCAGCGGGCGCCACGGGGCCGGCACGTGCCGCTGGGGAAAAAAGGCATCGGGAGGAAGCTTCGACATCACAGGTACACTTTATTCCCCGGACACTCCCCGCGTGTGTGCACGCCCTCCTGAAGCCGGCGGCAGCGCATCAAGTCCCGTTTCTGGAGAGCCCGCACCATCGTCACGGTGGTCCCCGCAGCCTCTGCCCGACGAGTTAGCCCCAGGCATGGGCAGATGCTGTCCACACGGAGCCGATCTGTCGGTCCGGAAGCCCAGACTGTTCTCCCAGAGGGGGGTGCCTGTGGACGCTGCCCCCCGTGGCTCCGGCAGCACCGGTCTCTCCCTGGCCGCACTCCAAGCCTCACGCCCAGCCTGGCATGCATATGCTGTGGTTAAGGATAGAGTTAAAGGGTCATTCACACGGGTGTCCCTGGGCGAGGCATCTGCCCGTCACACGGACTCCTCGGTGGACAGCAGTAAGGGGTTGATGTACTCGAAGCCTTCAAACTCCGACTGGTCAATCCTCTTGATGACGTCCCTTTGGGCAAACGACAGAGAGCAAGGTCAAGAACGTCTCCCGGTGTCTGCCCCTCCCTTCCTCGTCACGCACCCAGTTGTCGGTGCCAACGGGTCAACTTAGGCCCCTGGTGACGCTAAGTGACAGCGTAGAACTGTCTCATCAGGTTTTCTTGCCGTCTCTATCAGGGCAGAGTGACAGGTCTTTTCTCCTTTGGGGGTCAGGGGAGGGGTCCCCAAACTGCTGACCTTTTGGTTTTGGGTAGTAGCCAAGCGCTTACAGCCATTGCACCACGAGGGAAGGGAATGTAAAGGCACCGGCTTCAGCCAAGGGGGAGCCTCTGGCCCAGGTGCCGGATGCCACCATCACCCTGTCCCCCACCCAGCTTGGCACAGGGTGGCCCGGCCCCACGGGGAAGACTCACTCGTCGTCTGGCGTGAGCTGTACGGGTTCGCTGGTGAACTGCGTGTCGAAGTTGTCCAGCCCGTAGTCGTCCGTGATCTGCGGCTGGAACGGAGGGAGCGCCTGCTTCTTCTCCAGCTGGAAAAACGCAGGGCGCCGCGCGGTCAGGGCTGTGCTCATGTGCCCTCTGCTCGCTCGCAAGGCCGAGTGGGCCAGCCGCAGGACGAGGGCACTAAATGCTCCAATCGTCTTAAAGTATCACAGCGAGAAGCTACTGTTTCTCAATGTATCCCCCACTTGGCTCCGCACAGCTCTCTGGCCTTTCCCAAAACACAGCCTACTTCCTTGTACGCCATGATCCCCCAGGAACTCAAATCCCATCCCGAGCCAGTTACACCTTTGGGAGCAAAGAACCTCCTTTTTCTCCCTCAGAGCGACTGGTGGGTTTGAACTGCCGGCCTTATGGTTAGCAACCCTATGCCCGGTGCACAGCACCACCAAGGCTCCAGAGAGCAGAGGAGGAGGGTCCTGACTACCATGGAGAGAGTGGAGCTGGGGGTGGAGTATGTCCTCTGGACCAGGGTCTCTGGAATGAGCCTCTCAGCTAGGGGAAGCCTGCTGCCAAGAGGTCGGAAGGGCACCAGGCCCCTCCTCTGGCTGTGGTGTGGACCAGGACTAGGGTGGGTGCTGTTCACAGACCCCAGGGGGTTTCTGCCTCTGGGCAGGTAACCAGTAATTGGGTTAAACAGTCCAGGTGACCCGGCCCCCTGCCAGGAAGGGTCCGCACAGCTCTGTCCACCACGGGGTGGTGCGAGCTGGAGAGCAGTGGGGCTGCCCACTGGGGCTTCCAGAAAAGGCACCTCACTAATAAGTGGGGGACTGAGATGGGGGGAAAGAGCAGGTGGGGGAGTTCTGTTGTGTGGGGAGGGGGCTCTATTGGAGGCCTGAGCGGGGCTGTCATGCTGTGTCTGCCTCAGGTCTGCCCCCTGCCCTGTGCCTCCCCTCCCCGCGTGCCGGGAGCCCCTCCATGCCAGCCTGGTCCCAGTTGGGGCTCACATGGCACCCCCTCTGGTTGGTTTCACTCTTGCCCAGGAGCGGGATGCCACAATCAAATCTCAGTCCTCGGTGCGCCCAGCCTTTCACCGTAATGATGCCCGCAGTGGGCAGGTGTGGAGGGCTGGTCCCCAGGGAGAGGGGTATGGCTTTCTGGTGTCAGAGAGCCACAGGGGCAGGCCTGCTTGGTCCTGCTGAGTCACAACCAATTGGATTTGACTCGGCATTGAATTTGGTTTGGGTTGTGCGTCTCAAGAGTCCTAGCTCTACATTTAAATTCATTCTTCAGGACAACCTATCGAGGTGGCTTCTGTCTTATCACCGCCACCATCACCATGGATACATCACATCACCGCCACCACTCAGTCCACAAAGGTGATAGGCTCACTTCTGCGCTGAGAGTAGTGGAGCCGCTGGCTTCAGTCCCAGGCGTGGTGGCAGCGGGGGCGGAGCTGGAGAAACTGAGGCGGGGGTGGTGGAAACATACCAGCTTTGGTCATGCCACCACCAGGAAAGTGGCTGGGGTGATGCTGGTTTACAGGGACCCAGGTCTCGGCAGGCATAAAATTATCTTTTGTGGAAAACACCAGGGCCCATCCTCAAAATCATTAGAGGCACGATTTTCCAGTGCTGGGTGTGTCGGTGAAGACACTGGGCCCACGAGGACACACAGGCAGGTATAGACACCCAGTGGCTGGGGGCACGTGAGGGGGAACCCCTGTGCTCACTGGGCCTGGGGGAGGCTGGCCATTCCAGGAAGGCGAGGACATTGTGGCAGAGGAGGTGGCGGCTCTGCTGGACCACCGGCAAGAGCCCTGGATGGAGGGCATCCGCGCCTTGTGGACCACCCGCTCAGGTTACCGTGGGTGGTCTTTGTGCAGCCCGCAGGTTTAACTCCCAGACGGGCAAGTCCTCCGGGACCCCCTGCCCAGGGGCAGACACCATGACTCAGAGCTGCCCAGCTGGGTGCCCCACCTGGGCTCCCATGAAAACGTCTGGATGCCAGTGTGGCAGGATTTGGCAGTTTGTGTGGTGGCGATGCTGGAAGTGAGGCTGTTGGTGTTTCAAATCCCAGCAGGGCAACCTGTGGTGGGGAAGTTTCAGCAGAGCTGCCAGGCTCAGAGAGGAGGACGCACGGTCGGGCGATCTACTTCTGGAATCACTCAATGATTCCTTGGCCCACAACCGACGACTGACTGACGCGGTGCCACGGGGTGAGCTCCACGGATCAGAAGGCTCTCAAAATACACCGCGGCCGCCACCGTGGCTGAGAGCAAGCATGCCCACAATGTCGGACGGCGCAGGATGGGCAGCACCTTGTCCTTTTGTGCACGGGGTCGCCCGGAGTCAGCTGACGTGATGGCAACATTGACTGCAGGCTGAGCTGTGGACAGATTCCCCTGCCCCGTGGGCTGCAGATCCACAATGCTCACCACGTGAACAAGAACGTGGCCGGGCCGGGGTCAGGCGGGAGTGGACACAGGGCCAGCATGCAAGCTGGGGGCAGCAGGGAGATGGGACACTCTCCATCCCTAAAGCTGGGCTCCCTACTGTTCTCACTGAAGGGAAGGTCAGGGCACGGACTGTATTGGTGCTCTAGCTAGTCCTCTGCCCTCTCTACCACAGGTAGCAAGGAGTCCAACGCTGACCACAGGTAGCTCTTCTGTTACTGCGGAGGCTCATTTAAAAAATTTTAACATCAGGAGTCTTCCCACCCAAACTCCACAGGGGATGCCACAGGCTGCCTGCCGGCACACCACGTGACAAATAACAAGACACGACTGATGACGGCAGGCTTTTAAAACTGACCATAAAAGCACAGACAACGGCCCTCAGGGCACTGACAGTGCTGTCTGCACAGAACCACCAGGCTGGGGTGCACACAGCAGACACCCATCTGGACCCTCGGGGCAAAGTGCCAAGATCTCAACGGCCTTGGGGTGCAAGTCTATGATCCCTTCTGCCCTTGAGGCCCCGGAGGGCGTGGCTGCATCACCTGACCCTTCAGGCCACCCCACTCCTCTCCGGGTCACCAGGAGGCTGGGCTCCCCAGGCCTGTGTCCCTACTCTTATGGAGCTAGCCCTAGTCCATCAGCACCTCCACACACACTTGGGTGCCTGGCTCGAGTGCCCCCAGCTCCCACCCCTACCCTCACACCACCCAGAGCCGAGCCCGTTCCCACTCGGACACAGCCATCCAGTGACGCCTTTACCAGGTCCCAGTCGATGCTGCGGAAGAAGGCGTGAGACTTGATGTCCGAGAATCCCGTCTGGGGCCGGCAGCCGAGCCTCTCTTTGGGGTCCTGGGTTAGGGTTCAAATGAGGACAAGTCAGCATGGGGACCATGCGACTGACAACCCTTGCTCCCCAGGAGACTTTGGGGTTCTGGTCACCCCTGCACACCAGTGCTCCTTTAGTCAGCAGGGCCCCCACCCCAAGCTCTCCCCAGCTTTCTTCGGAGGCTGTGCAGGGAATGGGCACCTCCGGGCTGTGGAGTTCCTGTCAGGAAGCAAGCCTTCCAGCCCCCACATGTGACAACACCAGCCCAACACTTGCACTGGACAGCGGGGAGACGCCTCCGACGCCCACTCAGTACGAAGGTGCAGGGCCACCCACGCAGAAGCACGCACACATGCAGGCTTGTGCAGAGCCACAAGCAGCAGCAGCAGCAGCAGCAGCGCCTGGGGCTGCAGGGGCTCATAGTACCTTATTTAAAAATCCTTTGAGGACGTGGGAGGCTTTGACGGAGAGGAAGCGGGGGATCCGGATGGGCTTCTCCAGGATCACTGTGGGGGAGGGGGATCGTGAGACCATGTCCCACAACGTTCTGACTCCCTCCAGGGCTCTTGCCCGAGCCCTCGTCCACTCCCAGGCCTGTCGGCTAGCGCCCCGATGTGCCAGAGGCCCAGGGGTCCGCCCCTCGCCCCCACTCCCTCGTCCCAGGTCCTTGGTTTGCATTCGGGTAATAAAATGAGCCACCTGCACCGACTTAGTTAAGTCCAGGTGAACTCCTCCCCTGCTGCCTTCTCGTTGGCCAGCAGAAGGCGCCTGTGGGACAGCAGCGCTCAGGGCCAGACACCCTCACCCCACAGCCCAGGCTCCCGGCGGTGGAGCTGGGACATGGGCCAGGATGTGGGCTGGGGCTGGGGGCTCTGAGGTAGGCCAGGGAGTGGGCATGACCATCGGGGCAGGACGGGGGCACTATCCAAGTGGATCTGAGGGTTGCGATGTTGCCCCTGGGCTCTTTCCCATAGCTGCCCCACCTACCTAT
>NW_022111357.1:43328355-43329553 GCF_000313985.2 Echinops telfairi
GTGGAACTGCTGCCATGTGCCACAGGGTCTCCCGTTTGGCGTGTTTGGGGAGGGTGGCCCGGCCCCTTTGCAGCCCGTCCCGGTGGGTGCCCGCCTCTCTCACGGGCTTGTTACGGGAAAGGGCAGTCCTGTCGCTGAGCATCAGTCCGTGTCACCTCCCTAGGTCAACGCTGCCTCATGGCCGTCCCACGCACAGTGGAGCCAGGCCGCTCAGGGTCTCACACCATCCTCGCGCTGGGACATTGGGACTCTCGGCTGATCGTCATTGGCTGGCTTTCGATGATCCCCAGGCCCCTTTCCCTGTGTTCCTCGGTCTGGAAGCTCCGTCACAGCCACATGCCACAGTCCACTGACGGCCGAGTGGTGGCTGGGGCTGGAGCTGGCCCTTGTGTGGAAGGCAAGCACTCTACCATGGGGGTCCCCACCGCCCCTGCACCCACCACTCTGCCTGATGTTGCAGTTCATCGGAGCCGTCATCCCTTGGCCGTGGAACCGTGCTGGTGGTGTCTCTGACCACACACATTTCCCATGGGTCACAGATGGCAGACTTCTTTCTCAGTGCCTGGCTCTGAGTTTTAAAAACTCCGACACTACGTTGATACAAACACAGCCCTCTATCTTCTAGGCTTGCTGACACCCCCCCCCCCACACACACACACACTAATGTTCAGGTGATGACTCTACCGAAATATATCCTAATTGGGTATGTGGGGATGGGGGTGGGGGTGAGGTGGTTCTGGAAGACCCTGGCCTCAGTTTGTCCCAGGACAGCGATTCCGGTGTCTACCCAACAGCCCCCCTGCCAGCACTCAGTCCAGATGCTGGCACCACAGGTAGGGGCAGTCTCTGCCTGGGGCTGGCTCTGTGAGCTCCTGTGGCCATTGACCCCTCCTCCTCTGGGACTAAGCCCCTGGCATCAAAGGTGCGTGAGCCAAGAAGGTGAGCAACTGGCCGCCCTCCCCCCACCCCATCTTCATAATAAACATTTAAGAAACCTATTTACTGTCTTGAGCATGATGAGTTCCCTGAAAACTCTAAGCTAGGCAAGCATGCATCCTATTGGACACTGCAGCGGCGGGGCTCGGGCACCGGAACAATTGTAGGGATGGCAGGAACCAGGCTGTGCCTCATTCTGTTGTGCAGAGTGTTGCTACGGGTCAGAGCCGCCTAGATGGCACCCAGTAAGAACCCTATCCTA
>NW_022111357.1:43329656-43341607 GCF_000313985.2 Echinops telfairi
CACACACACACGCATGCACACGTGCACGGTTTCATGGACCCACCGTCTGTCTTTACTTTAGCACCCTTCCTTCTTCCTACCTAGGAGGCCCCTGTCCTGGGTCCTGTAACCAGGAACACCAGGGAGTAGGCAGCTGGGGCAACCTAGGCTGTCAGGGGGTTTAAAAGCAGGTGTGAGTGGAAGGTGGGTGCCGGGGACAAACCCAGGGGAGATGAAAAACGAGACCGCGTGCCCACTGTGTGCACAGGCCTGGGAGTGACCGGGTGTGCGACGGCCTTGCAGCTGCTCCAGGCCCCCAGTGGGGTGGGGTCAGGCGGGACGGAAGCGGGCAGAGCATCCGAGGGTGGGACCCAGCTGACAGTCTGGGGAGAACCCTCCCCCCAGGGTCCTCTCCAAGCTCACCGTACTCCTCTCCCCGAAGGATTTCTGGGGCGATGTAATTCGGGGTCCCGCAGAAAGTGCTCGTGGTGTCTCCGGGGCCCAGGCCTTCCTGTGGGGACAGAGCTGGTGACCGGGGTCCAGTGTGAACACAGACACCAGGCGCAGGGCGGAAGGCTGGGGGCGTGGCGGGACTGGCCAGGCACCGACCTTGCACATGCCATAGTCGGTCAGCTTGATGTGCCCGTCAGCATCCAGCAGCACGTTGTCCAGCTTCAGGTCCCGGTAGATGATCCCCCGCTCGTGCAGGAAGTTCAGGGCGATGCAGATCTCCGCAGCGTAGAACCTGGGGGGCACGAGGGGCTCAGGTAGAGAGCCACCTGGCAGGGGCCGCTGTGGGCCCCCACCCCATTAGGAGGTGTGGAGCGGGTCTCTCCTCCAGCCAGAGGGCTTTCTCACCAGTGGCCTTCCCCCCAAGCGTCCAACTCAAACCAAAATCCCACCCCCTGCATGGAGTCCACTCCACTCCGAGGGGCCCGAGCCACACCCAGGGTTGGCTGGTGGTTGAGAGTGGGAATGAGGGCAAGGGAGAACAGGGGAAACAGCACGGGCTGGAGAAGGGTGGGCCCCAACCTGTCACCACCCTCCTCCAGTGTGTGTCTAGGTGCTGAGCCTGCAGGGCTGTGTGCCCCCCCGTGCCCCCCTCCCCCAGCCCCGGGTGCCCACCTGGCGTGTTCCTCTGGCAGTTTCCGTTGCCTCTGCATGTGGAACATGAGGTCCCCGCCGTTGACGTACTCGATGACCAGGAACAACCTGAGTGGCAGAGAGGGTGCCGTCATCGTCACCGCTGGGCTCGCTCTCCCTCCCGCGCCACAGGGGCACTCAGAAGCAAGCACCCACGTCGGCCGAGAGAGAGGGTCCCTGTTCCCCGAGACGCTGAGGTCTGGACCCAAGGAGAAGCACCCGGAAGAAGGGCCTGGTGGTCCACTTCCCAAAAAGCAGCTGCGGGGCTCCTCGAGGCACCCGCTCGGCTCCGACACGCGTGGGCCTCCAGGTCACAGCGGACTCAGTAGCAGCTGGTCTGGTTTGGGGATATAAGCGGAGGCGCGGCCTGGAAGTCGGCTTTTCAGTGAAAGCAAAATTGCGTTTGGGGGTGGTGTGTTTCTTTGGGGGTTCGACTGTGCTCCCCACTGGCCACCTGCTTTGGTTGCTTTTCTGTGTGGCCGAGGATGAATGATGCCCGGGGCACCTGCCAACTCCTGGAGATGGTAAGGAACCCCCACCCCAAACCGGCCTGAGAAGGAGGGCAGAGGCCCCAGGCTGCACCCCGCGTCAGCGCCTGCTTAGGCAGGGAGCACAGCGGTCACTCTGCATTTGGAGAACAGAGACTGCCTGTTAGCGGACGGACGCGGCTCCATTCCGATGTGTCCCCGACACCAGTCAAACTCGGGTTTGGAAACGAGAGCGAGCTTTCCTCCACTCCTTCACTTAATCCTCCCAAGAGTTAGCTCACCGCCGCAGATGTCCAATAGGGAAGAACGAAGAATGGAGGCACTTGCACGGCGTGCTGGCCAAGGACACTCACAGCCCCGTGGCCCGCCCGGAGGGCAAACCCATCGGCCCCGGACGAGCACAGCCAGCGAGCTCCTGGGGGCAAGGGTGGCGAGGCTCCGTCTTATGTATTTGGACATGTCATCAAGAGACCAGGCCCTGGGGCCGGCCATCAGGCTCGTACAGGAGAGGGGCAGCAAGCGGGGGAAGGATCCAGCACGTCTGGGGACAGGCTCCCGTGACACCCTTCGGCTGACCACACGGACTCGATGGTTTGTTGACGCCATGCTGTTTACCTGCCAGCCTTCCCGGGGGCAGGGAGGAGGGTTTACACAAAGTAGGTTAACTTGCTGCCTTATCAGAAAATGAAGATTTCGGCTCCATATTCCGATTAGAAGCATTTTTTTTTAAAGGCAGAAACGGGAACAAACATCGTGACCAGCAAGTGGAGCGTCTGGCCACTCAGCAGGATGGGCACTAAGGGCTCCATCCCGAGGCCAAACTCAACATGTGTGTGAGGGGGTGGGGCAAGGGGGCTCAGCCAGTTTCCGATGAGCTCCCCAACAACCAGGACACGTGTGGAAGTTCTCTCGTAACCCTGACCTTGCCAGCAGGGTCTTACTGGGATCATCGACAAGAATCAGGAGAGGAGCAGACCCACGAACCACGGGATGTGGAGATGGGCCGAGCTCTGTTCCTCAGCCTCCCAGTCACTCTGGACAGACAGGAGCCCTCTGGGGAGGGAGGCTGGGGCTGGGGTGAACCCCGGTGCAGGCGGATTCCCCAACACTTTGAGGAAAGAATGGGCTCCGGCTTCCTCCTTAGCTTCCGCCCAGGTGTCACCGGCACATTCTCTCCCTCCTCCCATCCCCGGGTCGAATGCAGAAGCCCCAGCCCAACACACTGGATCACAGGGAAACCGGATGGCTGCGATGACCATGAAGGCTAATATAAACCAGGCGTTGGCCAAGCCCGGCCCACAGCCTGTATTTGCAAAGAAAGTTTTATTGGAACAGAGCCATGCACACTTCTCTCCAGATTGGCCCTGGCTGCTTTCACGCTGCAACAGTGGCTCTCAGAGAGACCGTCTGGCCCATGGAAACAAGCGTATTTCCATCAGGTCCCCTGAGAAAGTCTGCTGACCCCTGGTATGAACAACACCCAAGCAAACACGGTAGGCTGCACTCCCCAGGCACCACACGCATCCCTGGATGTAGGGGACAAGGGATGCATGTGGTGCCTTTCCCAGGGCCATGCAGCTACCGTCCAACCAGGGACAACATCAGCCCTTTGAGGAGGAAGGGGAAGCAGGCAGGCAGGAGACCTGGAGTCCCACTGGAAGGAGAGTTGGCTCTGGGGAAGAGAGAGCCTGCCCGCAATGTTGAGTGACAGGTACAGGAGGCAGAGCCAAGGAGCAGCGCGCCAGAGACAAACCCTGCTCAGAAACCACTGTTTGAAACCCGCCTCAACGGGAAGCGTTGCAGGTGAGCAGTAGGAGAGCAGCAGGTGAGCCAGGCAAAGATCACAGCTCCGAGCAAGGTGGCTGATGGGGCCCAGATACACAGGGTTTGATTCGGGCCCCAAGAAATCTCCTACCAGAGGGAGAGCCAACCAAGCTGGCCCTCAACTCCTCTGAGGGCGGCCGAGGCCAGAACGCAAGCGGGGCCCCCACCTAGGGCGAGTGTGCCCCCGCAATGCCACACCGAGCAGGCCAACATGCTGCTCAAGGGCAGAGTGGCAGGTGACTTCAAAGAGGAGGGAGCCCACGCCCTGCGCAGCAGCGCGCCCTCACCTAATCCACACTGCCTCTCACCCAGGCAGGAGCCCAGCGAGCGGGGCAGGGAGGCCGAGGGACGGAGAGCGGAGCGACGGGAGTGTGGACCCTGCCAACACCACCTGGTGAGAATGGGACTGCCGGGGCCACGGAGCCACCAGGGCCACAGTTCCCATGCGGGAATCTCGTTTACGGTCTGACTCATACCCTAAACACACGGGGAAGTCACTCCACAGAGCGCTGTATGTTAAGTAAAACGCAAGCCCCGAGGGTGGCCTGGAAGCCACCAGGCGCCGTGGGTGTCTCTCCTCGTGGCAGTTCCCGTGACTCAGGGCTGCGCCATGTGCTCTGGGGTCTTCCACGGTGGAGGGAATGTGGGGACTCGGATCACTGGGCCTTGCTGAGCTGCCTCGGGGTGGACTCGAACCACCGACTGTCTGGTTCACAGAAGCTGTAAAAGGACTGGGGTGCCGGCGCGAAGGGCACCCAGTTTGGAGCTGACGCTAAATAGCATTGGGATCATGGAGTGAGGCGTCACCAGCTTGGCACACGTTAACACATGGTCACCCCAAACGGGAAGATGGAGGTGAGCCGGCGTCCCTCCCACATGTCGCAGGACCCAGCAGCCTCGCAGGGAAACCCACTGTGAGGAAGCCCCAAACTCACAACCCTCGGTCAGTTCTGACTAAGAGCCAGCCTAAAGGACCAAGTAACGCTGCCCTGTGGGTTTCCCAGGCTGGGGCTTTTTCTGTGGGTAGAGAGTCTCAACTTTCTCCCAAGGAGTGGCTGGTGGCTGTGAACTGCGGATGCTGTGGTTAGCAGCCCAATGCTTAGCCCATGATGCCACCAGGGCCTGAGATCCTGATGCTCCTCAAAATGTCTCAGAAGGATAAGCAAATGAGGGAAATCCCCGAATTCCACGAAGACTATACAGACAAGGGCTACCACAGACCAGTCGTACATCAACGTGAACGTCTGTGCAAGACTTCCAAGCATGAAATCACCAAACGCAAACCCCACAGCAGCTGGCCAAGAACAGAGACAAGACGAGGCCGGCTCCTTCCTCGTTGCCACCGAGGTGACCCCGAAGCAAAGCGATCCTATAAATGCACTGGGAGTGGAGTGGAGTGGAGAACCGCAACACAGTCCCTTGGCTGACACAGACGGGTAAGTGCTTGGCTGCTTCTGGAAGACCCCAGCCCCTGAGGCCCCATGGGCACAGCTCCACTCTGCCACACGCGAGGGGGCCATGAGTTAGAGCCCCCTCGGGGACAGCAACGGGGGTTTTGTTTAGGGAGTGAGAACCACAACAATCGTCTTCATAAATGTTGGAAGGGCCTTTGAAATAACTCAGTGTTCTTGGTAAAAACCCTAATAACAGACAGAAATGGTTTCTCTAGGATACAAGGTAACCATCCAAGCCTGTTATCTCTCCGCCTCTTGGCCCCTTCTTCTGACTTCCCACCGTAGGGGCTGGAAGTCTGCAAACTTCACCCCCAGGCTCCGACGCCTGGGAGAGATTGGATGGCAGGGGAAGAGCTATGATTCCTTCCGTCAGCTCTGGGCAGCGCCACCCAGGATTAATATGCAGAAACCAAAGAGCTTGTTGCTAAAAGCTACTCCGGGGAAAAAAAAAAGGTCTCCTCTGCAAGTGATCTATGAGCTATAATACTTGGGACTAAGTGCAACACATGGAGGTGTGTGCAGTCTCTTAATAAAGGCCACGGAGGAGAATATGACTAAGTGAAAAGGCAGATGATGACCTTGAATAGAAGGTCCAACAACGTAACTCAAGAAACCGGAGAGGTTTGTTGTGCCGACCTGGGCACGTGGGATTAATCAGGCCGTACTTTGATTGGAGGGGGCAGATAAATGGCTGTGCCAGGGTCAGCAGGTGTCAGGTTCAAAGGCCCCATGATGTGACTTTGGGATGCTGCCCCGAGAAGGCATGACTGCCACCATACATCTCTGCTCCCTTGGCAAGTCACACAGGGTATAAGCCCCCCACCCCCACCCCACCCCGCCCCCCAAACACTCCTGGTCCAGGAGCTGGCTGGGGCCTCTCAGTGAGGAAGAAAGGACATGGCCACCTTCCCTGTGGGTTCCCTGTGGGTCTGTCTCAGTAGAAGCAGGGGACAGTACCACGAACCCCATGCTGAAGGGGTGGGGGCTTCCACATGGGCCCCTCACTCTTCAGGGCTTGGGGATGAAGTGCCAGCAAGCTGATAGCAATCACCCCCTTACGATTTACTTTGCATTTCCTGGCTGAACCACAACTCACTTCCACTGGTGCTACCAGTCCTACCCCCTCACTGCCAGGTGGGCCCCTGGCCTGGATGGCTCTGCCTGGCAAACACCACGGTCTGGAGTTTGGCTTTGACCTTTGAGACGCCGTGAGCCGTGTGCCACGCGGGCCGGAAGGCACCAGGCTTGTCAGGAGAACAAAGGCTGCAGTGAGGAGCCCACATCGTGCAAACGTGTGTCACTCAGCGCCGGCTCCTTCTATTCTGGGCTCGGGTGATGACTGAGCAGTTACTGCACTCTAGGCGGCAGTGACTCATGCTCAGGGGTTGCACCAAGGTCATGGCCCTTAGGCCTCAACTTTGTGGCCTGCACCCCAGGGCTGATGGGCTGACTATGCCTCACCGCCAGAGGTTGCCTCGCCTTCATGGGGCCCTGGCGTGCCTGCGGTGCCCCCTCCCTGTGCCTCTTCCTCCTCCACCAATTCACCACCAGGTGGCTCCACAGGGGAGAGCATCGCCCCTGGCTCTGCTCACCTGTACCTGCTCTGGGGGAGGGGGGAGGGACGGGGAGGCTCTCTGCACCGGGTCACATGCAGTCTCCTATCCCCCCGACACCCCCACCCCCCATAGCCTCCTGTGGACAAGTACTGGCAAGTGTCTGGTTTCTGTGGATCTGACCCTGTTCCTCACAACAGACCCCATCCCTCATGCTGCGACCCCAGCCCTCCTGGCTGACCCTACTTCTTAGGACATGACCCATCCCCCTGATTGGTGACCCTATCTTCTTCACTCCAAACCTGTTTCTGTTCTTCGCACTGTGACCCCATCCCTCAGGCCCTGGCTCTGTCCTTAGATCTCACTCCGGGCCCCTCATCCCCGAAACAAACACAAACAAACTCACTGCCACTGAGTTTTCCCAACTCACAGGGGCCCCATGGGACAGGGCAGAACTGGCCCTGTGAGTTTGAGATGGTCACTCTTTAAGGAGTAGAAAGCCTCGTCTTTCTCCTGGGAGGAGCTGGAGATTCCAGGCTCCTGATCTCGCGGTTCGAAGCCCAGCGCCAAACCGTGACGCTGTGTCACATGCCACATTCTTATTATCCACACAGTGTCGTGAATGCTCACACTGTGATGCTGTACCGACTCTCCCGGGAGCTTGGTACTGACAGATCATCGGGGTTGGCTTAATCTGACAGGCCTCGCCTGACTGAGAGTTCCCCAGTGGCCCTCAATTTCCTACACGGCTGCGAAGTCATAAAGCCTGCTGAAGAAAAGGAAACAAAACTGCCCCAGCCACACACTGGCAGGAAACTGCCAGAAATCCAGGCCGGATTCAGAAGATGTGGAACAAGAGGCATCCTTGGTGCCGTCGGATGGACTCTTGGTTGGAAGCAGAGAACGTCAGGAGGATGCTTCCCCGGGCTGTACTGACTACACAAGGCAGTGGACTGGGTGCACCCTAACACATTATGAACAACATCAGAATGGGGGTTCCAGAACAATTTGGATCCTGTACACGGATCGAGAAACAACAGTTTAAAGAGAACACAAAGAGACATCATGCTTCAGAACTGGAAAAGGTTTGCGCCGTGGTTACATCTCCTCGCCACAGTGATTGGCTCTGCACACTGAATAATTCAAGAAGCTGGACTGTGGGAAGAAGAATGCAGCACCAGGGTTGGAGGAAGGCTCACGATGTACAGGTGGCACGATCTTGCTTACTGCAAGGAAGAGGACTTGAAGTCTCTGTGGATGAAAAGCCTTCGGTATGTGTTGGGTCTGAAGATGAAGCAAATGAAAATCCTCACCATCGGACTGACGACCGTGATAGAGAGAGAAAAACCCTGAAATCACCAAGGGTCTCCCTCCTTGGATCAGCCACCCAACCCGTTCCCATGGACGCAGCAGGCGAGAAGTAAAAGGATACATCGGACCGGAGAATCTCCACAACAGACCCCGTCAGAGTGTGATGACTGAGGGTACAAGTCCCCTGTAAACAAGAGAAAGCCGGACGAGAACTGAGGTGTTCAAACCGTGCTGCTGATGGAAGAGTGCCACTGTCCAATGCCCAGAACTCACACGGGCCCATCTGCCGGAAGAGATGCGGGAGAAGCCCCACGTCATCAGCTGCTCACGTCTAAGTTCAAGGTAAAGCTGCAGAAGATGAGGGCAAGTCCGCGAGAGCCAAAGGACGACCGCCGCTCTCTCCCGCTTGCATCGGAACACATTTGACACACTGAGCATGAAGGACAGAAGGCCCGATGGGCTGTGGGAGGACATCGAGACCATCATTCGTGAAGAAACAAAAGGTCATTAAAACGACAGGAGAGGAAGAACAGATCCAAGTGGCGCCAGAAGAGACTCTGAAACTCGCTCTCAATCGCAGAGGAGCTAAAGCTTGCGTAAGAAAAGAAGAAGTCGATGAGCCGAACAAAACATTTCAAGGGGCACAGTGGGGAGACAAAGTAACATGTTATATTGAAATGTGCACAGACCTAGAATCAGAGAGCCGGAAGGGAAGAACATGCTCTGCATAGCTTAAACGGGAAGAACTCGAGAAAAAAAATCAAGCCTTGAGTTGCACTCTCGAACGATGCCATTGCAAAATATTGCACGAGGCAGGAAGCAACAAAAGAAAATGCAAAGAACAGAGTCACTGCACCAAGAACTAGCGTACATCCCACTATTTCAGGTGGTGGCAATCGAGCAAGAACCAATGGTGCTGAAGGAAGAAATTCAAGCCGCACTGCAAGCATTCGCCAAAAACAAGGCCCCAGGAATTGACAGCATACCAGTGGAAATGTTTCAACAGGCTGAGGAAGCACTGGAAGCACTCACGTGTCTGTGGCCCCCAAACTGGAAGACAGCTATTTGACCAAGTGACCGGAAGACATCCACGTTTATACCCATCCCAAAATAAGGGGGCCCAAGAGGATGCTCGAACTACAGAACAACATCGATGTCATATGGAGTGAAATGGTGCTGAAGAGCCTCCAAGAATGGCTGCAGCAGGGCTGACAGGGAGGCCGGATTCAGAAGAGGACCTTGATGCTGTCAGATGGCTGCGGGGTCAAAGCAGAGAATACCAGAAAGATGTGTACTTGTGTTTTCTTGAGTACGCCAAGACATTCGACTGTGTGGATCCTAAGAAATTATGAACAACCTCCAGAAGACGGGGAATTCCTGAACATTTCACTGTGATCACTTGGAATTTGCACAACAGAGGCAGCTGCGTGATCAGAACCAGGGATGCTGCACGACTTAAAATCAGGCAAGGGGTGCCTCAGGATTGCATCCCCTTACTTGTACCCTGTATTCAACGCGTATGCTGAGCAAATCATGAGAAGCTGGAACCCATGAAGTGTGTGGCATCGGGATTGGAGGAAGGCTTATGAACAACCTGCAGTACGCAGACGATGCGTCTTGCTGGCCAAAAGTGTGGCGGAGCTGAAGCACTTGCTGATGAAGATCAAGGATCACAGCCTTCAATACGGATTCCAACTCCATGTCAAGACCACCAAAATCCTCACAGCTGGACCAGTGGGCAACGTCAGAAATGGAGAAGAGGCGGCAGTTGTCGAGGACTTTGTCTTGCTTGGACTCACCATCAAGGCGCACGGAAGAGCAAGAGGTCAAAAGGTGCATTGCCCAAGGGCTCATGAGGGAGGGCTCAAAATGAGGAGCTGATGCCAGGGGCTTACGTGGAGGGCAAATGTTTTGAGAATGATGAGGGTAACGAATGTACAAATGTGCTTAATACAACTGATGTCTGTATGGATTATGATGAGTTCTATGAGCCCCCAATAAAATGATTAAAAAATAAACACCACCCAAAAAATGGTGCATTGCATCAGGTAAATCTGCTGCACAAGACCTCGTTAGGGCACCGACGTTACTTTGAGGACTAAAAGGCACCTGACCCGACCCTGGGTACTTTCACTGGCCTCATACGCAGGCGAAAGCTGGACCATGAGTCAGAAGACCCAAGAAGATGCGATGCACTTGGCACGGTGGCCAAGAAGACCATGCCACAGGCTGCGAAAGACAAACAGACCTGTCCTGAAGAGATACGGCCAGACTGCTCAGAGGCAGGAGTGACAAGACCTCATCTCACACGCTTTGGACATGTGGTCAGCAGGGACCAGTCCCTGGAGAGAGACATCATGTGTGGCACAGTGGAGGGGCTGCAAACCAGGGGGAGACCTCCAGGAGCTGGAATGACACCATGGCTGCCACAAAGGTGAGGCTGGCACAGGGCCGGCCAGTGTCTTGCTCCGCTGGGCAGAGGGTCGCGGGCTGTGGGTCGCACCCGACGCGCCGGCACCCACCACAACAGACGGTGGACTGCCGAAGAATGCGCACATCCGTCGGGAGAGCGCCAGCCAGAACCGCCTTAGAGCCGGGGGCGAGCCGGACTTTGAACACGTCACCGGGAAGGGCGGGATGCTGCTGTGGGTCAGGGAAAGCAAGGCAGACCCTCGGTGGGATGGACAGACACAACAGCCACAGGGCTCGGCACAGCAGCAGCCACGAAGATGGCAGAAAACCGCATCGCCTTAGATGAGGGGGCTTCAAAAAGCTGATGGAAAAGCGGAATCCAAAGCTAACGGAATTTGTGCGTGAACTTTTCCTAAGTCTGCTCGGACATAGGTCATGAGGAGGCCAGGCTACCTCATCAGCCATGAACAGAAACAGCAAATGGCTAGAAAGAGTTTTGTTGATCAGCCATTTATTTCTCCTGAAGCCCTACAGTGGGATGAATGGCTGCCCTGAAAAAGACAGATCGTGTGTTCAGCACTGGAAGGGTTTCATGGGATTTAAAGAGAAGAGGGGCTCATTCTGGATCATCTGAGTGGCCCCTACATTCATGCGATCCCATATGTTCTTGGGAGACCGAGCGCTGGAGAGAGATTTGACAGGGACAGGAGGGGAGGCCTGGGAAGGCAGAGCAGAGAGCGTTTGAAGATGCTGGCCTTGGGCATGCTGCTGCCACAAGCCAAGGGAACGTGGAAGTCACCTGAAGCAGGAGCTGGCAGGGAAGGCTCCTCCCCTGGAGTCTGTAGAGGGCCTGTGGACACCTGGACTTTGGACTTCTGACCTCTGCAACTGTGAGAGAATACCTTGTATTGTGAGCCCCTCGTCTGTTACAGCGGCCGCAGGAAACCCGCTTATTTTTCAAAACCAACACACACAGTCTCTGTTGAGCACAGGTTCAGGGTCACCAACAAGAGCAGTCTGACAGCCCCTGGGTAGAACAGCACTTTCTCACATAGAAGAGAGGGCAGGGCCAGCTTTGGCAGTGGGCACTGGAGGCATGGCCAGTGAGTTCCCTCCCCATGGTTGATGCAAGAGGGCTTGCGGCCCTCTGGTGTGGCTGTGGAAGGGTCCTGCTTCCTCTCCTACAGGTGCAGGTGTAGCAGCGGGGCTGGCCAGGTAGCCTGGGGCACGCACACATGAACGTAGCGAAGGCACTCGCTGGATGGAATCCTCTTGATGAGGAGGAAGGAGAAACAGGACGGAGGGCGCCCCAGCTCCCGCTCAGCTGCCTCAGGGGATGTTCCAGGCCCAGGGCAACAAGCACGGGGTCCTGGTAGGCTCTCCTTCTCACAGGCTCCTCTGGCTGAGACATCTCACTCACCGGTGTCCTTGACATTGACCCCCACCTGGAGAGACGTCCCTTCTACAAGGTTCTTGGGTCGAGATCTGGCCACTCCGGCCCCTGGAAGTACCAGCCCCCTTCCCTTCTCTCTCACAAGGTCCCTGGGTCACCCATTTGTAGGCACATGTCCCCCGGCTGTCCCTTCTCAGGCACCCTCGCCTTGATGCTGGGAGCCCATTACGCGTGCTGAATGGCTGTCTAAAGGGTGCGGGCGGGCTGACCACAGGGGCACATCTAGACTTGGCTGGATTGGGGGGAGGGGGAGAGAAGAGAAACCTTGTTCTGGAGAGGCTTTGGAACTAGATGGTGGTGATGACTGCTCACGGCGGTGAACACGAGGGGCGTT
>NW_022111357.1:43342183-43368510 GCF_000313985.2 Echinops telfairi
GAGCTCATGTGGGGACTTGGCCCTTTATTTATCGGACTCCGAGTCAGGCGTGCCAATGACCACCACCAGGCTGCTCACGGCTTTAATCGGCTTCCTTCCTGTTGTGTTGGGTCCAGCTGAGACAGCAGACAGGGGGACACTCATCTGGCCGGGGTTGAAACCACACGGGGCTGCAGCTTCAGGGCCGGGCCCAGGATGCAGAGAGCGTCTCATGAAAGCTGCCGGACCTTCTGCAATCCCGGCCATCGGCAGAGCAGCAGCAACCCCCCTCCCAGAACAGCTCCCTCGTGGCAAGCACCTTGGGCCACGTTTCCCTGAGTCCCTTGGGTATCTGGCACCAGGTGATACCACCACAAGGATTCGTTGGCCCCTCTGGGCAATTCACGTCTTTGGCCTGGGTGCCTGCGTGAACCTGGCTGGCGATGTAGACCCCTTGGCACGGTTTGTCGGCACCCATCGTTGGACCTAGGTAACAGCCGGCTGTTGACACCAGAGATCCAAAAGCTACGGGATGGTTTATTTACTCAAAGACACAGGATCAGCCCCGGGAAAAGTCCAAGCCACACCTCATGTGTATTGATGGCTCAGTCCCAGCCTGGACTTCTATAAACTCAGATACCTTAACGCATAAATTCCTCCAGCAGCCTGACCTGAGGGCACAGGCATTCAGCAATGTCTTCTTTTAGGAGGGGGAAACTGAGGCACAGAGGTGTTAGTCTGTACAAGGTTAAGCATCTCATTGGAGGAGGGTCCAAGCTATCAGCTCCTGAACCTTAGCTCTGTCATTATCAGGACGAGAGAGAGAGAGAGAGAGAGAGAGAGAGAGACGATGGAATGCCTCCAAAGGAGGGTATGGTGTCTCTCGGGAAACCAAACTGTTGCCTGCTCCCTTCCAGGGACCCCATACCTAGACTTTGAGCCATTTCCAACCCTGCTAGTTGTACATACTCGATAACAATGTAACTGAATCTTGTGCATAGGCACACACATGAAGTCTACCTCCTGCCAGGATGCTGAATCCCCAGACACAGCCTGTTCTACAGCCGTTTGTAAATTCACCCCTGCACGCCAGGTTCCAGCACCGGCGTGGGATTCGGAAGTCTCCTTTGGGCGGGCTGTAGTGTCTCGCTGACTAGCTTCCTCAATTCATCAGCGACATACAATCTCACGCGTATCCACTTTAAATGAGCCCACGGCACCCTTTCACCTGTTTGTAATGTACCGATGCCGACTAAGGGGCAGGCATGAACCAAACGCTGGGGGCACCACCGTCCTCAGCCCAGCCCTGCTCCTATGGGGGCACTGACTGGAAACACAGACACATAGGAGAGACGGTTTGGGAGCACCGCCTTCGCGAGGTCACGGCAGGTTCCGCTTGTTTTTGTGTGAGAGGTGCCCAGATGAATTCTTCCTGAGACGTGGCTGCCCAAGAAGAACGTGGACTCTCTTATCAACAAGCCTCCCGGATGCCACTTTACAAAAGCAGTGCCCGCAGTGGTTTTGCTGTGGGGAATCACACTGAGATACTTAAAGGACGGTGTTTTGTTTTGTTTCAAGCCTTAGTTTTCTGCAGCCAGGAATCTGGGAAGGATCAGGGGGCTCGGGCGGTGGGAGCAGGGAAGGAGGGAGAGTCACCGGGCACGGACGGACGCAGAAAGCTCTACACTCAAGCTACGTACGCAGGAGCCAAGTCAAAACACCCGACTATTTCAGATCTACGTCCCTACAAGTTTCTATGTCAAAATTAATTTTAAAAATCCCAACAACACCCTCACTATTTGGGAACTGCAGGGGTGGGGACCAGTTCCTCTCCTCGGGCATATTCCGTAACGACAGGGGCTGTGATTAAGCGAAAGCAGGGGCGCAGGGAAGTGTGGGGGGACACAACAAAAGCCGCCATTGACGCCGCTGGGCGTTCCGTATGCCCCCGGAAAGGGGGAGAGGGTGATCGAGCGAGCGGAGGTGAGGGAAGGGCAGGATTCCTAGAGGCACGGACAGGGAGGATTGAGGCGGGCTGCCCACGGAGCGGAGGTGGAGCTGGAGTGGGGCAGGCGGGTGAGGCTGGGAAAGGCAAGCTGGGGCCAGGTCATGGAAGGCTCCACCCCCACGCACTGAAACTTGGCTTTATCCCAGAAGCAGTGGGGGATGCAATCAGAGGAGTATTTGATGCTGAGAAAGACCCCTCAGATCTGAGTTTTAGAGAGATGGCTTAGTTCCAGGGTGGAGGAACGGACAGAGGGGGAAGGCCCCAGGGACCCGACTCTTCTGGGGCGGGGTTCGGTGGGGTAGGGAACAAGAGGAATCTGAGCCTTACACGTGAGGAGGACTCACTCGGAACCAGGCTGAAGGGAAAAAATGCAGGTTCCAGCATAAGCCATTGGGAAGTGGGAATGCCATTAACCTCGTGAACCAAGATGGCGCGGCACAAGCTACACGGGGCTGGGAAAGGGCCAGCTAATTCCAGTTGCTCTGGGAAGACAGTGGCCATTTGCACAGGTCAAACCGGGGCCTGGGACTTCGGATCAGGAGAGAGGGTTCGGGTGGAGATACAGGTGTATGAGACCCTGGATGGGTTTACAGTCACAAGCTGGGCAGAGGAGTGACCCTAGAGCCCGAGCCTGCTGTCCTTAGAAAGGCCTGGGCACGGCCCTTCTTCCCCCACTGATGTAAAGCGTCTGCTAAGGGACAAGGGAGACAAGGGAGGGACTCTGTCCGAGGGCTTGTGCCAACACCGGCTATGAGGCCCTGCTTTCCCGAGGCCTGGAGTTGGTACGAGCAAGGAGCGGGGCCTCCACAGCTGTCGCCACTGAAAACCTGGGGTGCCGAGCCCCTGAAAGCTCCAGGCAGCCATTTCCCACCTGCGACCGCAACTCAGGGGGAGGGAATGAGTGGGCGGTCTGACCCTGTGGGGGCAAGGGCCTTGGAAGCCTTCCACGTTCCCCCTGAACTTCACGTGCCTTCTCCCTGTGCTGCCCGATGTCCTTTTGCTGCGTTAAGTCCTGGCTGTAAGTTCGCTTACATGCTGAGTCCGGGGGACCTGCCAGGGAATGCTCAAATCTGGGGTGGTCTCCCAACACCCCCCCAACCCCCCGCACAGACCACACTCACCGATCTTTCAAACAACCTAATAACATGCGTCCACGCCCAATGTGAGGGTCAGTGAACGAGAGGAAGCCCCTCAGCAGCTGCAACAATGGACCCCGTCCCAGGATGACGGTGCAAGACCGGCAGCATTTGGTCGTCCTGCGGTGCAGGGTGCTCCCTGTGAGCTGGCACCCACTCAGTGGTCAAACCACACCACCACCATCCAAGAGTCCATGCCCAACACCCTGGACCGGTGCTCGCCACGCGATGTTAAAGCACTAGAATTCGAATGTACACAGAGTTATAAATAAACCCGCTACTTATTGATTTAGTCTACTCATCAGTGAGATCTGTAAGCACAGGCACCCCACCTCTTCCATTCACTGTGGCCTCCCCGCACCTCACCCAGCACCTGCACGCGAGAGAAAGTTTTCAGTAAACATTTCATCAACGGAATTAAATCATTTAGGCTCCGACGTAAGAGATTTGCTTAATAAGCACCAACGAAGCTAGTCTGATGAACCAAAAAGCCCAGTGATTGCCCTTGGGTGGGCTCTCCAGATGACAGCTGAAGTCTCACGCCAGACTCGGCATCACGCAGTCAAACCAGAAAGCCGGGGCAGCCCGGGAAACACCCTTTCCCCTTACCGACTCGTCGTCTGGAAGCAGGAGTGTAAGCCGACCAGGAAGGGGTTGCTGGATGCCTGCTCAAACACGTGCTTCTCCGTCTGCACCCAGTCGATGTCCTGGAATAGAAACCGGGGGCGCTGATGAGGCTCCGCACTGCCTGGCAGCAACGCAGAACATACTGCACCTCTGCAGGTGGGAGGACAGTGAGAAGTGGGAAGGGCAGTGGTCATCAGGAAATGCACCAGTGCCTCGGTCACCGGGTCGACCACCAGCTTCATGACCATCGCCATTTCCGAGGCCATTATGCCTCATCACCACCATGACAGCCTCTCACCGGATCACCCAACTCCACTCCCATCACCACCGCCATATCCTTTCACGACCGTCACCCACCACCATCACACTCTACCCCAACTACCACCCAGCTGTCATCATCGCCATGTAATAGCACCCTCCATTATCGATCATCATTACACATCTCTGGGATTGCCCCCATCATCACGGTGATCGACCCTTACTACCAACACGGCAGCCACCAACTCCACCTATCACCCATCGCCATAATCACCCCCACCGGCACCATCATCTACCACTTCCACCACCACCCGCCACTCCAGCTGCAGCTGGACTGTGAGCTAATGGGCTCTCCACGGAGGGCTTCAGGGAATCCCCATGGCAGCCTTGGGAGGCTGGTACCACAACGTCCATTTCAGATGCGAGGAATGTGATCTTGGGAGGGTCAGCAGGCTCCCCAAAGGCCCTCAGCTAATGAGGGACAGGCAGGAATGCAAGCCTGCACCCGTGTCTGGAGCACGAATCCCAAGCCATGGGAGCCCTGGTGGCATAGGGGTTCCGCGTTGGGCTACAAACGGCAAGGCCAGCGGTTTGAAGTCACCAGAGAAGACGTGGCCTGCTCTTCCCTTAGAGAGGTCCAGTCTCAAAGACTCCCGGGCAGCACCCCGTCCTGCAGAGCCACTGTAGGTCGGCCGGCACAGATTCGATGGCAATGTGATGTTTGGACTGTTTGAGTTTCAGGCCATGGGGCTGCCACCCTCTCAGCCACGCTGCAAAGCAACAGTCGATTCTAAATCGGGATGTTTTTGTAACTCTTGTTGCCTTAGAAAGCAGAGCTCGGCCTGGCCCCTGAAACCTCTGAAGCGAACCCCTTCATTTTACAGGGGAGGAGAACAGGAGAGAAAAGGCTGTGTCTAAGTGAATGCTGCCTTCCCCCAAAGTGCTGGGAACCACGTGAGCGAGCGGACGTCTAGGGCGCACTAGACTGTCTGTGGGCTCGTTTCCCTGGGCTCCCCCACGTGCTGGAACCTAACGATAGAATGTACACAGAGCTCCTGACCACACCCTTCCCCTCTGTCCCCCTCAGGCTGCCACCGTCTGCCACAAACCAGCCTTGTTTCACTCTGGCTTCCAGGTGCCAAAGAGCAAGACTGAGCGTGCAGGAGAGGATGCTCCGTGTGGTAGTTATATCATCTGCTGTCAACTTGAGACCATTAGGAGTTGAAGGGGTGGAATTTAGCCTGCCAATCAGGTCACAGCTTGCTGACCTCATTTGGAGGTGCTAAGGAGATAAATAGCTCACTGGAGGTGGGGCACACACTCACTCCCTGCCAGACATTCCTGTTGACAAGTAATATGGAGCTATGCTGATAGAACCAGAGCCTTGGAGCTGGAGGAGCCACGTCAGCACTGAGATGCTTCCACCACCACTGCATCCACAAGACTTTCCACCTACTGGCCTGTGATCTTCCTGCACTCGGCTTCATTGCTTGTGTTGTGTGAGTCCGAAGAGGAATTTACAGATTGATACTGGACATATGGGCTAATATAAGACTTATGGACTTGATCTGGACTGGGCTGGGCTATTTTCTTCATGTACAATTACTCTTTATATAAAGTTCTCTCTTACACACACGAGTGCCTCTTTAGAGTTCTCTAGTCCACCCAGACTAACACACTCCGCGTCACCCTTCACGAGGGAGCCGCAGATCACCATCACAGTGAGATTCCACTGCAGATACCCCACTAGAGGGGCCACAGCACGAAACAGAGGGGGGCACGGGCCGACAGGGCCTGGAGAAACCAGAGGCCTTTTTGCATTGCTGGCGGGAACGTGAACGGCGCGGCCACTCCAGAGAGTGATTTGGCGGCTCCTCTCTGAGGTACCCGTCCACAAGACCGGAAGGCAGGGGGCTCAAGCAGCTATGTGCGCAGCCGTGCTCACTGCAGCCTGACCAGCCACAAGAGTCAAGAAGTGTAAGCAGTCCACGTGTCCGTCAGCAGAGGAAGGGATAAACACAGCATGGTCCATCCAGACAACAACGGGATGCTCTTCAGCCATGAGATGGCAAGACATACCGACACACGCCACGCTATGGAGGGACCTCGGAAACGCCATGCCGGGTGCAAGGAGACAGAGGCAAACGTCAGCCCGGTTAGTGCGTTTATGAAATGTCAAGGTTGGGTAAATGCACCGAGAAAGTAAGTGAGTGGTTTCCGAGGCCAGGCATCTATCCAGATGCCTCATTTCTCTCCCAGAGCAAGTGGCGGGTCT
The DNA here is from genome assembly GCF_000313985.2 of Echinops telfairi. Lineage (NCBI taxonomy): Eukaryota > Metazoa > Chordata > Mammalia > Afrosoricida > Tenrecidae > Echinops > Echinops telfairi. Next base: position 43,348,467 of record NW_022111357.1, read on the forward strand.
GAACCACCGACCCTGCGGTTAACAGCCCCGCGTGTCACCAACCACACCACCCAGCTCCATGAACGTGCTTGGTGCCGCTGCACTGTACGCGAAAACTAAAGTTCACGTGGTAGGTTTGATGCCGTGACTTCCCACAGCTATTGGAAAGGAAACAAGGGCATCCCGTCGGAATGAAGATGCCGACAAACACACAGGTGATGGTAAATTTCGACGTCAGGAAATGGGCCTGAGAAGTCTCTAACTCGGTAAAGTGACCCCAATCCCGGCGCTTCCACACGGTTATTTGTGAAGACAGCCGAGCCTGGTGTGGGTGCAAACAGGGACACCCCTCGGGGAGCTCTTCCTGCCTCACTCTACCCCCTCCAGCCCGAAGACGCCCCGAGGCACGCCACAGTGACAGCTGGCTGCGCCCACCCAGCTCCACTTTGACTGCAACGCAGACAAGCCCTCCTTTTAAGAGTGCCGCTCTCCCGAGCTGATCCACGCCACTGCAACCCCACGGGTCCGTGTGTCCACTGAGGCCTTGGGAGGGCTTCTCCGGGCGTGGGGACCCCCCCGGGGGGCGGCACTGACCTCGTCGTCGTGGACCAGCTCCTTCTTCACCACCTTCATGGCGTAGATCTGGTCGTTTTTTTTCAGCCGCACCAGGAGGACCTTGGCGTAGCTCCCGCGCCCGATGACTCTGATGAGGTCAAAGTCCTGCAGCCCGAGCCCCTGAGAGATTTTGATCCCGTCCATCCCATCGATCACCGGTTTAAGGTCCTACGGGCGACAGGGAGAGGGGGTGGGCCTCCTTGGAGCAGGAGGGAGGCCTGGTGCGTGCCGATGGAGCCCGACCCACAGGGCGCACAGCCCACAGCTCTCTTCACAAAGGGAGAGGGGAGGCGCGCGCGCCCACCCCCCCAACCCCCACCCCAGCCAGGGACTAAGGTCCGGGGGCTCCCGAGGGCAGTGCCCACCCATCTGCCAGCTCGCCATCCCCAGCTGGCTTGCCCCCGTCATTTCACACGCCGGCAGGGTCACCCATGGATGGGGCACAGGTGTCAGCTGAGCTTCAGACGAGGAAGCAAGGCCTGGCGAGATCTACTTCCGAGCGTCAGCCCGTGAAACCCTCTGCCTCACCGCAGAACGCAGGCCAGCGAGCTTGCCTGGCCAGGACCCCAGAGGCTCAACTGCGGGCAGAGGGCCAGCGTGGGCGAGGAAGATGGGGGTGGGGCTGACTGGCACAAGAGCCACCATGAAGGGCTGGGACAGCGACACAGGTTGGGCCGGAGTCACCTCAACAGGAGCTAACAGCGGCAGCAATAGCAGCAGAGAGAGTGTCGCTTCTCAAAGCAGCTGGAAGCCCCCAGCTACTCCTTGCTACAGGTGTGGGGCTGGTCACAGGTGGCACTCGGGAGGGGTGTGGGGCGCCCAGAGCTAAGGAGATTGGTCACAGGGCTCGGAGATGCCCAGCCATCTGGGCTGGGTCACGGAAAGGGAGCGCCTGAACCAGCCTTCCCAGCCTCGGGCGTCCCTTGGGGGGACTGATTACGCAACATAACCGGATGCTGTTCTGCAGAGATCAGCCACACCCCGGGCAAGTACTATTAGGGATCCATGATGAGAGGGAGGGGGCAGCGGTTCCCTCCGGCAAGTGGCAGGAAGCGCTGCGGTGAGGAGGGAGCTCAGAGCCGTTCCGTGGAACAGCCCGGATTCTCTGTTCCTGGTGCTGCAGACAGCGGGAGACACATCCAGGGCCCCAGAGGGGACATCTGCCAGTAGGTCTATTTCTTAAGGTTTTGTGGGGGGAAGAAAGTGAAAAACACCAGCCCGTGTGCGCCCGCCTGTCTTCCCCGCTGGAGAGGAGGGCAGGCAATCAGACGGCGCTGGTGTCCCCGGCGCCGGGACTGTGCTCGAGAGCCGGCCCCGAGGGCCCGCTCTGCTGGCCGGGTGGATGGCCAGACTGGGGGCTTTCAGACTCAGCATCAAGGCGGTGCCGGGGACTGGATTTCCCAAGCTGCCTTTGGGGACAGCAGCCTCTGGGGGGACTCATACAGGCTGGGCCACGGCAGGACCCCCGCTGACGGCACAGGAGCTTGGAGGAAGGTATTCCCTGGTCTGACAGCCAAGGGCCCGAGGCAAGGAGCGGCGGCCCGTCCGAGGTCCCGGCAAGGCCTGCGGTTGGGTGTGAGGATTCAGAGGCTCGGCTACGAGGCCTGTACCTCTGGAAGACTGGTGTCGTGGGCCCTGTGGCACCGAGACACACCGTGCGTGGCTCGTGTCTTGCCACGATCACGTCTCTGCCCGCCCATCCGTTCGGGATGACCTCTGTGTTACATACGAGGGAAACCTCAAGGGCTCCCCCTAAGACTGAGGGGGTCCTTCCGATGCCACGTCACCATTCCCGAACCCGTCAAGTCCGGCTTCAAGTTCCCCCACACTGCCCTGGCACGAGGGAGGGCGCTGAAACCACCCAGACACTTACCTCCGAATCATCCTTAATACTGTCGTGTTTCCGGGATGAAGGGATGTAGGCAACTAGTGGAGAGAGAGGGAAAGGGGCTGTCACAGACATCCCCGAGAAGATGGGCAGAGACCCCAGGGTGTCGTGTGGCCGTGCCCAGCCCTTCACAGGGATGTGGCAGGAGCCCAGGTCCTGCCAGCCGTACTCAGAGCAAGCCCACGGCCTCGGCCGGACTCATCCAACTTCAACTGGAGCCTGACAGAAAACGCAGGCTCCGGGCTACCACGCCTGGGGGCGGGGCCTGGGAAGCCGCAGTGAAAACACCTTTCCCCTGGGGGTTGCAGCTTGACGAATTCAAAGTGAACCCATCTTTAAGATTTCGGGCCACGTACTTCGTACACCTTCTTGGGAAAGGATCTCATGTTTGGTGTCGTGGGGGGTCTGTGATAAAGAGGAAGACCCTCCACCAGACGGGGTGATGCAGTGCCTGCAAAGATGGGCTCAAATGCAACAACAGGAGAGGTGGCCCCGAGGGCAGGGCTCGGCTCTGCTGCACACAAGGTCACTATGACTCAGAATTTGCTCGAGGGCATCTTACAACAACAACAACAACAGCAACAAGATTTTGGTGTCTAGCCTTCCACTCCTTTCTCCCTGAGAGCACCTGGATGGATGGAGAGATGGACAGACAGGCAGATGGACAGAGAGAGGGGAAACGGATGGGTGACTGTTTATTTAGAGTCTCCTTCCGGTGAGGTCCTGTGCCAAGTATCTTCTGTTGACCGATCTCCCTGAAGCCCTAACAGGCTCCCAGCGGGCCAGGGAGTCACCCTGATCAAAAAGGATAGCCGGGGCTTTCACACGTCATGGAGACATTTCAGAGTTGTGAAAGCTCGGATCTGGGTCATCGATCCACCTGGTGTTTGAAATCTGAGTGCTTATTTAAAAATACCCGCCCCCTCACCCCAACACAGGAGAACATGAGTAGCATGTGATTGGGACTCTGAAGAGTGGGGACCAGAGGTCTCAGGCACAGACATTGTTCTGGGCAGCAGGTGAAGGGTACCCTACGAGGGCTCTAGCACACTCTGCAAGCCTGTACAGAGGAGAGGACCCCTGTGGATGGGCCCTGGCTGCCCCAGGGAAGGCGGTCTGCCGGGGGTCTCCTGGGGGCAGGCCATTCCAATGAGGAAGGCCCTGGTGCACTGTCCCCAGCACATCGGTCCCTCCCTGGGTCACCCCACTCACGGAGGTCACAATGCAGCCACTCTAAGGGTTGCAGGCCCAGCCTCTCCCACAACCTCAGGACTCTCTGTATGAGCCCCAAACCAAACCCACGCCCCTCGAGTTGATGCCGACTCACGGCGGCCCTGTAGGCCAGAGCAGAACGGCCTGTCGGTTTTAGGACGGTGGCTCTTCACGGGAGCCGGCTTGAGGGCAGGGCTGGGAACACGGTCAGGAGGGAGAGGCCCACAAGTGGCCTCGGGCGGGCGAGGGGTGAGAAAGCAGCAGCCCTACTTCCACCAGTCTCCTCCGAGGGCAGGACCCCGTCGTCATTCTTGTCATCTACTGGAGGTTCTTGGGAAGGCATGACAGAATCCTGCGGGGAGACAGGCTGGTCAGAGCGTCCCACGGGCACAAGCCCAGGACTCCTGAACACTGCTGGGCAGCCGCAGCTCCCGCACTCACACCGTGTCTAGCCCCGCACTGCGCGGTCACCCCGCACCCCGCACGCCACACCCCAGGCTCTCCCGGTACCCATCCCAAGTAAACACATTGCTGTACCCACACCATAAAGCCACCCCACAACCGCAAACAGATCCCAAGTGTAACCACATCATTTCCATAACCCCAGGGTCCCCCCTGCACCCAGGCTGGGTCATCACACCGTCGGCATAACCTCCTAGGCCGCCACCGGACCCCCTTGCACACATCCTGTGGGACCACACCCTCTCTGGCCACGTTGTATGGTCACGCACTGCGTGTGTGAGGAAGGACACGGAGGTCACCTGTGGCACCAGGCAGATGCCCACCCCATCCCTTGGATGCTGGCCTCCTGGAAGGTGTTTTATAAAATGAGGTCTTTCACATACTGCTTGGCCTCTGCCCAGCTCTGGCTGCCGGTGTGTCTGGTCAGTAGCCCCAGCCTGGGCACACCCTGGGTGGCCCTACTCGCTGACCTCACAATGCAGCTCCACCCTTCCCACAACCCTAGGACTCTCTGTATAAACCTAAGGTGACCAGATTTTAACATTGGTAAAGCGGGACAAAAGCGGGACACCACTGATAAAGCTCATATCCTGGCGAAATAGCCACATGGCAGCCGAAAACCGTCTACCCTAGCTTGTCGTGCATTCTTTCCAAAAATCAGGACTTTTTAAAACGCCACAGGACGTGGGAAAAATTGTTAAAAATTGGGACTGTCCCGCCAAAAGCGGGACATCTGGTCATCCCAAACCCACTCCCATAGAGTTGAGGCCAACTCATGGTGACCCTACTGGCCAGAGCAAAACTGCCTCTGTCACTCTTTATGGGAGTAGAAAGCCTCATCTTTCTCCCACGGAGTGGCTGGTAGCTTCGAACTGCTCGCCTTGTGGTTAGCAGCCCAGTGCGTAGCCACGATGGCGCCAGGGCCCCTTTCAGGACTCCCTGTATGTGGAGGCTAAAGAGAACCAGGGGTCACACAGTGGGTCCAAGGCCACGCGTGTTAATTTGGCTTCAGGCATCCACAGCCAGAAGACCACCTGGAAGGGCTCGGCTGACCCCCGTGGCACCAGGGTGTGTCAGGGAGATGACTCTGCTCCCTGCACAATTGGAGGGGGGGCCCCCACCCCCCAGGAGGCTGCTCCTCACTGTGGGTGCAGACACAGCCTCCCTCCCCACACCACCACGACACCCATCACTGGCAACCCCAAACCTTGGCTGCCAGCCACACGCTGGAAGGCAGTGGGTTTATAGTAGAAATGCAACTGGCAAAGGGGGACCCAGGGAGGGCGTGGAAGGAGAGTCGCCACACTGCTGGGCAAGCAAACAGGGCCACCACGCTGAGAACGCACAGACCTGCTGTCTGACAACCCACACGCCCTGTGCGCTTTCACCAGGACCAGAGTGAAAAAGCGATTGTTTTGAACAAGGAAAGAAACCCCCACCCCCACCCCCATCTGCATCCTGGAGCCAGGCAGGCAGGGGGAAGCAGAGCGCTGGGCTGTGCCGACCACTGCAGACGCCTGGTGTGGGGCACATGTACAGGCAGCAGGGCAGAGCTCACTCAGGGCTGCCTCCTGACTGGGGCACTGCATGTGCTGGTCACCCCGCCTGCACCACAGGGTGCACTGGAGGCCCCCACAGGGCACTGGGGCTTGCCTCCACCCCCGTCACTTGGTCTCTAGCCCAGAGGTAGAGATCCTTGCTAGTCCCTGCAAGGATCCGGGGTAAGATGCGGGAAGTAAGGGTCAAAGGGCGGAAGGGGGGGCCTGGGTGGACCCCAGGCTTGAAGCAAGACTCCCTGCTTGACCCACTCCGGGAGGCATCCACACCTCTCCTGGCCAGAACTCCCCATCCAACCCACCTGCCTCTCCAGGCCTGCCCACCCCCCTCTCCCCCAGCCCCCGACTCACCATATGCTTTTCACAGGTCAGCGGGACGAGCACGTGGCAGCGTTTATGGACCAGGAGTTTGCAGTTGATACACTTGTAGCCTTGCCTTCCGAGACCCCATATCCTTTCGCTGCACTGGCCACAGTATGCTCTCTGGGGACAAGGAGGCCAGCGTCACGCCACGAACCCTACTGCCCGGGCCTCAAGTTCACTATGGACCCACTGACCACTTCTGGCTGCCGAATTTTTCCCAAAAGATGACAGCTGGGGTGGCAGCTCCCCCTCATCACCGGGGGCACCCCAGCCTAGGAGCCCCCTCTTGAGTCCATCAGGGAGCAGCGCTGGGGGCTGGGACCGTGCTGTGAGGGCAGAGAGGGGGCCCTGTGGGGCAGAGTCACGCGAGACCCTGCCTGGCCCCCTCCCAGTGGGAGGGAAGCTGCCTTCATGGATCTACCTGCCTGTCCATCTGTCCGCCAAGCAGCACAGGAAGATTCTCTGTCTGGATGGAAGGAAGTCTGGCTGAGCAGGATGTAGGGGAGGCCCTCACCTGACCACACCAGCACAGAGCGTCAGGAGAGAACAGTGGTGTTTGTCGGGCATTCTGATGAGCGATGGTTTTTCATGGCTGAAGGGCAGGACGCGCGTACACAGGGTTGATTAGTTTGCTCCCTCTGTTCCCTCTCTAGATCTAAAGTGATCAGTGTATTTTCTTCACCTGAGTCCGTTTGAAACCAGGGACGATGGTCACGTGCTGAGTGGGGCTTTCGGGCTTGTGAATCTTACACAGTGCACGGAGACGAGGGTCCTCGGACCGGTGGGCTGTTTGACCTGCATGCCCAGCATCCCCCCTTAATGTCGCCTTGCTGGCTGGAAGGGAAGAGGGCTTGAAGCCCTTACTGATGAAACGCCAGAGCTTCAGTATGGATCCCACCGCCACACAGAGAAAATACAAATCCTCACACCTGGGCCAGTAAGCAATAAGCAGAACACACGAAAACCGCATCGATGCTGCCATGGATTTCACGGCTACCGGATCCACGATCAAGGTCCGTGGGGAAGCAGCAGTCAAGGAATCCAAGAACCCACCACATGGGCCAATCTGCTGCCAAAGACCTCGACCACGTTAAAGGCAAAGTCACCACCTGGAAGGCGAGGGTGCGTCTTGGTCCTTTCCAATGGCCTTAGATGTATGCAGACACGAGATGAGAGACAGGAACCCCAAATCATGCACGATGCCTTGGGGTGACGGTGTGGGCCAAGAGTTATCAAGCGCCCACGCTCTGCCAGAAGAACAAACACATCGGTGTTGGCAGCAGTGCGGGCCCGCATGCTCCGTGGAAGCCAGACCCGCGAGACTTGATCTCGTGGACTTTGGGCCTGTTCTCAGAAGGGACCAGACCCAGGGGAAGGACATCACGGTTCGTAAGGCAGACCATCAAAAAAGAGGAAAGCCGTCATTTAGATGGACGACGCAGGGGCTGCGACCACAGAGTTAAACAGGAACAACGGGAGGCGGGGGCAGGCCGGGCAGGGCGTTGTCCGGCGCGCAGTCCCCGTGATCAGAGTAAGCTTGGTGGCATCTGACACGATGGAGGACAAACGGGAGGAAGAAGAAACAGGAACGGAGAATTGGGATCATGACAGTGGGGAGGAGGAAGCATCAAAGAACCTCAACTCTACCTTACAACTCTGTCTGGACCAGAGGATGTACACTGGTACAGGTAAGAGCTGGAAACACAGGGAATCCAGGACAGATAAACCCCTCAGGATCAAGAATGAGATTACCGGTACCAGGAGGGTAAGGGGAAGTGAGGGAGAAAGAGGAAACCGATCACAATGATCTACCTATAACCCCCTCCCTGGGGGACGGACAACAGAAAATTGGGTGAAGGGAGATGTCGGACAGTGTAAGATATGACAAAATAATAATTTATAAATTATCAAGGGTTAGCGAGGGAGGGAGGGGGGAAATGAGGAGCTGATACCAGGGGCTCAAGTAGGAAGACAATGTTTTGAGAACGGTGAGGGCAACACATGTACAAATGTGCCTGACACATGGATGGGTGAATGGAATGAGATAATTGTTGTATAAAATGATTTTTTTTTAAATCTCTTGAGATCAAGAGGGGAGCATTTACCCAAAGACGAAGTTCAGGAGGGTGTAGTGGAAAAGACAGACGAACGGAAGCAGGAAGCACAAGTGAACTGTAGGACAGAGGATGTTATATTGTGGGATTGCAATCAACGAGAGGAAACAAAATGGATCCTCAAATGGAGATCAGTCTGCTCTATAAACCTTTACCCAGTTCACAATAAAAAGTTAAGTTAAAAATAAAAGAAAGTGATTCAAAAAGTATTGTTCCCTGTGAAAAGAGCTGTATAACCCCCAATAAAATGATTAAAAAAGTATTGTTCCCGTTTGTCTATGCATGGGTTTATCACCCAACCAAAATCTGTTCACATATGCCTCTGTAAAGAGCTCTTAATAATACACTTGTCTTAGTCCCCCCGCCCTGACCCCCCAAAAATGTACCATCCAAACAGTGGCTTCTGAGGGGCTTGCCTGGCCCAGCTAAATCCAAGGCAGAGCAGGCAGCTCAGAAAGTGGTGACCGGTTTTTGAGATTCCCAAGGGGTCCTCTCGATAGCCTCTCTCAAAGCGGGCAGGAGCATCTCGGGGGCTTCGTATGACATAGCTTAAAAGACCCGAGCACTGTGTGGGTGGGCAGCAGGCCAGGGAGCTGTGCCTGGGCCCAGGACTTCTCTGGGATGCAGGGCACGTATCATCGGTCAGGGGTAGCGAGGGCTGGCCTACAAGCATTTCGCTGGGAAACCTTCCCCAGCCACCCTCCAGCCCTGCTCCCGACTGTGTGGGCTGCCCAGACTCGAGGCACGCTGGAAAGGAACAGGATCCGAGTGTCCAGGAACCGTATGGGCGTGGGGTACGTGAAAGACGGCAGGTTCTTGAGGGGAGCAGGGTCAGAGAGATGGAAACACTGCTTTCTGATGTGCACTGATGCAGCCGGACGGACCGACAGACGGTACGTGCCGTCATCAAACAACGGCTTCCCGTTCCGATACCTGTGCTTCATCCCGGCTTCCATGATTCCGTCAGCGATCCTTTTTGACTTACCTTCATGCGGCTGTGCTGTTGACTGGTCGGAATGGAATTCATTTACCCAAATTGACCAAACCCTCACAACGCAGAGCGCTGTGGCCCTCAGTGTGTGGTGCTTTGTGCCAGGGTCCTGGGGAGTCAGCAGGGTGAGCGGGAGAGGAGGCTGGGCCCGGGGCTCTGCCTGGGACAGGCATCTGTCTCTTCCCTGGGCGGGAAACGAGGAGTACTGGGTCCTGATGGCTCTGTGCCCCATCCACTAGGACCGTGGGCTGCCAGCCCCAATCTAGGGGCGCTTCTGCCCCTCCTTTGCCGAGATCACCTCCCCCAGGAAGCCCTCCAGGCTCCGGCACCACCTACACTTGCTCTTCTGAGCACTGCCTACCTGTTGAGGGCTGGATCTCAGGCTGTGCACACCCCTCAAGGTCACTCGGGAGCATGTCCTGGCCTCACCAACCTGTCTGTACCCGAGTCAGGGCACAGCAGACTGGCCAGCCCCGGAGGGTGGCTCTACCCCGAGACCCACCACGGGTGGCCCTATAGGAGAGCACAGTCTGTCTGCACGTGTCTGAGTCACGAAGCCTGGTGGCACCTGCCCTGGGGTGGGCCTGGGTGGGGAGTGGAGGGCTCAGGGCTCTGTGACAGGGACAGGCCGGTCCACTCACTTGCACGCACCCACTGGGTCACCCCTGCACTGTGAGCGTGGCCACTCCCAGGTGTCACATGCCTCCCCGCAAATCGGACACGGGATCATCGCCTCCTTTCCAGAAGACGTAGAAGCTCCCGAGAGGGGTGGAGACTGAGTGAGCGGCCGCAGATTGGGAGGGCGGCAGGGTGGAGGTGAGGGGGACAGGTCTGGGAAAAGGCTTCCAAGGACACAGACCCTGCCTGTCGCCAAGAACACGGGTGATGTGGGCAGCCCCCATGGGTGCAGCCAGTACAGGAGTTGGGGCGGTAGTAGTGCCCTGAAGAGGGGCTTCCGAAATGGAGCTACAGCTGCGATCACATGCCCCCCCCACTCTGGGAACAATGTGAGATGAAAAACCCCTGGACCAGGCTCCCATGTCCAGTGAAGCAAGCATTCCTGCCCTCCTGCCTGGAGACCCCTGCCCACCCTGGGCTGGCACGTGGGGAAGCGGGCCGTGGCTTGGGGAGGCCAGGTCTCCCCAGCTGTCTCCCTGGGCTGGTAAGAGGCCGACAAAGAGTGGCAGTAAGAGCCACGCTTGTGTCCCCATGGCACCACTCACCCTGTTAAAGCGCTTGGCTTGGAAGAGGTGGCCGTTGGCGCGGTACAGCTTCCTCCATCTTCTGGCTCCGCGGCGGTAGATGGACTCTGGGGAGGAGGGGAGAGGTGTAAAGGAAACACCGTGGCCACCAGGCCAGGCGTGCTGACGACAGGCCGGCCGTCCAGGCTGCTCACGGGGGTGGGGAGCCTCCGGGAGTCCAGGGCTGCAGGACAGCGCCCTTCTCTCCTCACACAACTCTTATCTCATCACTGAGCTGTGGCTCAGACAGGCAACCCAAGTGTGGGGACAGGGGCAGAGAGCCACAGCAGCCCTGGCTAGCCCAGCAAGAAGGACGGTATCCAGCCAGTGCGCTCCCAGCCCTGCCCGACTGCCTGTTTGTTTTGCTTTCCTCCTGGGCTGCTCCGGGAAAACCAGGGCCCTCTCCCACACAGGGACACTGTCCAACCGGCTGCAAGCTGGGCACTATGTACACAGGCCCATGCGTGCTGCCGAGGCCTTGGCCGGCTTAGCACAGCTGACCACACCGCTGCCCGGCTCTCGGGAAGAGGGAGAACTAGCCGGGACACCCCAAGTCATGCGGCACCAGAGACGTCCTCTCCACAACACGCACTCAGTAACCCTAGCTTGAAGGGGGTGGAGAATACCTCTGATTCAAAGCGCGGGCGCCACCCCAATGGACGGAGGGCGGGGAGAGGGGCTGGTGCTGCTCTCTCGCGCTGCCACGTGCGAGGGCTCCGTGTAGACAGACGCGTGTAAAAATAAAGTCCGTGGACACAGAATGCACAAAGGGGAGCTTTGTGCTCAGGCAGAGCTGCTGCCGTCGTGAAAGCCACTTTCATGGGCGCAGGGAAGGCCCGGCTGCCGTGAGCGCGCCGCCAGTATGGAAATTGTAACGAGATGTTTTTAGAGCAAGCACATCACCAGCGCGGGCTGGGACCTGCCCCAGAGCAGGCCGCAGCTCTTGGCGAGGAGAGAGGGACACCAAGCCCACGGGACCCTTCCAGAAGCAGAGCCCCGAGAGAGGGAGGGTGCGCTGCAGTCTGACCACCCCCCGCCCCCCAAATCCTAGCTCACACCTTTGAGTCGGAGTCCGGGGTCTGCAGGAGGGAGACACACTTCCCTGGGAAGGGCAGCAGATGCAGCGGCCTCCCCCGCCCCCAAAAGCAGCTCTGCCCAGGTGTTTCTCACTGCCCTGCTGGCTGAGTCCAGCACATGCTGGGCCCCCTCCTCCAGTGTCTGTAGACCTGCCTGCCCCACCCCTCACATGGCCCCCACACTCCTCCTAGCTTTCCCCCTCAAGCCCCTGCCTCACCATCTCTCATGTCCCCTCCACAACCCCGCCTGTCCCCTCACATGACCCCACACCTCCACCAGGCTCTTGCCTCATGTGACCGCACACCCACCTGGCTGGCCCCTCACGTGGTCCCACCCCCCTCACTTGCCTGGGCGGCCCCATGTGAGTGAGCCCTACTTGACCTCCCCGGAGGCTGGGGCTCCTGGCTGGGGCCCTCAGAGAGAGTGGCCTCCCAGGGCTGCTCTCTCTCTACCACACAGGAGGGAGGCTCCTCCTTGGGGAGCCCCCAAGGACCTGCATGCAATCACAGCTGGGCACCAGCCACAGGCGCCGCCAAGAAACAGTACCTGACTCTCTGGACTGGATGCTGGCAATTCTGCCCTCTGTGACTGCCTGACATGCTCATGGTCACCAGTGGTGCCACGGAGCCAGGTTCATGCTCTGCTGACCAGCATCCTCCCTGGGTCCCACCCCTGGGCTCGCACTCGGAAAAGCAGAACCCTCAACGCCTCTTCGCCTCCCCCGCAGCCACCCTCCTGGTGACCCCACGGCACCACCATCTGTCCTTTTCATTTAGCGTCCCCTCAGGGGCCCTCCAGAAAAAGGGACAAATGGGTTCCTCTCAGAGCTCACTTCCCAGCCCCACACTCACCATTGCCAGGGTCCCCGAGGGCTAAGCCCGAACTCGGTGCTTGTTTGCAAAGGCAGAGGCCGGACATGCGGTGGGCAGGTGGGTCTCAGGAGGGTGGAGGACACGCAGAAAGGACAAGGCTGGGTCTGACTGCTGGGCTCAGGGCTGCCGATCCCCTGCCTCCCTCCTGATCTGTGGTTCTGTCCACCCAGGGGCTATGGAGAACCCAGAGAGCCAGGGCCGGCCAAGCTGGGGCTCCAGGTGGCTAGTTTAGTCTCATGAGAGACTCACACTGAGCCAGCCGCAGGCTTCCAGGGCCTCCTGTAGCCCCCGGGTAGACCAGGCCTCCTCTCCTTCTCAGCTGGGGGCCATACCGCTGGCTGCACACTTCTGACCACTGTTATGTGAGTCGTGGCTCTCACGGTAGATGCTCGTGAGCAGATGTTCGTGAGCCCTGGCCAACGCCCTGGGGCGCAGTCAGAAGTATGTAGAGAAAGCACAGGCCTGACATTCCAGAGCGGGGACGACAGTACCCCTCAGGATCGGTCAACATCCCCATGGCTCCCATCGGTCTGACCAACTGACCAGGATGTCTGCCTTGGAGCCTGCCCCTGGGACCTTGGGGCCCTGATGACAACACAAAACCCCTCTTCCTGCACACACCTTTGCAACAGGACACCTCAGTAAGGCCCCCACAAGTAAGGATTGCTCTGCGATTGGCAAAGAGCTGCCATCCCGTCAATCTAACCGAGGTGACACCACGCTATGTATCAGAGTAGAACTGGAGCTCCACGGGGTCTGCTGAGGCCGGTCTTCAGAAGCAGGTCACTAGGACTAGGCGTGTCTTTCGAGACAAGCTCTGGGCTGGCTTGAACCCCCAACCTTATGGTGAGCAGCGCCACCCCGGGCTTCCTGGGCAGCTGCCGATGGGCCTGCAGCTGCAATTCTGAATTCCACTTCAGATGAAAGCCAGAATGGAGTTGCCCTTCAGAATCTTGGGGCTGGCCCTTAATTAATTAACTGCTATGCTTAGAGAACGCAGGGGAGGGCCGGGAAGGATGCAGGATACGGACAGGAGTGGCACTGTACAAACACACCCCACTGAATTCCTTTCTCGTCACATCAGCACCTGAAAGGAAACCGAGGACACTTGGCAGAGGGAAGCCCACAGCAGGCTGGACAAAGGGGCTGTTGTGCGTCCATGCGTCTCCTGAAAAGTCATGGGGAAGTCCTAACCCAGTGGCTGTGAACGTGGCCCTGCTTGGAAACAGGGGGATTCTTCTGCTACATGAATGAGGTCATACAAGAGTAGGGTGGGTCTTAAACCCAATCACTTCTGATAAGTGTCTATTAAAAGAACATAACAGTCGCCCCCTCTGCTCCCGGTACGCTCCTGCTCTCCGCCTGTCGCCGCGCTGCCATGCCGTGCTCCGACGTCGCACCCGTCGGCTCTCCCAGGAAGCGGGCCTGGCCTGCGGAGGAGGGCACGTGGGGCTCCGCTTTGCCAAGCTCTCGAAGTCCGCGACAGCCCCAACCTGGGGGTCCGCACGTGCGGGCGGCGGACTACGACTTGTACAGTGCCTATGACTACACAGTCCCACCCCTGGAGAGAGCCCTGGTGAAGACGGACACTCAGATGGCTGTGCCTTCTGGGTGTTACGAAAGAGTAGCTCCACGTTCTGGCAGGGCTGCAAACCACTTCCCAGATGTAGGAGCTGGTGTCAGATGAAGGTCACAGAGAGAACGTTGGTGTCGTTCTGTTTAATTTTGGCAAAGAAAGATCTGAAGTCAGAAAGGGTGATCGAATTGCACAGCTCATTTGTGAGCGGATGTTTTACCCAGAAATAGAGGAAGTTCAGGCTTCGGATGACACTGAAAGGGGCTCAGGGGGCTTGGGCGCCACTGGGAAGAACTAAGACTTAGGCCAAGAATTGAAAATGTACCTTCTATTAGTATTGTCTATCCCTTCGTAAAATAAAGAGTTTACACACACACACACACACACACACGAGACAGGTGTCAGGGAATACCAAGGAACTCCTGGGCTACAAAGAAGGCCCCTCCCGGTAGAGCTGATGCACCAATTAGGACTTCTGGTCCCCAAACCCTGAGACCATGAATTCTTATTCTTGAAAGTTACCCTCTTGGGGTATTTTCTTTTGTTACAGTAGCACTAAGCAACTAAAGACACTAGCCAATGGGGCGAACAGAGAACTTTCTGTGGCCTCCAAAGATGTGGAGCACAGATGTGATTAGCGGGACCTCGCAGACGATCAGGAAAGTTACCCAGAGTTGAGAAAACAAAAACAATCCCTGTTTCACACCATATACAACCCTGGCTTCTCAGAAACGAAGTACTTAAGTAGGAGAAGGGGGGGAAAAAAAGGAAAGAAAAATTTAATAGCCTAGGGTTTAAAAAAAAACCAAAAACCTAAAGTCTGGAGACATAAAAGACATTAGCCAAAAAGAAGGAGATGTATTTATCTAACTTCACTAGAGGTATTATGCTCACCAACAAGGATCAGGAGAGACAGACAAGCCACACACCGGCCGAGACACACGCGTATAGCTCAGGACACAGAAATCCCTTGAATATGCCAACAAGGAAACCACGATGAGCCAAAGTGTGGACAGGCCTTCAACGACGATAAATCTGTAAAGAGGCTCCACCGTGTGAGTGGTGTAAGAGCCACGCACGGGTCAAGACCACACGGCATGCTTTTACGCTTGAAGGAGCAGCACCAATGGACCTCTGTCAAGGACGCAGCGTGACCGGAGGCCATTCATCGTCCTGGAAGGGTCTGTAGCCATGCAAGAAGTTTTTGTAAGGAGAAGCATTTGCTTCCCCTGGGCCCTGGCCACTCCATTGCTCCTCCTCACGGTCCAAGAGAAGCTCTCCCATGTGAGTTTGAGGGACGTTCCAGATTTCCAAAAAGACCCGAAGGCCCACAGACGAGGTGAGCCGTGGAGAGACATCAGTCAGCTGCACCACCAGCTTCAAACACTCAGGATAGGGACGTTTAGGAAACACCCCACAGCAAATCCCAGGATGTTCTGAACATGACGTCATGCTGATAAAACTAACAGGGAAGCTGCCTGTTACTTGAAAATACATACGCAGGTGATGATGCTCCTCTCTGTTTTAGGCTTTTGTTACTGATTTGTGACTGAGGAGAGCTGAATGCCACAGAGCAGAACTACTCCGATCCAAGAGCTGGTGACGACTATTGGAAGCATCATGGACCTGTGGACCCACAACCAGCGCTTGTGGAGGCAGCAGTCAAGGAGCTCAAAAGATGCTGCACCAGACCTCTCTGTTGTTAGGCAGTGGGCTCCTGCCCATCGGAGCCCGAAGCACCACAGAAGGAAACCCTGCCTGGTCCTGGACCACCCCGCGATTGTTCCTTCACCTGAGCCCATTGTTACAGCCACAGCGTCAATCCACCTCATCAAAGGCCTTCCTCTTCTTCCCCCGGTCCTCTTCAGAGTGCTGGATAGCAAGGATGTTACTCTGATCTCTGAAGTGCAGCTGACCCAAGCCATGGCATTTCCCATCGCCTCATAGGCATGTGAAAGTTGAACAGCGCATAAGGAAGAATGAAAGAGAACAGAGGCACTTGAATTGTGGTGCTGGCAACGAACATTGAAAAGATCACAGACGGCGGCAAGTACAAGCCGATCTGTCTCAGAAGAAGTGAGGTCAGAGTGCTCCTTAGAAGCAAGGACGGCAAGACTTCCCCTGACATACTTGGGACATGTAGGCGAGGCTCGTCCCTGCAGAGGGACGTGATGTTTGGCAAAGTGGAGTGGTAGTGGGAAAGGGAAGGCCCCAGGAAGTGGACTGACCCTGTGGCTGCGACAAAGGGCTTGGGCATCGGAACCATTGGGAGGACAGCGCAGGGGCAGGCCGTGTGTCCTTCTGTGGCGCACAGGTGAGAACAGACTCCATGCCAACCACCACCACCATCACCTTTAGGACAGCAACTAAACACAAAGCTATTTAGGAAGTAAATGGGTAATCTCAAATTTAGGACAGGTAGATGGAGGGCAGAAATGGGTGAACTGATTTTGTTTTTAAGTAAACCAGTGTAGAATATATTTAACAGATGCTTGCCATTTTGACCCACTGTCACATGGACAGTCCAATGTCCTTAAATCCATGCCCGTGCTGTGCAGTCATCACCACCCATAAAAGACGCTCAGTGCTCCTTAAAGAAGTGGGCGAGCGCGTCTAGGGTCAGGTTTAGCTCGCCGGTGGCTGGGATGCACACAGGCTCGGCTTATCAAGATTCTCCGTGATATACCACACTTACCCTGTGGGAAACAAACAAATGTCATTCCTGCAGATTCCCCCCCAACAGCTATGCTGCCTTAAAGTGAGCACACTTTAATTGATTCTGTCTCCCTGTAGAGGCAGACAGTCCCTGATGATCTCCGCCCCCAGAGGCACCCATCCCCCCTCAGGCCTTCCCCCACTGCAGGTATTAGGTAACCTAGACTGTGTGCTCAGGGGCTTTACTGTGATTGCCACCCACCTTGTGACGTGTGTAACTCCTGAATATGCATGACTCATGGCTACTTATAAAGGCCCTCAAACAATAAAGATGCTCTCTCCTGCCCGCTCCACCTTCCACATCCCCACATGGACCATCAAGAGGGGCTGAGGTGAGCATGCTACCATGAAATGTGTCTGACTCCTTCATTTTACTCTCTCTGCTATCTCTCTCATGCTCTATAACCTTTTAGCTGTACAACTGCGCCTACCGGACCCGTGATAGTGTGCAGGGCTGGTGTCCCCCACACTTACCCTTTCTTGGTGTGCTGCAAATGCTGCAGAAAGAAATAATCAAAAGCCTAATATTTCCAACACTTTCCTCACACTCATCTTCAAAGCCCATCTCATTTCCCACGGTGTCACCGCCAAGTAAGGTTCTGACGAGGAAGGGCCCTCCTGGGTGTCTCCACACGGTTCTCACAACCAGTGCGGTTTTTGAACCCCTTGTTGTAGCCGTGATAATGAATCCTTCTACTTGAGGGTCTTCTTCTTTTTTCTCTGACCATCTGTGCTTTAAAAGCATGGTGTCTTTCTCCAGGGTCCGGTCCCTCCTGAAAACCTGCCCAAGTTAACCTTGACGGAGTGACACCACCCTTTCTTCTAGAGCGCATCCTGGCTGGACTTCCTCCCGTCATGATTTGTCCATGCTCCGGGCACTCGATAGTATATTCAGTATTTTTCACTAAACACCAGAATTCAAATGCATCCGTTTTTCTTCCGTTTTCCTCACCCATGGCCCAACTGTCACATGCCCGGGGCAACGAAAAATGCCATGTCTTAGGTCGTGGTCCTCTGAGATGTAGAGCATCACTTAATATGGCCCTTCTAGCCACAATCCCGTTTGTCTTGGATTGTGATTTGTGGCCATAATCCCATTTTGCAGGGCATGCTATGCTGTGCACAGGATTTAAGGAAAGAGGTACTGGGTCTCCGCCCTATGGAGGGTGCAGGTCATGTCACCATCCTGTTTCCCGGTGGGGGTGGGGCAGTACCGGTCTGCTCAGAGCCATGCCTCTGTGCATGAGAGCCATCTCGGACACACACAGAGAAGCCAGGACCATCGAAGACGAGCCACGAGCGGAGCAGCCTTGAGATCTCTAACTGAAATGGCTGAGGCTGCGGCAGAGACCACAGGACAGAGCAAAGGACCATGGGACTAAGACCAGAGGCTGAGACCAGGAGACGGCACAGAAGAGCAGTGCCCAGACCATGAGACCATGAGGCAGCCCCCACGGAGGAGACGCCGGGAGACCACACAGCTGAGAGACCTGCCTGGGAGTTCTACGCCAGCACAGAAGCAGAGTGTCATGGGGGAAACAGGTGGTTATCAGACCGGGAGCAAGGAGGAGGGAGGGTGGCAGTGTATCTGACCTCTCTCTCCAAGGCGATAGGGAAGCCAGAGGGTGCAGACGTGGCCTCTGCCGCTGTGTACATCCTCAAAGTGACGTCTTTGCCTTTTAGCACTGCAAAGAGGTCTTTTGCAAATGTGATCAAACTGCTACAGGATTGCTACTTACAGGACCAAACAGAATGGCCCCCAAAGGGTTTCTGAAACGGTCAATCCTCACAGAAGCAGAGGAAAACACCTTTCTTCCACGAAGGGGCTGGTGGGTTTGAAGCACTGACCTTTGGCGTGGTAGTCACACGCTGAACCACTGTGCAGACACGGCTCCTTCCCAAGGTCATACAACATTTCACGTCTTCTCTTTCATTCAAACTTCTGATTGTGAATTAGGTGGGAGTTTACAAACTAGATCATAACTTTTGCACTCAATAACTTACTTATACAACTTATCTAACCTCCCCATGGCTCTTCACGTCCCCACCCCTGCTCCTTGGAACACTGCTTCCACGGGCTCTGACGGCGGACCCAGAACACGAAGTCCCTGACAACCTCCGTCATCGTCGCCTGTCAGCCTGCGAGGACGTCATCCCCAGCGAAGGCCCTGGTTTGCATCAGCAAGCAGTCAAGTCCTTGTCAAGATCGACGAGCACACACTGGGAAACCTTCAGGGTTCACGGAGAACTTGGGTTTTCGTGTCGGAGCTGGGGAGCAGGCGGTAAAGCTGTGTTTCACGCTCAGCATGTCGGGTTTCTGAAACAGAACCGTGAGTGCTGAGCCTCCTGCCCACCATCTCTCAGGAGCCTCTCTCACCCAAGTTTGCCAAGAGATGGTCCCTGCACTGTGCCCACGTGGCATGAAAGAGAAACAAGGAAGAGGGGGGCTAGGTGGCAGCAAGTCCAAAAGGAGAGGCCGGATTGACAAGGCTCATCTGCCTTTGGGCCCCGAGAGACACTTGGCTGAGCCTAAGGGGTACATCTCACCCAGTTGGCCAACACAGGGGTTCTGGGGGTCCATGGTGTCTGAGTTCACCCAGAAGTGCCCCAGGAGAAAGGCGTGGCACTCGACTCCCCCAAACTCAGCCAGTGGGTCCCCACAGATCACGTCTGCCATGAGCACTGTGCTCTTTCAAAGACTTACCCACGTGGGGCCAGACGGCCACGGCAACTCGAAAGGCTCAATGAGCAGCTCCGGGCCATGAGTCTATCTTAATGTCGGGGGGCGGATGATTGGAACAAGGTCATCAAGAATGGTTGTACAACATGACCAACATCACCAGTGTCACAAAATTACAGATGCTGGCTAGAGCGGCGTCTGGCTGAGTGTGTGTTACACACACTTACACACACACGAGAAGAAATGCCCATGGAGCGCCGGCCTGTTGTGACATTCACTGGGTCACCATGAGCAGGAGTCAACTTGATAGCAATTATAGCACCTCTCCCCCTCCCCCCACCCACCACCTGGGAGGTAGGGACCCCGGGCAGAGTCTCGGGGCACCAACGGGCCTGACAGCTCTGCTTCCCTTGACAGGCTGGCTGCACGAGTAAAGAGGGTCCCTGCCTGGGAGAAGCAGCGAGGGAACCCCAAGAACCCCAGGGTGCGAGGAGACGGCAAGACACCGTCACTTTTTATTAGCGCGGTTTTACATTCACAAGGAACTGGTGGAGTGTTCCCCCAGACTTGCGCTCAGTGCCTGCAGTACGACCCTCTTAGGCGACCCCGATGCACATGTCACAACTGGACGCGTGCGGGTGGTTCAGCGACAAAGAGCTCAGTTGTTGAAGTAGAGGCTGGTGGTTCGCAAGGTGCCCCCCCC
>NW_022111357.1:43370259-43372484 GCF_000313985.2 Echinops telfairi
AGAGAAGTAACCCAGACAGGGGGAGGGATGCCAGGGGAGACCACCCAGGACCAGAGGAAGACAGGGGCTAGAGAAGCCGACACCAGAGTCCTTCCCCAGAGCCAACAAAGAACCCCTTCTGGGGCCCTGAGACCTCTCCCCTCCTGAACTGTGAGAAAGCACCTCTCTGTTCTTGGAGGGCCCCCATGTGGCCACCTGGGATGTTTCTGTTCCAGCCGCTCTGGGCCAGTCCAGGGCAGTCTCCAGGTCTGGCCGCCTGTCTTGTAGGACACTATTCGGCCTCCTCCTTCACTCCTGGATCAACTGCTAGCAGCTCCCTAGAAAGCCACCCCATAGCAGCCACCACCCCAAACCCGACACCCCACACTGGGGACCTTTTTCCCAGGGTTCGAGTTACTCTGGGAGTATACGTTGAGTCTGCAGTCAGGGCCCAGGGCAGCAGCCCACCCCCATCGGCCAGCTGGCCCCTCCCCTACACAGGACAGCAGCCCCAGGATGGTGGGCATCTTTAGACTCAGCCAGAGAAGTCACAGCCCTGTGGAGCAGGGCCTCCTCAGGCAGCCTTGGTGGCTGGTACGAGTGGGGCTGTTAACCACGAGGTCGGCATTCCGGAACCCCCAGGACAAGGCTGTCTGCTCCCAGGAAGAGTCAGGCTCAGAAACCCACAGGGGCAGTGCTACCCTGGACTACAGGCTGGCCATGAGCCAGCACCGACTTGACGGCAGTGAGGTCAGGAAGAAGGGCTGGCAGAGGCCCAGGCCCAGCCTGTTCTCCCACTGAGAGAGGCCGGGGGCCTGGGGCACCATCCAGGGCCATCCTGGAGAAGACCCCAGGGCACGGTGACCCAAAATGTGGGTGCCAGGGAAGTCCACACTCAGCCACATCCGCAAGACTACTTCCTCATCCCTGCGCCCTGGCGGAGCGGCTGCTGTGTGAGGACAGGCTTCGGGGCCCCCAGGTGCAGGGGGACACATGGACCCAGTGTGGTCGCTTCTCTTCCTTCTTCCAACTGGAGTACAGGCAAGCTCCCGAGAAGCTCCGGGCTGGCTGCACAGTTCTATAATTAGAACAGCCACGCGGATGCTAACAAGCCCCATCTCCATGGTGACCAAGTACCTGGGAACGCTGACAAGGCCAAGGAGATACATGTTCAAGAACCAAGCTCGGAGCGACAAGGCTGAGCCTGGCTTGGGCACAGACGTGGTGTGCTGGGTGTCCAGCAGGTCTGGGTGGCAGCTGACTGCCCTGGCCACGCTGTTTGCTAGAAACACACCCAACACTGGGCTCAGCAGTCACCCAGGCCATTCGGAGAGGGGCCCTCCGGTGCAGCCACCTCGAGGCACGAGCACAGGGTGGCCTCCAGGGCATGCTCCCTGCCCACCATCCTCACCGGGCTCCCCCACTCATCCCAGACACTCACGTATCTGACCCACAACAGTGACAACGCACTGTCCCATGTCCACGGCTGGGACCTCCTGTCATCTGAATGCCTGGGTGTGCACAAAGGGTGCATGCTGATGTGTGTGTGTGCACCCACACATGCAAGCAAGTGTTCGTGGGCATGTATACAGCGAGGTATGCTATGCATGTGTGTACACACATGTGCATGTGTGACGGGTGAGTGACCAGAGGTCCCAGCATGACCCCTCCTGGCTGTCTTCCAGCCTGTACTCCTTCGGCCAGGGTAAGCTTTTCTGGGTCTCCCCGAGTCCTGGGTACCCAGCACCCTCCCCATGGGGGGAGTATCTGAGGGGCTGGGGCAGCATTGTGTAGAATGGGGTGGGCCAAGCGTCTTGGCAGGGACTCGAGAGAGGGTAGGGGCCTGAGGGCCCTGAGGCTGGCTGCCGGAGTACCGACACCCACCTGGCATCTCTGACCTGATCCCACTCGACATGGGGGACTCCTGAGTTTAACCACTGATCTACTTCCTGGCTTATAATGTGATTAAAAATGCACCATGCTTTCTTTCCTTTTTTTTTTTTTGAAGGTGCCCTGGTGACATAGGGTTACACGCTGGGCTGTTAACCATAGGCTAGCAGTTCAAAACCACCAACAACTCTGTGGGAGAAAGATGAAGCTTTCTACTTCTGTACAGTGACGGTTTGGGGAACCCACCGGCACAGTTCTATCTGTGGCTTTGTGAGATAGTTAAGGTTTATGGGTCAACCTGGCTGATAAACATGTGTGGGGTTAATTGAAGGGCGGAGAAATAAATGGCTCAGTGA